>NC_091470.1:183817499-184117499 GCF_036971445.1 Narcine bancroftii
GTGTTATATGGCGAGCTCTCCACTGGCCACCGTGACAGAGGTGCACCAAAGAAAAGGTACAAGGACTGCCTAAAGAAATCTCTTGGTGCCTGCCACATTGACCACCGCCAGTGGGCTGATAACGCCTCAAACCGTGCATCTTGGCACCTCACAGTTTGGCGGGCAGCAACCTCCTTTGAAGAAGACTGCAGAGCCCACCTCACTGACAAAAGGCAAAGGAGGAAAAACCCAACACCCAACCCCAACCAACCAATTTTCCCTTGCAAACGCTGCAATCGTGTCTGCCTGTGCCGCATCGGACTTGTCAGCCACAAACGAGCCTGCAGTTGACGTGGACTTTTTACCCCCTCCATAAATCTTTGTCCGCGAAGCCAAGCCAAAGAAGATATCTAGAGTAAAGGTGAAACGTTCTATTTTTTTTTACCTGAACCTGAATGCAACAGTATTTGAGATTATCATGAAAGGCAACTGGAAGTTTAGATTTGCTCATCAAAAAGTGCATACATCCATATCAGTAACATTACATGAAGCGATGAAGTCCGGCAGATGCACTGAAGTGTGACCAATCCCCTCAGAGACGAGAATAAATCAAGGCAAATGGAGATGGATAAGCGCGATTATCTAGTGACGCGGTTCAAGCTCACGTGAGGCACCAGTTTCGCACCTGAACCTTGTTTACTCCAATCCGTCGTG
This sequence comes from Narcine bancroftii, assembly GCF_036971445.1. NCBI lineage: Eukaryota > Metazoa > Chordata > Chondrichthyes > Torpediniformes > Narcinidae > Narcine > Narcine bancroftii. The sequence continues at coordinate 183,818,193 of NC_091470.1, forward strand.
ACAAATACTGGTGGCCGAGCTGACCCAGTTCATCAATTTAGAATGTTGTTTAAATCGAGTCTGTGGTTGCGTAATTAAATGCCCCAGTGGAAACGGCTGTTAGACAAATAAGGCTTCACAGATAATCTCTTCGTTCTGGCACCTGGAATGTTCAGCAAATAAAACGTTCCCATCTTCAACCTGTGCTTCGAATGGACGTCACGGAAATCTTCTATCCAATTCTTGCGATAGTCGGCATTCCTGGTAAGCGCTGCCATCTCTGGGGTTTGGTTGCTTATTGTCATATTTCGGACGACTATTCACTCTTCATCGCGTGTATTCATCACTGCAGATCGATCCACGTTTCACTTAAATGGAATGAACTGTTGCCTCTTTTGTTGCCAATGCGACAACTGGTACAAACCTGAAATTGTTGCAGATAGGGCTTGACCAGTCATTGGAAAAAATCATACGAACTCAGTCAATGGCGCTTCAGCAGTGAGAGCTGAGAGAAATCTCAGAGATTTTCAGCTCCGTGTCCAGGGTAAAAGAGAACGTATCAGACGCCGCGATCGGAGCAGAGGTTTTCCTTATTTACAGACTGAACTGGGACATAGAATCAGGCAAAGGGATTGTTCAGAGTGTGCGATTTTCAGTTACTATCGATTGGTTCGCGTATGTTGGGGTAATGTCGACCAAATGTCGAATATTGTCTATTCCCATTACACCCCTGGGTGTCTTTTGGACACTTTCTCTACTCGATTTATATCCACGCTTGTGTACAAATGCTAAATTACTTACAAATGTACTGACAATGCCACATTAATGTGTCGTATCGAAGTGGTTGATTTGTCCGCAAACAAGATGGCGATTGAAAACATAGTTGAGTGGTGTATCAACAACAACCTCTCAGTCAATGTCGCCAAACCCCAAAAGCTGATAGTCGAGTATAGGAAGGGGAAACCAGGTGTGTACTATGATTTGGGGAGCAGAGGTGGCGAGCTTTCACAAATTGCATATCATGGGAATTACAAATTCAAACGACCCATTCTGGAAACAACCTACTTGTGTCTCGTGGGAAAATAAATATTTCAACGCCTCAACCTACACTGCGAGCTTGCTGATATTTGCAGGGAGAGTAGATATACCTCGGCCGATGTGAAGTGGAATTTGTTCGGAAGGACTACTTGGGGGCTGGGAAATGGCATACAAATATTTAAATGCTCAAAAGACTTTCAAAAGATTACTTTACACTGTACATTACATCAGAGACAAGTCTCTCCCCATTATTGAGAAAATTTACATGGAGCACTGTTTTCCTAGCGCAGCAGCTGTTATCAATGAACTAACCAGGCACACACCACTCGGTGCTCGATACTGCCGTCAGAAAAGAGGTACAGGTCCCACAATACACGTACTACCATGATCAAGAACAGTGGGTATCCCTCCCCCACCAGATTGCTAAACAGGCTCAATCTGAGATTCTTTAAAGGACTCCAACTTTGCATGTTATTTATGACAATATTTATCTTTTTCTGCATTTCCACATTCAGCTTGTTAAGTTTTCTTTCATTGTTTACGTGTCTCTCCTTTGTGTCCAGATATTTTTCAACAATATTTTACACAAACGATCAATAGAAATTTTGTCTTAAAATGAAAACAAAGAATCGCATGGTTTCATTTGATGCCGTGTCTGCACTGTGATAATATACTTTAAACTATTTTTCTTTATTTTTCACACGGTGAAGCATATTAATCAAAATACCCACAAACATTTCGCTCTTGAAAATACACAGTGCGATTTCTCTCCTTTTTCTCCCTCCCCTCCCTCACTCCTCCTCCCACCCCTTCCAATCCCATTAAACGTTCATCATATACAATACAATAAACCCATTGAAAAATGTCATCACACAATAAAAATAAACAAGAATATTGTGTCATCTACTTTTACACACTGGATCAGGTCATTTCATCTTCTTTTCATTCTCTCATTTTAGGGGGTGGAGGTCCACAGTAGGCCCTCTCTGTTGTGTTGCATGTACCGTTCCAAATTTCTTCAAGTAATGTGACTTTATTTTTTTAATTATGTGTTATTTTTTCCAATGGAATACATTTATTCATTTCTATGTACCATTGCTGTATTCTCAGGCTCTCTTCTGATTTCCAAGTTGACATTATAGATTGTTTTACGACAGCTAAGGCTATCATAATAAATCTTTTTTGCGCTTCATCCAGTTTGAGGCCTAATACATTACTTCTTATATTACTTAGAAGAAAGATCTCTGGATATTTTGGTATGTTGTTTTTTAATGATTTTATTTAATACCTGATTTAGATCTTACCAAAACTTTTTCTCTTTCTCACATGCCCAAATTGCATGTACTGTTGTTCTCGTTTCCTTCTTACAGCGAAAAAATTTATCTGATAATGCTGAGTCCCATTTATTTAACTTTTTGGCCATGATATATACCCTGTTTAACCAATTATATTGTATCATGCGTCACCTACTATTTATTATATTTTTCATAGTTCCAGAACATAACTTTTCCCATATTTCATTTTCTTCTTTATGTTTAAATATTTTTCCCACTTTTCTTTGGGTTTATAGCTTATTTCATCATTTTCTTTCTCTTGCAGCTTGATGTACATGTTTGTTATAAATATTTTTATTATCATTGTTTCTGTAATCACATATTCAAAGCTGCTTCCTTCTGGTAATCTCAGTCTGCTTCCCAATTTCTCCTTTCAGTTGGCTTTCAGCTGGTGATATGCAATCATTGTACTATGAGTTATTCCATATTTGTACTTCACTTGTTCAAATGATAATAAATAATTTGACAAAAAAACAATTTTCTATTCTTTTAATTCCTTTTCTCTCCCATTCTCTAAAGGAATGGTTGTGTATTATGAAAGGGATTAGCTGATGTTGCGTTAATAATAATTTTGGTCGTTGGTAATTTCTTTTTGTTTTCCTTTCTACGTGAATTTTCTTCCATATGTTGAGTAAATGGTGTAGTACTGGTGAACGTCTATATTGGACCAGTTTTTCATCCCACTTATAAAGTATATGTTCTGGTACGTTCTCCCCTATTTTATCTCGCTCTATCTTGGACAAATTGCATTTTCCCTTTTTTGATTACAAATCTGATAGACACCTTAATTGTGCTGCTCTATAATAATTTTTAAAGTTTGGTAGTTGCAAACCACTTTGTTTGTACCATTCTGTTAATTTATCTAGCAGTATCCTCGGTTTCTGCCCCCCCCCCACCCTTTCCATAAGAATTTCCTTATTATTCTATTTAGTTCATTGAAGAATTTCTCTGATAAAGGAATTGGTAATGATTGAAATAGGTATTGTATCCTTGGGAATACAATTTACTCTCCCTATCAGTGTTCGTGGCAATTCCTTCCAATGTTCTAAGTCATACAGTAATTTCTTCATTAATGACTGATAATTAAATTTGTATAGGTGGCCTACAATATTATCTCAGGTATCGAATTGCTTGTATTAGCCATTTAAATGATTATTCTCTTTTCAACTATGTGTGATCCGCATTATTCATTGGCATCACTTCACTTTTATTTCCGTTGATCTTGTACCCCGATATTTTTGAATATTCCTTCAAATTTTTATGTAGTTCTTTTATTATCGATATTTCTGGTTCTGTTAAGTATACTATGATGTCATCTGCAAATAAACAGATTTTATATTCCTTCTCCTTTAATTTTATCCCTTTTATTTTATTTTCTGTTCTCATCAGTTCTGCCAATGGTTGTATTGCGAAAGCGAACAGTGAGGTAGATATTGGACATCCCTGCCTAGTTGACCTACATAATTTAATTTGGTTAGATGTATATATCTATTTACTGTCACCTTTGCCAATGTTCCATTACATAATGCTTTAATCCAATTAATATATATTTCTGGTAGGTTGAACCTCTGTAATACTTTGAAAAAGTAATTCCATTCTACCCTATCAAAGGCTTTCTCTGTGTCTCAAGCAACAGCCACTGTTGGTATCTTATTTCCTTGTACTGCATGGATTAAGTTCATGAATTTACAGACATTGTCCGTTGTTCATCTTTTTTTAATAAATCCAGTTTGATCTTGTTTTACTATTTTTGTTACAGTCGGCCAATCTATTTGCTAATAATTTTGCTATTATCTTATAATCTGAATTAAGTAGAGATATTGGTCTATATGATGCTGGTGTTAGTGGACCCTTCCCCGTCTTTGGTAATACTGTAATTATTGATATTTTACATGAATCTGGCAAGTTTTCTGTTTCTTCTCTCTGGTTCATTTACTTCCAGGAGAGGAGGAAATAATAACTCTTTAAATGTGTTATAGAATTCTATTGGGAGTACATCCTCTCCAGGCGTTTCATTGTTCGGTAGCTTTTTAAATATATCCTGTATTTCCTCTATTTCAAATGGATTTATCAATTTGTTTTGATCCTCTTCTTGCAATTTTGGTAGTTCAATTTTAGCTAAAAACTCATCCATTTTGTCTTCGTTCTCAGTTCGGTATAATTGTTCATAGAATTCTTTAAAGTTTTCATTGATCTCTGTTGGGTTACATGTAATTTGTTTGTCCTATTTCCTTGATGCCAATACAATTATTTTAGCTTGTTCTGTTTTAAGTTGCCAGGCTAATATTTTGTGCATTTTTTTTGTCCGCAATTCTCTTATTTTTGTTGTATCTTCCGTTGTTGCTAGTTCTTTTTTTGTACTTACTATTTCCCTTTCAATCTGTTTAATTTCCCGATTGTAGTCCGTTTTCATCTTCGTTACATAACTTATTATCTGCCCTCTAATGAAGATTTTCATTGCATCCCATAATATAAATTTGTCTTTCACCGATTCTGCATTTATTTTAAAGTACATTTTAATTTGGCGTTCAATACTTTCTCACAATTCCTTTCTTTTAAGTAGCATGGAGTTTAATCTCCATCTATATGTTCTTAGTGGGATGTCCTCCAGTTCTATTGCTAATAACAGGAGTGAAGGATCAGATAACAATCTCGCTATATATTTCATTTTCCTAACTCTCCCTTTTATATGTGCTGAAAACAGGAACAGATCAATCCTTTGCATATGTTTTATATCTACGAATAATATAAGTATTCCTTCTCCTTTGGGTTTTGCCTCCTCCATATATCCAAACGTTGCATTTCTTGTATTGATTTAAACATATATTTGGCAACTTTGTTCTTTTTGCTAGTCTTTAGTCCAGTTTTATCCACCTTTGGGTCCAAATTAAGGTTAAATTCCCCTCCCATCAATATATTCACCTGCATATCTACAATCTTCAAAAAAGATATCTTGCTAAACTTTTGATGCCATTCATTAGGTGCATATATATTGACAAAATTCCAGAATTTTGAATATATCTGAAACTGTATCATAACATATCTCGGTGTGGGATCTATTATTTTCTCCTCTATTTTGATTAGTACATTTTTGTTGATAAATATAGCTACACCTCTGGATTTTGAATTATATGATGCTGCCGTTACGTGCCCTATCCAGTCTCTCCTTAATTTATTATGTTCCACTTCAGTTCGATGTGTTTCCTGCACGAATGCTATATCTATTTTTTTTCAGTAAATTTAATAGCCTCTTCCTTTTGATTTGATTATGAATTCTATTAATATTTATGGTCATATAGTTCAATATGGCCATCTAATACTCTGTTTGCACCTCATTTCCACTTCCTCACCACCACCTTTCCCGTTTTCCCCATTTTCATTTCTCAGTTTTCCTTTTTTGAACTCAATGTATGACAACACTTTCAAGCATAAAATACTTCAACCACTCCCACATATAAAATTCCCTTAACCCCAAGTGTCCTCCCTCTCACAGTCGCCCCTTGTCCCTTGCCAGGCAACCACAACCCCCCTCTCCATTTGCATTGTGAACCTGTTCGCAAGTGTCAACTGATTTTGCAGTGACTGTTATTCTCTCCCACCCAACCCCCTCCAGAAAAGACTTTTATCTTCACATTAAAACAAAGCTCACCCTCTTTTCTTCTCTTCTTCCCCCTCCATTTTTTCACCCTTTCCCTTACTGCCCTTTTCTTTCCCTTCTTTAGTTCTTACTTATACATTATTTTAAATCTTTATATGTAATTTGTCGTCGTTCTTCGTTCTTGTTACATCTATTCATCTCTCTTTATCTCCTGCAGACGTTCTGAAAATTCTCGTACTTCCTCCGGATCTGAGAAAAGTCTGTTTTGCTACCCCAGATAACTATTTTAAGCACCGCTGGATATATTAACATAAATTTATAGCCTTTTTTCAATAGGATCGATTTTGCTGTGTTAAACTCTTTCCTCTTTAGGAGTTCAAAACGTATGTCTGGATAAAAAAATATTTTATGACCCTTGTATTTCAATGTTTTTTTTGTCTTCTCTAATTTTATTCCATGCCTTCTCCAATATATTTTCTCTGTGGTTTACCTCAGAAATTCAAATAAATGGATTTTGGTTTTTGTTCTGACTGTGGTTTCCGGGCTAGTATTCTGTACGCCCTTTCTATTTCCATTCCTTCCTGTATTTCAGGCATTCCCAGGACTTTTAGGATCCATTCTTTTTCAAATTCTTTCATATTTATGCCTTCTTCATCTTCCTTTAGACCCACTATCTTTATATTGCTTCGCCTACTATAGTTTTTCATTATATCCATCTTCTGAGCTAACAACTCTTGTGACTTTAACTTTTTTTGTCAGTGTCTTCCAGTTTTCTTCTTGTTCCATTTCTACAGCCATTACTCCTTCTTTCACATTTTCTAAACTTTTTCCTATTTCTATTATGACCAGCTCTATTTTACTCACTTTTTCTTCTGATCATTTCATTTTTCGTTTCATTTCACAGCATTCTAGTGTCAACCATTCTTTAATGCTTTCATTTGTTTTTGATATTTTTTATCTATGTACTGTCCATCTATTTTACATTCTATTCCTTTGTGCAGAGCTTGGTCTTCTTCCGTGTCTGCTCTTGCGTTTGTGTCTTCTGCTTCTCTTCCTTGTATTTGTGTCTCTTCTGACTTTCTTGTTGAGTTGGTTGGGTGTTTTCTTCATGGCTTCTTGTTGTTGGTCCTCTTCTTCTGGGCTAGTTATCTGTTGGGCTTCCTGTTCCTGTTTTTCTTTCTTATCACTCCCTTTCCCGTTGCTTTTCTTCCAGCTGAGAACCCTGATGTCCGGCATCTCTCAGCTGGTCGCGCAGTGTAAGTTAACTCCACAGATGGTGTTTTCCTTTTCCTTGTTATGCCATTGTGCACTTCTGTTTGGTGCAGTGAGCCATTTTTACAGTTCCGCTGTCGGGAGGGGTCGCGACACTGCGGTGTTTCCACTAACCTCTTGGAACGGGCTCCTCTGTCCACGGTGGGTCTCTGCCTCTTCATGCAGGTAAGGACTTCTCCTTTCTCTTCCGGCATCTTTCTTTCTGTTTTCCCTTTCTTTTGTTTTTTTCCTTCTTAGGTGCCATTTTTCTTTATTTTCTCCAAACCTTTATATTTTAGTTGTTGTGTTTTGTGTTTCTTGAGCTCCGCATTTTCTTCACTTTATTTCTTCTTTTCTGGAGGGGGCTGGTATTCTCCTACCGGCCACTACTCCATGACGTGTCCCTTAAATACAATGAAAACTCAAGGAGACGACACTCACCAGCTGCTTTCCTGGAAATGGTTTATGGTCGCAGCCACCCTTCAGTTCGGATGGTCCACGGATTCGTAGTATCCAATGTTGGATATACAGTCGATCGATCCCCTTTTTCCTTCGCACATCCTATTCTATCTATTAAACAGCTAACGTAGAACAGTACAAAACATTCATGATGTTGTGCTGATCCGTGAAACCTCATCATCCATAACCAAGTTTCTCCAGATCGCACTCACGAAAATCTACTTTTCTAACACTTATCGAAGTGTGTTTTAATTGTCGTTGCCTTATCCGCCTCTACCAGAAAACCGTGAACTAAATTCCGGGCGCCCAACATTTTGAAATACAATGAAAACGTATCTCCGACATCTCCCCTAAACTTCCTTCAACTCATTTGAATCAGCTGTCATCTGATTCTTGTTATCGTAGCTCCAAGGGACAGCTTTTGGCTGTCCACGCCATCATCTTGAATAGCCCTGTAAAGTCACATCATACCCTTTGTCGGTCAGTGAAAGCCCGGACCCTGTCAACCTTCCTTCACATCATAAATTCTCCAATCCAGGCATTGCATTTTCCCCCTCTCAAGAGCATCGTCTTCCTTTTATAAGGAAGCGACCAGAATTGAAAGCAAAGAGTTAAACTGTTTATAGTCACGTGTTCGGTAAAATGTGGAAAGGAGTATTGTTTTTCGTGCTATCCAGACAAAATAGCCCATAGAATATACGGCAGGCAGTGCAGAGATAACATTTAGTGCAGGTGAGACTCGAATAATCGCATATCCTGCTAAAGATAATGATGCTGTTAAGCAATGCAAGGGATTAAATTTTACTTGCAAGGTGTCGATTCACAAGCCTGACAGCAGAAATATTGGTGCCTTTGAACCTGGCAAAAAAAATTTTGCCAAACTCGTACTTCTTCTGTTTAACGGGAGGCAGAAGTAGAAACTATTAGACAGTGGAATAGATATTCTAACGTCCACTGATTATTTATCCAAGAGGCGGTGGGAGGTATTTCCGGTACCAATGGTCGGGTTGTTGGCTCGTTGGACAGTCCTGAGTTGCGTTTGTTCCTCGCCGAAGACTATTGAGACAGGGGCCAAGCATTTTACAACCCTATCAGTGATTAACGCGCACAAGATGCTGCATTTGCACACAAGAGGCACGTTCAATGGGGCCATGCATATTAACCTCAGCATCTGAGGCAGTGGAGGCATTGCTGCGCTTTCTGTTCCGTACCGTCAGTGTAATATCAGCAAACGAATCAATTACAGGGACATACCAATGACCCGCTAAGATTATTCCTTGTGTTTCTATTGTTAAAATCACGTTAAAACTGTTGGCCTGTATTCTGATAGTTGAATTGTTTTGCATTCTGTTACAGCTAACCTGCTCTCCGTTGTCGTCCTGTCCCGGGGAATGCCCGACCTCTCCAAAGGAGTGATTCGTTACATGATAAATATGGCAGTTGCAGACACAATGGTCTGTGTGTTTAACGTGACGTTTGGAAACGTCTTCCTCTATCATTTTCCGCGTTCCTTCCTGGCCCACACCTCCACTTGCCGCCTGGGAGCCGTCATACAGAGAAGCACTGTGCAATTCTCTGTCTCGTCCACGGTATCATTCACCATCGACCGCTGCATTGCTATTTGCTCCCAGAAATTGAAAACCAAATATTGTACCAAGAGGATCGCCGCGGTCATTATATCGACCGTGTGTGTCTTTAGCTTTTTGATGCACATTCCAGCTTATTTCCAGTATGAACCCCAGTCAGTTGTGGATGGTGTCCAATGGGACTGCAGTACCGTAACTCAATACTATTCTTCACCAGCATGGCAGGCTTACAGATGGTTGTCCAACAGCTTCGTGACATATGTTCCACTGCCACTGCTGTTACTGCTGAATTCTCTCACAGCCCGACACATTTTGCTGGCCAGCAAAGCTCGGAGGTCTTTGAAGCGCCGTGGGGACGGTGAGGTCCGTGATCCCGAGATGATAAGCCGAAGGACGTCCATTATTTTGCTCTTCGCCATCTCTGGGTGCTTCATCGCCTTGTGGGCCCCCGCTATGATCATTGGCATTTTTTCTCAATTCACTACAGAGTTCGCGTTTGACGCCGAGAAATCTCTGTACCTGGCCATTAGAATCTCGGTTTTGCTGATGTATCTTAGTTCCTGTGCAAATACTTGGATTTATGCTTTGACCCAGAGGAGATTCCGTGAGGAATTGATGAAGGTGTTAAAATATCCATTTATGGTCCTTGTTCGGTTTTTTTAAACGAATGAAGTAGTCGCAATAAATCAGAGTTCATGAAAATGTTCCTCAGTTCGTTTCCAATTTCGACTCTTGACGATTCTGTCTTTTCATTGAGTTTATTCTTACTTTATATTCTTAAGAATTGCATATGTTTTGGTCTTTATAGCCCTAAAATATCTGGAAGAGACGCTGTCAAATGCTAGAGGAGGAGGGGGCGAGGATTCATTCATTGTTGCTATCTCTCATTTCAGGGCAATTGTCTATTAATTTTGTCTGGTTATATTAATGGAGATATAAGGTAGGGGACGAGGGAAAATTGGACTCGATGCTGAAGCTTGTACATAATTGGAAAATGTTCCGCATTTTTATTATTATGGATTTTTGGAAAAATAGTAAAATATTTATTTAAAACAAATTGAATGAAAGAAAAAGGCAAAATGCTAGAATAACTCATCACGTCTGGCAGAAACAATACCAAGAGAACTCGTTAAATGTTTCGTAAACAAGCAAAATACATGAGAGGATTGGATCGGCGAATGCACCGCGTAGTTTGCCTTGAGTAGGGGCTTGGAGGACCAGATGACAAAGTGATGGGGAAGGAGCGATTTAATACGAACTGGGTGGAAGTATAGTGACAGATTATATAAAAATATTTTTGGGGAGATAAATTCGGAAAGGTTAGAGTAGGTTATATAAAACACTTTCAAACAAATCTTATTTGTAATCCTGGAGAATTCACAAAAACTTTGAATAATGCCTATGGAGCCTTCACAAGTAACAATTAATAGTACTGATGTTGTAGAATAAATGGACTATTGTATTTTTTGATAAACTTTATTTATAAATATATGAAGTACATAACTAAAAACACAAAATTAAAAGTAAATCCCCCTTAAAAAAAGAGGAAAAACCCTATATACCCCCTCCTCTAACACCTCTAATAAAAACTCTCTAACGAGGTAACAAAACATATCTCAGTTACTCATTCATTGCTAAGGAATATGCCAACGTTTACAATTTAATAAGAAACACACAAAACACCACAAATAGTAACTATTGTACCTTCAAACACATACGCCTCAAATATGGAGACCACATCTTCACATGAAAAGAATAATTATTACATAAATTATATGTTATCTTTTCCACACACAAGCTTTCAATTCATGATGCAAACGATTCATATTCAAATCCATATCCTTCTTCCATGTAATCACAATACAAAATTTCCTTGGTGAACGTGATTATGTTTTCATGTTTAATGATCATTAAAATCAACTTTTGTTTAAGTAACCATTTGTCTTAGTGAATATCTATTGCTGCTAGGTTTTTAGATCCTTTGGGCTCGTAACAGTATTTTTACAGTAAATGGCGGTGAGTGAATGTATAAGTTACTGAAGGAAGTATTTGTGGCAGTTGGTATTTCAACGTTTAAAGAAACATGCAGACGTGTTGATCTGAACTTAGTACATAGAAAGTGTATGGTCTCTGAAGAAATTCCCAAGTAATACCAAAATGAAACAAGGTTCCACAAGGATATTGGCAAAGCTGTTTTAGGGTTGAGTAGAATGCAAAGTTTGGTTATATTAGTTGAATAATTTCCCATTTAGACATTTATAGCAGCGGAACCTATTGTCAAACCTGCCCCCACCTACCAGCCATGGTGTCTTTTCCTGTTTTAACACCTCCCTCATTTTTCCCGACTGTTTACATGGTTTGCTCAAATCATTCCTGTTAGATATGCAACAAATAAATGTTTCAGTGAGCAATGCCCGTTCGATCGAAAGCAGTACTCAACACTGAGAAAGAATTATTAATTTAAAAGTGACCTGATTTTTATATCTGTTGAACAATCTTGTCCTGGTTTTAATTAATAAACTGCCGTGAAACATGAAAGACTTCGGACGCTGTGTCTGTTGTTAAAACACACCGTAAATGCTGGACGAACACAGCCAGTCTTTCAGCGTCCATAACAAAGATATATTGCCGATGGTTCCGTCCTGAATGCGCAGAATCGGCCAGAAGCAGGGAGTCTCAAAATTCAGAAATATTCTGCCTGGGGAGGAATCTAGACCAACGAAACATGTCGATTGAACATCATGGGGCGGTGAGGATGTATCGTGTCTGCGCGAAACAAGACAGGTAGGGGAGAGACCGGGCCGGGCGAAGGCGATGGACAAAGCATTAATATCGATTTCTCTGGATTTCGTTAACCCCACTCTCATTCCTTCACCTAGAGAGTGGTTGGATTGTGAAACGAGCTTGCATCTGAAGTGGTTAATGCGGGCTCAGTTTTGTCCTTGAATAAAGATTTGGAAGGTACTTGCCTTGCAGGAATTTTGAGTTTTATGGTGTTGGTGCAGGCCACAGAGACAGTGCAGAATTGTTATGTCGGCACAGATTAGATTGGCCGAATGTAACGTTTCTGTGTTGTCGTGTTCAATGGCTAATCAGCTAAGAGACGCGGGACGATGAGAACAGCACTATGTAGGTCAGCTGTGACTTGTATACGACAAGTCCACGACATTTAATTTTCCCACCATTTCGCCCACAAATCTCTGAGTCTAAACAGCTACGTGATGTTTCACAAATATTCCAGCATGTTCTTGTTGTTCGTCTTTCAGAGTCGAAGATGACCACGATTCAAAATCAGATGAAACATTGATGGCTGTGGGTCCGGAAGTGACTGCTGAGGCCACTCTGGGCCCTGAAGGCTCGCCCTCATGTGGGACACAAGTGGGTGGGTGTTGTCGTGGCAGTGGATGCTGCTCGAGTCTTGCTCACAGCACGCTTTCATGGAGCCTGCCTTCAGTTGCACAAGCTCCTGTGATGACCACGCTGCCTGAAGCTAGACGGTCGAGGGTTAGCGTCCCCCACGTGTTGTTATCGACACCCAGTCCTTTGAAGGACATTTTGCAACGTTTCTTCTGCGCCAGACTGAGCACTTGACCTGACACGGTTCTCCGTAAAGCAGCTGCATAGACAATCAGCTGTCTGGCGTCCAGCCGATCTGGTTTGAGGATGTAGACGCTGCAGAATACAGCACAGTAGACATAAGTTTGGTGAAAACGATGAGTGCTCTCCACTCCCAGACGTTCTCACGGAGTCTTCCAAAACATTCCAGCATGTGCATTCCTGTTGTTGGACCTTATTTATGATTTGATCAGTCACACGTTATGTCCTTCATCGCCTGCCTTCTCTTCATCCCAGAATGGGCCACTTTATGATGGCCACTCCATCGTCGATTTCTCTCCATCGCAGGATTGGCCACTTGGTAATGGCTACTCCATCGCTGCCTTCTCTCCATCACAGGATTCGCCACTTGGTGATGGCCACTCCATCGCCGCCTTCTCTCCATCCCAGAATGGGCCACTTGGTGATGGCCACTCCATCGCCGCCTTCTCTCCATCCCAGGATGGGCCACTTGGTGGTGACCACTCCATCCCTGCCTTCTCTCCATCCCAGGATGAGCCATTGGTGATGGCCACTCCGTCGCCGCCTTCTCTCCATCCTAGGATGGGCCACTCCATCGCCACCATCTCCCTTCAGCGTCTGTTGGTCTGGCTCATTCTCGGAAAATGTACAATTCTCGGTTATTATTTTTACTATACCGTGTTCTCTTTTACAGCCGTTGGAAGAATACCAAAGGAATAATAATGGAAATGAACATCGCGGATCGATGGAATGCACCTTAGGACAAGAACGCGAATGGAAGCGACGGAACTGTGACAAAACCTCCCAGAGACCAGCATAAAGCGAAGCGAGACTGCGGTGTTACGGTTCCAAGGAAGCCATTCCAAGCTTCGAGCTGCCACTTAATTTTGCAAACGCTGGTAACAATTGTTTTGAGCCAAATCCATTCATTACTTTAGAAAAAGCTAGTACTCTTTGTTAAATTGAGCATGTAGAGCGATTATGTAATTGAATATCTCAGTGGAGCCGGCAGTCCTATAAATTAGGCTTCATATTGAAACTCTTCGCTGTCAGGTACCGTTCAGAAAGCGTTCCTATTCACAAAAGATTTCACGAATGGACGCAGCGGAGATCTTCTATCCCATTCTTGCAATTATCGGCATTCCTGGTAAGTGCTGTTGATGCGATCTCCGCCGCGAGGTTCCTGGTCGTCCGCATTCCGCAGGGGTATCTCCTCTTCACCGCGTGTGCACATTGATCCGCCTTTCACTGACGCAAGGAGAACCGTTGCAAAATTTTCTCCCACTGCTGCCACCTGGCACAGAGCAATCCTCAGTGGGACAGAGAGAACGTTGGTCAACCGTCGCCCTGCAAAAGTGTGATGAATCATTTGACTTGAAGTTGTTGAAGATGGGGAATGTACAATCATTGGAAAATAAAAACCGACGACCTTAGGGCGCTAACAGAGACAGGTGAGATAAATCTCTGTTGTTTGCTGTCCCAATACGTGGCAAAAGGAGAGCACAACGGACGCTATCATTGAGTGTTATGTCACCTCCAGTTCCACTGGCATAGAGGAAATATCCATCTAATGGAAATCCTTCAATGTACCCTGAATTTTCTCATCCGTGATTCTCTCCCGTTTCTATCGCCGTCGCGATGCCGATCACAGACACTTATGGAGCTGCATGACATGGTCAGTTAGCAAGCGACGGCCCACCCCGAGTCACTTCAAATCACAGTCGCAGTCTTCAACGGGTCCTGTCTTACCAAACCCCTGCAGAATGATCACCGGCATGTAACCTGCTGTACAGGGTGTATCAGCCAATTTGATCACTGCGAAAGGCCTCTCTTCTTTCATGATGCAGCACTTTGGGTGTTTGCTGTCCATCCCTCATAATTTTGTATACCCTCAATAATTCACCTCTGACCTTTCGTCGCTGCTTAACCAAAAAGCCCCGGCTCTGTCAACCTTCCTTGAAATAGCATATTCTCCAATCCAGGAAGCGCCTTTCCACCTTGATCAGAGCATCCACGTCCTCAAAGGAGGCGACTTCAACCGAATGCACCATATTGAACTTGTCTATCATCAGGTGCACGGAGAAAAGTGAAAATGTGTTGTTTTGCGTTCTCTCCAGGCGAATCAGCCCAACAGCAGACAGTCCTAGGGTAAAAGATATTGCAGGCGATAGTGTTACATGTATACAAGTCCAACGTGTTGCTAAGCAGTGTAAGGCATTACCTTTACACATTATAGGGCACTCAAGATCCTGCCAGCTGGAAACTGGGTGTCTTTGTATCTAGTGCAAAGCGGTTTCTCAAACGCGTGCATTTTCTATCAGGCAGGAGTGAGAAGGGGTGGAATTGATACTTTAACATGTAGACTGATTAATTATTCCCAACGTAGCGGGAGGAACAGTCGGACAGATGGAGGGGAAGGTGGCCTGTTTGATGATCATGAATTGCGTTCCATACTCTCCTTCGTTTGTTGAGACCCCGTGCACAGTAGTCTCCACGCTCATCTGTGATACACGGGCAGCAAACTGTTTTGGTTCTGCATTTACACACAACGGTCAGGGGGGCAGGGGAAATTTATTCAGCTTCTGAGGAAGTGGAGGCGTTGCTACACTCTCCGTTCCTTTACGCCGGAGTAATGTCAGCAAATGTATCATTTACAGGAGCATAAAAATGATCCGATAGTTTATTACCGATTGTTCCACAGTTAAAATCATGTTAATGCCTTTGGTCTTGTTTTCCTTTTTCTCAGGTAATTTCATTGTTTTCCATCTTGTTCCAGGTAACCTGCTGTCCGTTGTGGTCCTGTCCCGAGGAATGCCCTGACTTGCCAAAGGAGTGATTCGTTATATGGTCACCATGGCAGTTGGAGACACAATGGTCCGTGTGTTTAATGTTACGGTTGGAAACGGCTTCTTCAATCGTTTTTCGGACTCATTCCTGGCCGTCGCCTCCACTTGTCTAACAGCCTTCATGCAGATATCTACCGTGCAAACCACTGTCTGGGCCACGGTGTCATTCATAGTCGACAGCTTCATTGTCATCTGTTGCGAGAAATTGAAAACAAATTATGGTACCGAAAGAAACGCCGTGGTGGGTCTAACGACTGTGTGTGCACTGAGCATTTTATTTTTGCTATGAACCCCATTACACTGTGGGTGGCGTCCAGTGGGGTTGCCGTACTGTAACACGATATACCACTTCACCAGCATGGCAGACTTACAGTTGGATGACCATTCTCGCGGTACCACTGATGCCGGTGCCGCTGATGTTACTGTTGAATGTTCTCACCGCCCGACACATTTTACTGGTCAGTAGAGCTCAGAGGGCTTTGAAGCGCCGCAGGGACAGTGCGGTCCCTGATCCCGAGATGACGAACCGGAGGGCGTCCATTATTTTACTCTTCGCCATCTCTCGGGCCTTCATATTTTTGTGGAAACCGGTTACGGTCATTGAACTATGGTTCCAACTCACCTCAAGTTTTGCCATCGACGTCTCGAAGTCACTCTCCCTGGCGATTAGAATCGCGATTCTACTGATGTATTTGAGTTCCTGTACAAACACTTGTGTTTATGCGTTTCCGCATTGGAGATTCTGGGAGGAGGTGAAGAAAGCATGAAATGTCCATTTATTGTCTTTGTTCGGATTTTTAGACAATGGAAACCAACCACGGCTTCATTATTCGGCTGTTATCAATTTTGACTTTTGTCCGTTTTCTGAATTATCCACTATATAGTCAGCCCGTTAATCAAAGCAAACCAGACAAGCCATTCACACACCAACGTGTCTGTCTGTGGCCGCATGTACTCCCAAATGGAGGCCATCCTTAATTGGAAGAACACAACCTTTGCGGTCTCAGATTTACTCAATATCGAATTCGATTTTCTTTTACCAGCCCCTCCATGTGCCCCGTCCCTTCATTCGCCGATCAGCAAACAACATTGCCCTTTCATTTTCAACTTGTCTGCCTTCTACTCTCCCACCTGTATCAATCCTTCCTCTAACCTTCTGACCTGTTCTCCTCTCTTCAACTTTCTCATCCCCATCGCCTCTGCTCTCGCTCCCGTCATTTATATAAACAGGTGTCTGACCGATATTAATGCCTTATACCCAATGAAGACCTCAGGCCTATATGTTGGTTATCCTTTGCTTTCTATGAACGCTGCGTGACCTGTTGAGTTTCTCCAGCAGCCCAGCATCTGAAGACTTTCTTTTTTACCTCTTAATTCCAATACTTAGCTTGCGGTAGGGGGTAGTAGCAAGAAGGAGGGATTGGAGCGAGGGTGGATAGGAGGAAGTGGGTGAGGAGGGATTTGGGAGGAGAATAAAGTGAAGCTAAGAGAAAGAGATAAACGTGACACTCCTGTGCCAAGGTTCCAGGTGACGTGTGACACACACACACACACACACACACACACACACACACACACACACACACACACACACACACACACACACACACACACACACACACACACACACACACACACACACACACACACACCTGAACCTGATTTCCTGTGAATAACAAGGACGGATTACTAAATCACGAATTTAGAATAAACTGGATGGGAGTGTTAAATCGTGTCTCTGGAGATGTTATTTAATTTAACGTCCCAGTGGAAACGGCTGTCCTATAAATGAAGCTTCACTGTGCTATACAGGAATCGTTCCTATCCACAAAAGGTGCCACGAATGGACGCCACGGAGATCTTCTATCCCATTCTTGCCATTGTCGGCATTCCTGGTAGGTAATTATGTTGCGATCTTCACCGCCTGGCCTGAGTCTGTCGTTATTCCGAAGTGCACAGAAGCAAATTATTTTTTCTATCGCTCTTGTCAATTATTAAAAGCTAACTCGGTTTAATAATTTAGAAATAGCTTGGCCTTTTTGCTCAATCGAGTCTGTGGAGATGTTCTGTAATTGAATGTCCCTGTGGAAAGAATGGCCTCTGAAAGGTATTCGAAAGGGAAAAGATTGTTTTGAAAAAGGTGTTTTTTCTTTCTCTTGGCCAATTGCAAGAACATTTTTAAATATCGTCGAACTCATTGTTTGCTTGTTATCAGATGCGAACATTTGAAGAGAAAATTTGGGGCAAGAAACTAATCTTCCTAATTTAACTAGGTTTCAAATATTAATTACAGACCCTTTTAAGATAGGATTTATATCGGAAATGTATATATTTAGTTCCAAGAGAAGTTGAATAAACCTGATATCTTTAAATTTAAAAATAAGTGGGTGGAGAACATTCAAGTGGTTATTTTAGATGAAGATTGGTTAAAGATGTGTGAAAATACAGTCACTAGATTGTTTAATGTGAGGTATCGTTTGGTTAAGTATAATTATTAACATCAAATGTATTTGACGGTGGAGAAATTGCAAATATATGGATTTAGGGATTGGGATTTATGTTTTGGAAGTGGAACAAAAAAGGGAGTTTTATTACATTCTGTCTGGTTGTGTGACAAGGTACACAACTTCTGGTTAAATGTTAGACAAATTTTGGAACATTTGTATAATATACATTGTTACTTGATCCTTTATTATTTTTATTGGGTTCTTTGAAGGGTTTAAGGGGTTTGAAATTGGATAAAATTCAAATTGCATTGATTCGTTTTGGCTTTGGCCGGGGTGAGAAAAGGTGTAGCAGTAACATGGAAGGACAATGCAGTAATAAATATTCAAAGATGGAATAACGAATTGAAATCATGTATGCATTTAGAAAAATAACATAATTTGCATAACAATTACTCTTATTTACTAAATTGTTGGAACAATATCTAAGATCGATAGATATTATTATATCTTAAATATTATATTTTAAATTTTTGTGTAATATTAAGGTACATAATATTTTTTTCTAAAAGGCACCATTAAAATATTATGTAGCTGCAGAGGTTTTTTGGGGGGTGGAAGGGAGGGGATGAATGTATTACTAAATTATTAATTTATGGTTAAGTAATTTATTAATATAACAATGTAATAAGTGATTTTGCTCTGTGTATATATATATATATATATATATATATATAGATATATCTATCTATCTATCTATATATATATAGATATATATACACACACACATTTGCACATTCTTTATAATATAAATACAGTTGATTCAATTTTTTTTAAATGTCCCAGTGGAAAAGGCTGTCCTATACCTTTGGCTTCACAATGTCCTGTGCTACACAGCAATCGTTCCTATCCTCAGAAGGTGCTGTTAAGATCATTTACCCTATTCTTTCAATTGTCGGCATCCTTGGTATGTGTTTCTAATGCGTGGATCCTGTTTAGATTGACTGGAACCTGGCTTTTGACAAAGATAAAGCGTACAGTATGGTTTTTCAATTAACACCGGCTGGAACACGGACGGTTAGGTTTTGTCGTCCACCTGTTCCACTGCTTTAGAGCAATTAGCCATCAAATGCAACTCCTTCAGCGTACCCTTAAATTTCTCATTATTGAGTCTCACCGGAGTCCGTCTCCTGCCAGACGCTGATAACAGGCACTTGCGGAGCTGCATGACGTGGTCAGTCAAGAGCGACGGCACACTCCACTTCACTTCAAATCAAAGTCGGTGACTTTATCCAGGCCTGTGATACGTAATCTCTGCAGAATTATCACCAGCACGTACTCTGTTGGACCAGTGGTACCAAAAGATTTCATCACGTCTAAAATACAATAAGGAAGGTCCTTCATTCGTTCACGTCTTAGCATTTTCGTTTTTGTTGTCCACCCCATCTAAACCACTGATAATGTTTTAGACCCTCAATAATTCACCTCTATCTCTCCGTCGCTGTGAAGTAAAAAAAAAACCAGCTCTGTCAACCTTCCTTCATATGACATGTTCTCCAATCCAGGCAACACCTTTGAACGCTCTCCAGAGCGACCATATCCTATAAGGAGGCGACCGGAACTGTAGCAATGTCTTGAACTGTTTATCGTCACGTGTATGGAGAAAAGTGAAAAGGGGATGTTTTACGCACTATCCAGGCAAATCAACCCACAAATAATAGAGCAGGAAGTGCAAATAAAAAAATGCACGGGATAATGTTACAATAAATGTACAGCATGTCGTGTTAAAGACAGAGCTGCCTTGAAGCAGTGCAAGGCTTTACCTTCCTTCACCTTACCTTACCTTCACTGTTAAGGTGACTGAAGGCAAGAATCTATGTGCCCTTGAATCGAGTGAAAAGCGTTTATTTCGAACTCGTGCATATTCCACCCGTCGGGATGAAGTAGGAGAGAGTGCGGTCGGGGTGGAATTGATACTTTAAAATGTACATTGAGTGTTTATCCACAAGGCGCTGGGATGTATGGATGGATCGATGGACGGACGGGTGGTTGGCTTTCTTGATGGCCCTGAGTTGTGTTCATTCCTAGTTACTTGAGTCTCCGAGTTGAGCAGCTTCCACACCTAACTGTGATAGAGCCGGACTGGACACTTACGATTGTGCATCTGCGCACAAAGGACAGTGATAATGACTGGTTGACGAATTTCGTCCGCTTCTGAGTAAGTGGAGAATTTGCAATGCTTTCCTTTCCGTGGCGCCAGTGTAATTTCATCAACCTCATCATATACGGGAAATCTGGTTGTTATTTCCAGAGACTCTGTTGTTAAAATCATGTTAAAACTATTGGGCTGTTTTGATGGTCGTTTTCTTTTTTTCCGTCTTGTTGCAGCCAACCTGATCTCCGTTGTGGTCCTGTCCCGGGTAATGCGCAGCCTCTCCAAAGGAGTGATCCGTTACATGGTAACCATGGCAGTTGCAGGCACAATGGTCTGCATGTTTAACGTTACGTTGGGAAACGTCCTCCTCTATCATTTTCCGGGTTCCTTGCTGGCACAAACTTCCATTTGCCGTCTATCTTCATTATCTCAGGTATCCAACGTGCAATTCTCCGTCTGGGCCACGATGTCATTCACAATTGACAGCTTCATTGTCATTTGTTGCCAGGAATTGAAAACAAAATATTGCAATGAAAGAAACGCCGCCGTCACTCTAACTGCTGTGGGTCTGCTCAGCTTTTTGATTCACATTCCTGCTTATTTCCGCTTTGAACCTCATTACACTGTGGGTGACGTCCAATGGGGCTGCGCAATTTTAACACGAAATTACTCTTCACCAGCATGGCAGACTTACAGATGGTTGACTAAACTAATGGTACCACTGGTGCCGCTGCCGCTAATGTAACTGTTGAATTTCCTCACCGTCCGACATATTTTACTGGTCAGCAGAGCTCGGAGGATTTTGAGGCGCCGCGGGGTCGGTGAGGTTCCTGATCCCGAGATGACGAACCGGAGGACGTCCATTATTTTGCTCTTCGCCATCTCTGGGATCTTCATAGCGTTGTGGACACCGGTTACGATCATTGACCTATTATTCCCACTCACCTCAACCTTCGCGGTCGGTGCCCCGAAGTCACTGTATCTGCCCATTAGAATCACGATTCTGCAAATGTATTTCAGCTGTTGCACAAATACTTGTGTTTATGCGTTGACACAGAGGAGATTCCGGGAGGAAGTGAAGAAACTGGTAAAATATCCATTTGCTGTCCTTGTTCAGTTTTTCGAACCAATTAGGGAGCGACAATAAATCAGATTGCCCTCTTCCTCAGTTCGTTTCCCGTTCCGACAATTCTCCTATCACTGAATCAATCCCAATATCGCTAAGCCCCGTTAAACAAAGAAATCCACCCACCCACGCACACACACACACACACACACACACACACACACTCACTCACAGTCACACACACTCACACTCTCTCTCACTCACTCTCACACACACACACAACATTGCCACACCAATGTGGCCTCATGACTGCCCAATGAAAGCCTCCCGCAAATTGGAGGAACACTGCCTTGTGTTCTCAAGAAGACTTCATCAATATCGACTTCGGATTTCTGTCGATGCCCACTCCCCATGACTCCGTGTCCCTTTCTTTCTCATGATTCGTTGTGGGTGTTAGGTATTGAAAGATTAGATGGTTGAGGAGTAAGTTCACATAGGTCGGCGGCTCGTTGTGGTCCGAAGAACATACACTAACTGTTTTATGCTCGAAAATACTTATGCTTTATATTAACGAACACTCTGGGCCACTCAGAATTTCGAAATAAATTTTCCTGTCTGACTGTGAATGCAAATTAACATCAGACATTTATATGAAAAGAAGCCGATGCAAAAGCATCGCTATTGTCCGAAAGCTGACTGGTGGATTGCTGGCCAGTGTAATTGTCCAAACAATGGAGCCAAATATTCAATGGCACATGAATCAAAGATTGTCCAGGTGATTCAACGGTTCAAATTCGAATTCTGATTTGTCACATTTACACAGATGATGTGATTGAGTTGTCTTACAACACACCAGTAAGGATCTCATACATCAGATTTATTGTCGGATTAAATGCATGACATGACATAGGCAGTACGGTTGGCAATCCGTTTAGTGCACCGCAAAAACAACGCTGGCGATCGGGACCGGACCTGAGTTAGAAACCCCATTGTCCGTTACGAGTCTTCACATTCTCCACTTATCTGCATGGCTTTAATCCGGGGGCTCTGCTTTCCTCTCATCTTTCAAAAACGTATCGGGCTGTCGGTTAAATGCGTGTAAACCGTGCGGAACCGTCACGTGGGCCGAAATGGTCAGTTACCGGGCTGTATGTCTCAATATTATTTAATTTAAAATTTCATCCCCGAGATTATGTTTTTCTGCGGGCGAGGTTGAATTTCCACTTATTGTTGATGCGCAAAACTGTACATAGCCTATACATGTAAAGAAACAAAGAACTGTAAGTACATAACGAGCGTAAACAATCAGACTGCAATACAGAGAGAATTTAAAACTATCAAACGAATGCAAAATTAAGTACATGGTCCAATAAGGAAGACAATGATACAGTGGAGAGATACAAACAAGTTTGTGTGCCTGTGTGTGTGTGTGTGTGTGTGTGTGTGTGTGTGTGTGTGTGTGTGTGTGTGTGTGTGTGTGTGTGTGTGTGTGTGTGTGTGTTGGTGTTTGGAGGGGGTAGGAGAGAGGGATGGACGCAAAAAAGATTTCAGGTGCCATGGAGAAAAGGCAACAAAACATTACGATCTTTGGACTAACCCTATCCCTAATACAACCACCGGGGAGAGTGTACAGGAGCCTAAAGACGAGCCCTGAGCGGCACAAGGACAGATTCTTCCCCGCTGCCATCAGATTCCTGAATGTTCATTGAACAAAAGACACGGCCTTACTTTTCGCGCTCTATTATCGCTATTTTGTTATATTTTATAGTGCCATAAAATGAATGTAGTGTTAGTTTGCGCTCCGACGCAGCAGCAAAACACCGTATTTCATGACTTGTTCAGTACATTAAATTCTGATTCTGATCCTGAGGGGTGACCGAAATGAGCTCCCGGATGGGTTATTTGAGGCTGGCCCTATAGAAACAGTGCAGAAACGTTTAGACTGATACATGACTAGAATGTGGTTTCGAGGGACAGCGGCCAAACGCAGGCAGGTATGACCACTATGGATGGGAATATGTTTGACTGGAGTGGGCTGGTCGGGAGAAGCTAATCTTTCTCCGCCATGTGAATCAGTTTTATTTTCACGAGGAACTCATGGGCTCTGTTAGTGAGCGAAAAAAGAAAAAATATAAATTATCAACGTTGCAGACGGGAACAATGTTCCTTCGTATCTATTACATGGTAGATGCAAATCGAGCCAGAGGGAAGCCCTATACTGCTCTGTTGTATTATAGAAGGAAAGTCTCGAAAAATTCACACGTGATATCAAAATGAAAAATGCTTCCACACGGATATTGGCAAACCGATCTTCTCACAGTGATTCACGTTAACAGCCTAAGGAATTCCTGACGATTTCTCCTCCGGCTGAACTCCGCATCCCATCTCCTTCTGAGAGACTGCAAGCTGTGGAAGTCCCGACATCCAGCAGCCTGCAGATCCACCGTGGATTGGAGGAACAGGAGTTGGCCAACAGTATCATTGGGAGAATAACAATAGTCGACCGTCTGGAACTGCGATTCCACTCAATGGGCCTTCCGTCAACATGGTTGATGTCAGATCAAAGCCCTATCAGTAGAACGCCCCATTAAATCGAATTGTGGTAGCTCCAAAGTCTAAATTCCAACTTCACACATAGTTTCAAAACCACTGACCCATCCTTTGAAGTTGAGTACGAATTATTATATTTTTTTGTGTACGAATTATTCTATTTGAGTATATTTGAATGTAATGTGGTTCAATATTTTAAATAAAGTATTCAGAAACAGAGGTATGCACGTGACCTTCCAAATTTTCCCAGATTCCGGGAAAAGAGAGACGCGGCTGCACTTTCTTCACAATTGGATCGACATAGTTGCAGCAAGACATGCCACTGCTGATATATACACCTGGTAACACAACGGTGCCCATGATATCCAGGCCCCGACGGCTACAATCAACGTTTTGGTCTGACTGGCACTGAGGGAGTGGCTTTTAGATTTACACCACGCCATCTCACCTTACAATTATCAGGGGTACAAACCTACTTTCAAATTAAAGGTGCTTCACTTGCACTTTCTCCAACAGAGAAATCGTGCTCACGATTCGGCAAGAACCCTTCTATTAAATGCATAAAACATAGACGGTCCCTTTGAGGAACTATTTAATGGATATCGAGAGATGACCCCAAGTTTAGTTCACCCCCTCTTTTATGCTGCATCCTTTTTCCTTCTGATCGCTCACTGTGTGACCCGCGACACCGTTCAAACACATCGGACTTGAAACTTAATTTCCTTCAGATTCACTAAACCGGGATTTGAATTTATCTGAACTTCCAGTGGCATGTAGCATTCCCATTGATAACTTCTACCAAGACTTCCAACAGCCTTGTGTAAACACACAATATATGATCATCCCCATCTCCCGCCAGCCACTCTCTCTTCACCCTTCTCCCATTGCGAAGAAGATTGATGAGACGGAGATATTTTTCTCCCATCCTTCGAACATTAAGCACCCAGAGATGGAGATCTCTGGAATTCCCTCCCGTCGAGGCAAAGGCCCTGTTCATTTGAAGGAGAATGAAGAAAATTTCTGTGACATGTTAAACATTGATCAGTGCAAGTTTGGATTACTGTGGGCAATTTGAGTCAGCCAACTACAGAACATACATCAAAAAAGATTGAAAACAGGCAGCAAACGTCTACAATGGGTGTTGCCGGGACAAGAGGATCCGAGTTCGAGGGAAACGAGAAACCTGTTTAGACCTTTGTCCTCTCAACACCGGAGAATAAACGCTGAAGTAATACAGAGTATATGAGCGGTATATCCTAAGTACATGCAAGCAGGATTACCCCACAGACGTTCGATGAGACCATAAGTCAAGGAAATCGGTTGAAGTTGAAAAGTGAGATACTTAGAGGCCGAATCGGGGGAATATGGTAACAGGTTGTGAGAGGGTGATCGAGCTGCCAGATTAAATGGTGAATGCAGGCTCAATTATGACATTTAAGAATATTTTGGAAAGGAGGAATATAATATGCAGAGATATGGTTCTGTTATAAGTCATTTGGAGCTATGAAATATAATGTTTCAGCATGGATTAGATGGGCTGAACGAATGCTTTTCAATTCTATGATTAGGAGATTCAAGGGTATTTAATACAGTGCAATGTAGATCAGTCATATTATTTTTATTTTGTATCCATTTAATTGATTATATCTTCCTATTTACCGATTAGAAACTGGACTGGTGGCCGCATCTACTAACTATATATCACAAATCATAGCTTATATGATTCTGTACGACATTCCTCACTTAGAGGTCACGAGCCGAAACGTTCTCTGCCCATATCTCTCCGCGGATGCTGCAGAACTCGTTGGGAACACAAGGAACATCGGAGCACAGTGCAGTCCCTTCAACCTGCGAGGATGTCCCGAATTAAGCAATGGTCACTGTATCTGGCGATTAGAATCACGATTCTGCTAATGTATTTCAGCTGCTGCACAAACACTTGTGTTTATGCATTGACACAGAGGAGATTTCGGGAGGAAGTGAAGAAACTGGTAAAATACCCATTTGTTCAGTTTTTCAAAGCAGTTAGGGAGCGACAATGAATCCGATAGCCCTCTTCCCCACTTCGTTTCCCGTTACGACTCTCGTACAATCACTGAATCAACCCCAGTATCGTTAAGCCCCGTAAAACAAAGGAAGCCACACACAGACACACACGCACACACAGAAACACACACACACACACACACACACACACTCACGCACACACTCACACACACACTCACACAAACACTCACAGTCACACACACAGTCACACACACACTCACACACACAGTCACACACACACACATTCTCTCTCTCACACACACTCACACACACACAAACACTCTCTCACACACAAACACACACACACACACAAACACACACACACACACACACACACACACACACACACACACACACACACACACACACAATTCCAACACCAATTAATCCTCAAGACTGCGAAATGAAAGCCACCCGAAAATTAGAGGAACACTACCTTGTATTCCGTCTCAAGAAGATTACATCAATATCGACTTCGGATTTCCATCAACACCCCCTCCCCATGTCGCCGTGTCCCTCTCTTTACCATGGTTTATGAAAGATTAAATGGTTGAGGAGTAGGTTCACATCGGTCTGGGCAACATTGTGAGCCAGAGAACATGCACTTAATGTTCTATGCTCTAAAATAATTATGCTTTATATTAACGAACACGCAGGGCCACTCCGAGATTCGGAATAAATTTTCCTTTCTGACCTTGAATTCAAATTAACTTCAGAATATTATATGATTAGAAGGCGATACCAAAGCAGTGCTATTGTCCGAAAGATGACCGGTGGATTGCTGGCCAGTGTAAACAATGGAGCCAAACATTCAATGTCGCATGAACCAAAGATTTCCCATGTAAATCAACAGTTCAAATTCGAATTCTGATTTGTTGTCACATTTACAAAGAGGATGCGATTGCGTTGTCTTAAAACAAACCAGTAGGGATCCCATACCCCAGATTTATTGTCGGAGTTAATGCATTTCATGACATGGGGCGGTACAGTTGGCGTTCCGGTTAACGCTAGCGATTTGGACCAGACCTGAGGTGATATCTCGCTGTCTGTAACGAGTCTCTACATTCTTCCCTGTCTCATGGCTTTTATCCGGAGGCACAGGTTTCATCCCACCCTTCAAAAACGTACCTGGGCTCTCAGTTAATGCGGTGTAAACCAAGGTGAACGGGCACGTGGTCCGAAATGGTCAGTTACCGGGCTGTATGTCTAAATATACATTTAATTAAAAATTACAACCCCGAGATTATTTTTTTTTCTCAGGGCGAGGAAGGATTTCCACTTACTGGTGGTGCAAAAAACTGTACATAGCCAAAACATGTGAAGAAATAAAGAACTGTAAATACATAACGAGTGTAAACAATCAGACTGCAATACAGAGAGAATTTAAAAGATGTTTGTTTGCGCTCCGACGCTGCCACAAAACACCATATTTCATGACTTGTTCAAGCCATTAAATCCTGAATCTGATCCTGATGGCATGTGCATTCCCTTGGAAAAGATAACATAATTTACGTGATAATTATCTTTCATGTAGGAAAATGTGGAGCTCCAATTTGGATTATATGGGTCAAGGTTTTGAACTCGCTGCGGCCCGTTGTAGTGTTGTTATCCTATTCCGTTGCATTTAATTATGTTATTGATGGATGTATCTCCTTTTTTTCTTTCCTCGATCTTTATAAAAGCTTCACTATGCTGTACAGGAATCGTTCCTATCCTCAAAAGGTGTCCCGAATGGACGCCACGGAGATCTTCTATCCCATTCTTGCCATTGTCGGCATTCCTGGTAACTTTATTTATGCTGCGATCTTCGCCGCCTGGCCTGACTGTCCTTGTTCCGGAGCACACAACAGCATATTGTTTTTGCTATCGCTCATGTCAATTGCTAAAAGCTAACTCGGTTTATTAATTTAGAAATAACTTGGCCTTTTTGCTCAATCGAATCTGTGGAGATGTTATGTAATTGAATGTCCCTGTGGAAAGAATGGACTCCGAAAGGTATTCGAAGGGGAGAAGATTGTTTTGAAAATTGCATGAAAATTTTTAAATATCATCGAACACTTTGTTGGTTTGTTATCAAATGCGAGCTTTTTTAAGACAAAATTTGGAGCAAGAAATTAACTTCCTAATTTAACTATGTTTCAAATATTAATTACAGACCCTTTGAAGATAGAATTTATATCGGAAATGTATAGTTTGTTACAAGAGAAGTTGAATAAACGTAATATGTTTAAAAATAAATTGGTGGAGGACTTGCAAGTGGTTATTTTAGAGGAAGATTGGTTAAAGATGTGAGGAAAATACAGTCACTAAATTGTTTAATGTGAGGTATAATTTGGTTAATTATAAATATCAACATTAAATATATTTGACGCCGGAGAAATTGAAAATATATGGATTTATTGATTCGGATTTATGTTTTCGATGTGGAACAGAAAAGGGACTTTATTACATTCTGTCTGGTTGTGTGACAAGATGCAGAACTTCTGGTTATAAGTTAGACAATTTTTGGAACATTTGTATAATATGCATTGTTACTTGATCCTTTATTATTTTTATTGGGTTCTATGAAGTATTAAGTGGTTTGAAATTTGATAAAATTCAAATTGCATTTATTCGTTTGGCTTTAGCTGTGGCTACAAAATGTGCAGCAGTAAAATGGAAGGACGATGTAGTAATTAATATTCAAAGATGGCATAATGAATTGAAATCATATACGCATTTAGAAAAATAACATAAAACTTGCATAACAATTATTCTTATTTTATTAAAATGTGGGAACGAGATCTAAAATCGATGGATATTATTACATTTTAAATATTATATTTTTAATTTTTTTATGTTATATTAAGTTACTTAATATTCTTTGTAAAAGGCTCCATTATAATATTATGTAGTTGCAGGGTTAGTTATGGGTTTTTTGTGGGTGAAGGGGAGGGGATGAATGCATTACTAAATTACTAATTTATGGTTAAGTACTTTATTAATACAACTCTGTAATTATGGATTTTGCTTTTCATATATATATTTGTACATTCTTAATAATATAAATAAAGTTGGTTAATTTTTTTTAATGTCCCAGTGGAAAAAGGTGTCCTTTAATTGTGGCTACACAGCAATCGTTCCTATACTCAAAAGTTGCATGAAAAACTTCTACCCTATTCTTGCAATTGTCGGCATTCTTGGTATGTGTTTCTAATGCGTGGTTCCTGTTTGGCGTTATTTCGGGGTATTGTCAACTCTTTACCATACCGACCACCTCGGAGCAAAGCAGAGAGAGGTGAGACTAATGAGACAAATAGAGAACAAAATGAATGCCGCGATCTGACAAGAGATTTTCGCCAGTCAATATTGGACTGGAACCTGGCTTTTGGCAAAGATAAAGGGCACAGTATGGTTTTTCAATTAATACCGGCTGGAACACGGACGGTAAGGTTCCGTCGACCTCCTATTCCACTGCCTTCGAGCAAATCGAACATCAAATGCCACCCCTTCAGCGTACCCTTAAATTTCTCATTAGTGGGTCTCACCGGAGCTAATCTTCAGCCAGACGACAATAAGAGGCATTTGCGGAGCTGCATGACGTGTTCAGTAATGAGCGACGGTCCACCCCTCTTCACTTCAAATCAAAGTCGGTGATTTTACCCAGGCCTGTGATACGAAATCCCTGCAGAATTATCACCAGCGTACCCTGCTGGAACAGTGGTACAAATAAATTTCATCACATCTTACATACAAAAGGAAGGTCCATCATTCTTTCACGTCTCCGCATTTTCGTGTTTGCTCTCCACCCCATCTAAACCACTGATAATGTTTTAGACCCTCAATAATTCACCTCTATCGCTCCGTCACTGCAAAGATAAAAAGCCCCAGCTCTGTCAGCCTTCCTTCATATGACATGTTCTCCAATCCAGGCAACACCTTTGAACCCTCTCCAGTGCGTCCACATCCTATAAGGAGGCGACCGGAACTATAGCAATGTCTTGAACTGTTTATCGTCACGTGTATGGAAAAAAGTGAAAAGGGGTTGTTTTACGTGCTATCCAGCAAAATCAACCCACAAATAATAGAGCAGGCAGTGCAAGGAAAACAATTAATGTAGGTGATAATGTTTCAATAATGGGACAGAATGTCATGTTAAAGACAGAGCTGCCTGGAAGCAGTGCAAGGGGAGGGAGTCACGTGATGGAGTAGTGGCCGGTTGGGGAACTCCAGCCCTCTCCAGAAAAGTTAAAAAAAAGATAGAGAAAAAGCAAAGATACAAACTTAAAAACCAAAACAAGGTGAAAGTAAAAGTGTGAAGAAAATGGCAGCGAAGAAAGAAAAACCAAAAACAACGGGAAGAAAAGAAGAAGGAAAGACGTCGGAAGAAGAAGGTGAAGGCCTTACCTGTCCGAAGAGGCCCGCCGCGGAGAGAGAGGCCCGCTCCTTCAGGACTACAAAAATGGTGAGCAGAGCCGAGTAAAAGTGCGCAATCGCGCATGCGCGATGCGCATGAAAAAACACACTGACGGGAGGGGGAGCAGCTGCGGAGTCGATCTCCACAGCTGAGAGAGACACCTGCAGCACAGCAGCAGGTGCAGAACACAGACAATAACGACAACAACAAAGAAGAGGGTAAAAAGAAAACAAGGAAACAACAGATGGTCAATCCAGAGGAAGAAGAAGAAGAAGAACAGAAAGAAGTGGATGAAGAAGAGAAAGGCAAGACAATGGATGTATTTTTTTAAAGAATATATGGAATAAGTGAAAGAATGGCAATTACAAGAATTTCATGAGATAAAAAGAAAAATTAAGAATGCAGAAGAAAGAATGAATAAAATGGAAGTGGCCATATCAGAATTGGCAAAAAGAGTGGAAAATATGGAGAAACGAGAAACATTTGTAGATATGGAAGTAAAAGACTTAAAAAAGAAATTAGAAGAATCTAATAAAAAAGCTAAAGAAGCACAGGAGCTGTTAGCTCAGAAGATAGATATGATAGAAAACTATAATAGAAGAAATAATATAAAGATAGTGGGCCTTAAGGAAGATGAAGAAGGCAAGAATATGAGAGAATTTATAAAAATTGGATCCCCAGGGTCCTGGGAAGCCCAGAATTACAGGAAGAAATGGAAATAGAGAGGGCACATAAAACTTTAGTCCCGAAACCACAACCGCAGCAAAAACCAAGATCCATTTTAGTAAAATTCTTAAGATATACAACAAGAGAAAATATATTGGAGAAAGCAATGAAGAAAGTAAGAGAGGACAAAAAGCCAATGGAATATAAAGGTCAAAAAATATTTTTGTATCCAGACATAAGTTTTGAACTCCTGAAGAAGAGGAAGGAGTTCAATACAGCGAAAACGATCTTATGGAAAAAAGGATATAAATTTATGTTAAGGTACCCAACGGTACTTAAAATAATTATTCCAGGGCAACAAAACAGACTATTCTCGGATCCAGAGGAAGCAAGGACATTTGCAGAACAATTACAAAACAAGCAGAGAGATGAAGACATGTAATAAGAATAAAAATGACCACGATCTATATGTATGTGTGTAAAGGGGTATATGTGTGTATATATATATATATATATAGTGTGCATACATGAATGTATCTATATTTAGAGGAAAATATATAGAGTATAGACAAGAATTAATAAGGGAGGGAAATGGAATAGAGGGAATAAGGAGGGAATTAAAAGAGTGACCTTTGTTACATATGAAAATTGAACTCTTTTCTGGGGGGCTGGGTGGGGAGGAGTTACGGTCACTGCAAAATCAGCTGACGTTTGCGAGTGAATTCGCAAATCCAAATGGAGAGGGGAGATGTGGTTGTCCGACAAGGAATAAAGGACAACTCAGGAGGGGGAGGGGAGATTGGGGTTAAAGTTTTAAATTGGAGTATAGGGAAAATGTTTGATGTTTTAGAAATGTTGTCTTATAAAGAGTTCAAAACAAGAAAGCAGAAATGGATAAGAAGGAAAGGTAATGATGGAGAAACGGAAAGGGAAGATAAACAAAGTATAAAATGGCTACGCTGAACTATATGACTTTAAATATTAACGGAATACATAACCAAATGAAAAGGAAGAAACTGCTAAATTTACTGAAAAAAGAAAAAATTGATATAGCATTTGTGCAAGAAACACATTTAACTGAATTGGAGCACAAGAAATTAAAGAGAGATTGGGTAGGACACGTAACAGCAGCGTCGTATAATTCAAAAGCAAAAGGAGTAGCTATATTAATTAGTAAAAATGTGTCAATTAAAATAGAAGAAGAAATAATAGATCCAGGAGGGAGATATGTAATGATAAAAAGTCAGATATATTCGGAGTTTTGGAATCTACTCAATGTATATTCACCTAACGAAGAAGATCAAAAGTTTATGCAAGATATTTTTTTGAAGATAGCAGATACGCAAGGGAACATATTAATAGGAGGAGATTTCAACCAAAAATGTGGATTCAAATATGGACAAAACTGGGAAAAAAATTAACAGAAAGAACAAAGTAACCAAATTTATAATTAAATCGATGGAAGAAATGCAACTTTTGTATATATGGAGGAAACAACACCCAAAGGAAAAGGAATATTCATATTACTCGGCTAGACATAAAACATACACAAGAATAGACCTATTTTTGTTATCAGCTCGTATGCAAGATAGAGTAAGAAAAACAGAATATAAAGCTAGAATATTATCGGACCATTCACCCTTAATATTGACAATAAAGTTAGAGGACATCCCTCCAAGAATGTATAGATGGAGATTAAACTCCATGTTACTCAAAAGGCAGGATTTTAGAGAATTCATTGAAAGACAAATTAAAATGTATTGTGAAATAAACACGGAATCAGTGAAAGATAAGTTAATACTATGGGATGCAATGAAAGCGTTCATTAGAGGGCAAATAATAAGTTATGTAACCAAGATGAAGAAGGACTATAATCAGGAAACAGAGCAGTTGGAAAGGGAAATAGTAAATATAGAAAAAGAATTAGCAATGAAGGAAGATACAACTAAAAGAAGAGAATTGGCAGGTAAAAAAATAAAATATGAAACACTACAAACATATAAGGTGGAGAAGAATATAATGAAGACAAAACAGAAATATTATGAACTAGGGGAAAAAACGCACAAAATTCTAGCATGGCAGCTTAAGACAGAACAAGCTAAGAAAATGGTATTGGCATCAAGTAAAAAGACAAACAAATCACATATAATCCAAAGGAGATCAAGGAAAACTTTAGAGAATTCTATGAACAATTATACCAAACTGAAAACGAAGGGAAAGAAGGGAAAATAGATGAATTTCTAACTAAAATTGAACTACCAAAACTACAAATAAAGGAACAAAATAAATTAACTGAACCATTTGGAATAGTAGAAATACAAGAGATAATAAAAAATTACCAAATAAGAATACACCAGGAGAGGATGGATTCCCGATAGAATTCTATAAAACATTTAAAGATTTATTAATTCCTCCCCTCCTGGAAGTAATCAACCAGATTGATAAAACACAAAGCTTACCAGATTCATGTAAAACAGCAATAATTACAGTAATGCTAAAGCAAGGGAAAGATCCACTCGCACCAACGTCATATAGACCAATATCTTTACTTAACACAGATTATAAGATAATAGCTAAACTATTAGCAAACAGATTACCAGAGTATATACCGAAAATGGTAAATCTAGACCAAACTGGACTTATTAAAAAAAGACGCACAACAGACAATATTTATAAATTTATTAACTTAATTCATGCAGTAGAAGGGAGTAAAGCGCCAACAGTAGCAGTTGCTTTAGACGCCGAGATGGCCTTTGACGGAGTAGAATGGAATTATTTATTCAAAGTATTGCAAAAATTCAGTTTACCAGAGAAGTATATTAATTGGATTAAAGCATTATATAAGGGACCATTGGCGAAAGTGACAGTAAATGGATATGTATCAAAGCAATTTAACTTAAGCAGGTCAACACAACAGGGATGCCCACTATCACCTTTATTGTTCGCGTTAGCTATAGAACCACTAGCAGAATTGATAAGAACAGAGAATAATATAAAAGGGATAAAAATAAAAGACAAGGAATATAAAATCAGTTTATTTGCGGATGATGTTATAGTATACTTAACAGAACCAGAACTATCAATAAATGAATTATATAAGAAATTGAAGGAATATGGAGAAGTGTCGGGTTACAAGATTAACGTAAATAAAAGTGAAGCAATGCCTATGAATAATGCGGATTTCTCAAAATTTAAGAAGGAATCACCATTCAGATGGCAAATGCAAGCAATACGATACCTAGGTATACAAATAAATAAAAATCTCGGCCAACTATATAAACTCGATTATTATCCACTAATGAAAAAATTACAGGACGATTTAGAGCATTGGAAAGATTTACCACTAACACTAATAGGAAGGATAAACTGTATTAAAATGAACATTTTTCCATGGATATTATACTTATTTCAGGCATTGCCAATACACCTGACAGAGAACTTCTTCAAGGAGTTAAAGAAAATAATAAGGAATTTTTTATGGAAAGGGGGGAAACCGAGGAAAGCACTAGATAAATTAACAGAACGCTATAAACAAGGAGGCTTACAACTGCCAAACTTTAAAAATTATTATAGAGCCGTACAATTAAGATAACTATCAGATTTTTATCAAACAAGCGAAAAGCCAGATTGGACTAGATTAGAATTAGATAAAATAGGGGAAAATATACCTGAACACATATTATATAAATGGGATGAAAATTTGGTACAACATAGAAGTTCTCCAGTATTACATCATCTACTCAATATTTGGAAGAAGATTCATGTAGAAAGAAATAAAACAAATTATCAATTACCAAAACTAATATTGACGCAAAACAAGTTACTCCCTTTTACAATAGACAACCTTTCCTTTAGAGAATGGGAGAAAAAAGGGATCAAAAGAATAGAAAATTGTTTTTCAGGAAATAGATTATTATCCTTTGAACAAATGAAAGATAAATACAATATAACTCAAGATACAGAGCTGGCATATTACCAATTGAGATCCTACTTGAAGGACAAATTAGGAAGCAGTCTGAGGTTACCAAAGGGAAGTAACTTTGAATATGTGATTACAGATACAATGATAATCAAAAGATTTATAACAAATATGTATATTAAACTGCAATAAAAGGAGAATGAGGAAACGAATGGTAAAACTAAACAAAAATGGGAACAAGATTTAAATATAAAGATTAAAAAATGAAACATGGGAGAAGTTATGTTCTGGAACGATGAGAAATACAATAAATACGAGGTTACGTATGATACAATATAACTGGATACACAGGCTATACATTACACCTCAAAAGTTAAATAAATGGGACCCAACAGTATCTGATAGATGTTTCGATGTAAAAAAAGAAATGGGAACAACAATTCATGCAATCTGGACATGTGAGAAAGTAGAAAAATTTTGGGAAGATCTAAACCAAATATTAAATAAAATTACAGAAAACAATATACCAAAGAATCCAGAGACCTTCCTCCTAAGTAACATAAAAAACAAAGAATTTGGAATTGATTTGGATGGTGCACAAAAAAGATTTGTTAAGATAGCTCTAGCCGTAGCAAAAAAATGTATTATGTCAACCTGGAAATCGGAAGATAATTTGAAAATACAACAATGGTATATAGAAATGAAAAAATGTATTCCATTAGAAAAAATAACATATAGTTTAATAAATAATATTGAAATATTTGAACAAATATGGGAGCCTTACATGAAACACAATAGCGAAAACCTACCGGGGACATTCACTACCTAAATTAACGAAAGGAGAAGGAAATGAAAAGAATTGACTCAGTGGAATTTCTTGTTTATTTTTATTGAATGACAACATCGTTTGACTGGTTTAATGTATCCTAGATTTTGTACTTTAAATGGACGGGAGGGGGAGGTAGGGAGGGTGGGATGGGAGAAAAGGGCACTGTATATATTTGAAAAGGTAAAAGAATATATCATGGTTAATGTGGTTTATGGTGTGAAAAATAAAAAAAAATTAAAAAAGAAGCACTTACAAAGGTCTGTTTAAGTGTCTGACAGCAAAAATCGAGTGTGAAGAGTTTTTTTTTCCAACTCACGCATATTCCACCTGACGGGATGAAGAAGGAGAGAGGGCGGTCAGGGTGGAATTGTTACTTTAACATGTACATTGAATATTTATCCACAAGGCGCCAGGAGGTATGGATGGACGGACGGGTGGTTGGCTTTCTTGATGGCCCTGGCCGTAGTTACTTGAGTCCCCGAGTTGAACAGCTTCCAAACCTATTTATGATAAGCCGGACTGGATATTTACGATTGTGCATCTGCGCACAAAGGACAGTGATAATGACTGGTTGACGAATTTCGTCCGCTTCTGAGGAAGTGGAGAATTTGCAATGCTTTCCTTTCCGTGGCGCCAGTGTAATTTCATCAACCTCATCATATACAGGAAATCTGGTTGTTATTTCCAGAGACTCTGTTGTTAAAATCATGTTAAAGCTATTGGGCTGTTTTGATGGTCGTTTTCTTTTTTAACGTCTTGTTGTAGCCAACCTGCTCTCCGTTGTGGTCCTGTCCAGGGGAATGCGCAGCCTCTCCAAAGGAGTGATCCGTTACATTGTAACCATGTCAGTGGCAGACACAATGGTCTGCGTGTTTAAGGTTACGTTGGGTAACGTCTTCCTCTATAATTTTCCGCGTTCCTTCCTGGCGCCTACCTCCACCACCCGTCTTGGAGCCGTCCTACAGAGTACCAGTGTGCATTTCTCCGACTGGCCCAGGCATCATTCACAATTGTCCGCTTCATTGCCATTTGTTGCCAACAATTAAGGCTGTGGGTCTGCTGAGCTTTCAGTTGCAGATTTCAGTTTATTTCTGCTGTGAACCCGAATAAACTGTGGATGACGTCCGAAGGGGCTGCCGTACTGTAACACGATTTAACTCTTCACCAGCATGGAAGACTTCCAGATGGTTGACTAAACTCATGGTACCACGAGTGCCCCTATCGCTGATCTTACTGTTAAATACTCTCACCGTCCGACACATTTTATTGGTCAGCATAGCTCGGAGGACTTTAAGCGCCGCGGGGATCGTGAGTTCCCTGATCCCGAGATGACGAACAGGAAGACGTCCATTATTTTACTCTTCGCCATCTCTGGGACTTTCGTTACATTTTTGTGGACACCGGTTCCGATCATGGACCAATCTTTCAAGCTCATCAGCGCTTTTGCAGTCGGCGCCTCGAAGTCACTGTACCTGGCAATTAAATATGTCCATGTGTGGACACAGTAGAGATTCCGGGATGAAGTGAAAAAAGGGGTGAAATATCATATTCTTTGTCCTCTTTCGGTTCTTTCAAGTAATTCGGCTGTCAAAATTAAGCAGAGAGTTCGAACCTTTTCACCAGTTCGTTTCCAATTTCAACTCATCTTTTCTCGGATTCATCCCCGATTTTGTAATCCCCGTGAAACAAATCATTTTCCAGAGTATGTAGAAGTTTCTGGCAGATAAATTGGGAAAGGTTTGTTAGGGCAGGTCACGCACAAACACTTCAAAACACCGATTTTTTGCAGAGGGCTCAGGGACTCATGGTGGAGAGTTGATTGCAAAAGGTTACAAATGTAACAAAAGGCACTATAAGCTTTGACAGGAAAAGAGCATTTACTGTCTGGAAGGTCATATGATCTTCGCAGGCAGAGAGAGCAGAAGAAAAGACAGGCTTTGGTCTCAGTGTTGGAGGGGAGTGAAAGAGGAGACACATATACATCGGTTCCAGAGGGTCAAGCTGGCAAGGATTGGAAGACGACCTGGTCAAAAGAGACTACTGGGTGTCCGGTGTTTACCTCGGAATAGGGGAAACAGAAAGGAACTCTGTGGTGACCTGAAAGAAAGAGGTGATCATCTGGAGAACCCTGAAGGGGGAAAGTTTCTTCAGCAAGACACCAGAGTAGCTGATTAAAAAGGAATCAGTTGTGGATGCCTGGAACACTGAAAACCAGCAAGAACCTTTCTGAGTGGTAAAGATTTATCTGTTAAGCATCAAATCCGGGGGAACATTATTATCAATGTTAACTTCTGTTCACAGTACATGAACTGCCTGAAACCAGTGAGATTGGACTGTGAACTAAAGAACTTTGTTGAACTTACACACACGTGATCTTAGCATGAGGAGGGGTTAAGTAGATAAAGTAAGTCAATAGTGATAAGTTGAAGTTTGATTCTATTTTCATGTTCAAAGATAATTAAAAGCAACTTTTGTTTAAGTTACCCTTTGTCGTGGTGTATATGTATTGCTGCTGGGTTTTGGCATCTTCAGGACTCATAGCACAACGCACACCCTTCCGCATCAAAGTGTCTGTCAATGGCCTCATGCACTGCCAACTGGAGATCATCTGCAAATTGGAGGTCATTAACTTGTATACCGTGTCCAAATATCACCCTCAAATTTAGTACCATCCCTTATCCCCCTCTGTCTCTATGTCACTAGCGTGGGGTGCAGACCACAATGGGTGACACCGTCAGTGGTGGTGACGCCAAATGACTGTCAATAAAAATGTTGTGTGGAAATTTATTATTTATCATGAAAATATCTTTGCAGTTAATTATAACAACAAAAACATTTTTCATGAGTCCAGTTTACACTGGCAAACTGGATGCTCATTTACTTTTGGAACCTCCCAATGCACTCGGGTCAGAGCTGTGATTATTATCCAAGGACAATGGCACTTCGAATCACGTGGTTTGACCTGCACGCACCACAAGCAAGCGCTGTTGTTTTCGTTGCTGCTGGTGATTTTATAATCGCTGCTTTTGTCAAATGTACTGGTGTTTTCGCTACAATCTTGTGGTCATTAGTATTTGTGAACCTGGATCAAAAATTGTTTTGAGTACGAAGTAGCAATTAAAGGAAAAGAAGAGAAAAATTTTAAAAAAAAAGGTTTCTGCTCAGTTACTAATAAAGTTGAAATTCAATGTTGAAATATCTTACGAAACAATTTTGCTGTTAAATTTCATATAATCTAAAATAGATACATTTAAGAAACTATATTATCATAGGAACATAGGAACACAGGAACATAGGAAGTAGGAACAGGAGTAGGCCAAAAATTGCCCATCGAGCCTCCTCCGCCATTCAGTAAGATAATGGCTGATCTAATTTATGACCTAACTCCGCCTACCTGCCTTCTCCTCATATCCCCAAATTCCTCTATCATGTAAAAATTTATCTAACCGAATTTTAAATATGTTTAATGAAGCAGCCTCAACCACTTCTCTGGTTAGAGAATTCCAAACATTCACCACTCTCTGGGAAAAACTATTTTTCCTCATCTCTATGCTAAATCTAATCCCCCAAATCTTGAGACTGTGTCCTCTCATTTTAGTTTCCTTGGCCAGCTCAAAAAACCTTCCTACATCTATCCTATCCATACTCTTCATAATCCTATGTTTCTATCAGATCTCCTCTCATTCTTCTGAATTTGAGCGAATACAATCCTAGATGATTTAATCTTTCATCATAAGTCAACCCCTTTATCCCAGGGATCAACCTAGTAAACCTCCTCTGGACCGTCTCCAAAGCCAGTATATCCTTCCTCAAATATGGAGACCAGAAATGGACACAGTACTCCCAGTGTGGTCTCACCAATACCTTATACAGTTGCAACATTACCTCCCTACTCCTGAATTCAATTCCTCTAGTGATGAAGGCCAACATTCCATTTGCCTTCTTAATAACCTGCTGCACCTGCAACCTAACTTTTTGTGATTCGTGCACAAGCACTCCCAAGTCCCTCTGCACAACAGCATGCTTCAGTTTTTCACTCTTTAAATAATATTCAGCTCTTTCATTTTTCTAGCCAAAGTTGATAACCTCACACTTACTAACATTGTACTCCATCTGCCCACTCATCCAGCTTAACTATATCCCTCTGCAGACTCTCCACATCCTCATTACAATTTGCTCTTCCACTCAATTTGCTGTCATCCGCAAACTTGGCTACACCACATTTTGTCACCTCCTCCAAGTCATCAATGTAAATGAAGAACAGTTGTGGGCCTAACACTGACCCCTGCGGCACCCCACTTACCACTCTCTGCCAACCTGAAAAACTCCCACTTATCCCGACTTTCTGCCTCCCGTCAGACAACCAATTTTCAATCCAGGCCAATATACTTCCCCGGACTCCACTTTCCTGTAACTTACTGATAAGTCTCTTGTGCGGCTCCTTATCAAACACTTTCTAGAAATCCAAATATACAGCATCAACTTGTTCCCCTCTATCCACCGCACCCATTATATCCTCGAAGAATCCTAACAAGTTTGTCAAACAAGATCTTCCCTTTCTAAAACCATGCTGCATCTGCCTGATTGAACCCTTACATTCCAAAAGTTTCACTATTTCATCTTTAATGACGGCTTCAAGCATTTTTCCAACTACAGACGTCAAGCTAATTGGCCAATAATTTCCAGTCTTCTGCCTACATCCCTTCTTAAAAAGTGGCGTGCCATTTGCTGTCTTCCAGTCTGCCAGGACCTGCCCAGAATCCAAGGAATTTTGGTATATGACCACCAATGCATCAACTATAACTTCTGCCATTTCCTTCAGAACCCTTGGATGCATATCATCAGGACCAGGTGATTTGTCTGGCTTTAGTCCCATTAGTTTCTCCATCACTACTTCCTTTGTAACAACTATTTTATCAAGGCCCTCCCCAACATTCGCATCCTTAACCCCGCACTTGGGCATGCTGGACGTGTCTTCCACCGTGAAGACTGACACAAAATATTTGTTCAATGTCTCAGCCATTTCCTCAGTTTTTGCTACCAGTTTTCCTTTCTCATCCTCCAAGGGTCCTATGTTAACTCTGGCCACCGTCTTCCGTTTTATATATTTACATTGTTCTATCTTTTACAACTAAATATTATATATTAATTTACGCCGTGTGTATATGATATTTTGAGTTTTGTGTGCCCGATGGAGATGTGGGGGGGCTGGTAGTCATGGTGGGGAGCTGACTGATGGAGGACCTCAGTTTTCTTCAGGCTGACTTCCAGGCCAAACACTTTGGCAGTTTCCGCAAAGCAGGACATCAAGCGCTGAAGAGCTGGCTCTGAATGGGCCACTAATGCGGCATCGTCTGCAAAGAGTAGTTCACGGACAAGTTTCTCTTGTGTCTTGGTGTGAGC
This sequence comes from Narcine bancroftii, assembly GCF_036971445.1. NCBI lineage: Eukaryota > Metazoa > Chordata > Chondrichthyes > Torpediniformes > Narcinidae > Narcine > Narcine bancroftii. Next base: position 183,859,334 of record NC_091470.1, read on the forward strand.
TTGCAGGCTCCTCAGATTGAAGAGACTGCCATCCGTGCGGTACAGGATGTAAACAGCGTCTTCATCTCCATCGGGCACACAAAACTCAAAACGGTCAACCAGTTTACCTATCTCGGCTGCACCATTTCATCAGATGCAAGGATCGACAATGAGATAGACAACAGACTCGCCAAGGCAAATAGCGCCTTTGGAAGACTACACAAAGGACTCTGGAAAAACAACCAACTGAAAAACCTCACAAAAATAAGCGTATACAGAGCCGTTGTCATACCCACACTCCTGTTCGGCTCCGAATCATGGGTCCTCTACCGGCATCACCTACGGCTCCTAGAATGCTTCCACCAGCGTTGTCTCCGCCCCATCCTCTACATCCATTGGAGCGCTTTCATCCCTAACATCGAAGTACTCGAGATGGCAGAGGTCGACAGCATCGAGTCCACGCTGCTGAAGATCCAGCTGCGCTGGGTGGGTCACGTCTCCAGAATGGAGGACCATCACCTTCCCAAGATCGTGTTATATGGCGAGCTCTCCACTGGCCACCGTGACAGAGGTGCACCAAAGAAAAGGTACAACGACTGCCTAAAGAAATCTCTTGGTGCCTGCCACATTGACCACCGCCAGTGGGCTGATATTGCCTCAAACGGTGCATCTTGGCGCCTCACAGTTTGGCGGGCAGCAACCTCCTTTGAAGAAGACTGCAGAGCCCACCTCACTGACAAAAGGCAAAGGAGGAAAAACCCAACACCCAACCCCAACCAACAAATTTTCCCTGCAGCCGGTGCAACCGTGTCTGCCTGTCCCGCATCGGACTTGTCAGCCACAAACGAGCCTGCAGCTGACATGGACTTTTAACCCCTCCATAAATCTTCGTCCGCGAAGCCAAGACAAAGAAAAAGAAAGAAGAAGATATTTTAGTTTAAAGGTGCAATTTTAATTTTGCTCGTTGTTTATCTCACTACAATCATCGTTATATTCAATGATACACGGGAATTGGGAATTACGATTTCCGAGTAACATTAATACAAAGAACATGAAGGATTCTGTCTGGTCTGGTATGGGAGAGGGTCCATTGGTGGGGAAGGGTGAAGAGTGACACCGTGAAATACTGCACTGGATGACACCAAACCTAGTAGCATTACTGTTCTATACCCCGTCTCCTTTCCTCAAACCCCCTTACATTCTGTCTCCTATTTGAGAGCCACCCTCTCTGCTTTCACTTCTCAGCTTTAGGTTCAAATTCATTCTCATCTGATTGTACAAGTGTAACCCAATGAGACAACGATTTCCGGTCCTCGGTGCAAACACGCAGACACAAAATGCGCCATAACACAAACGCTTTCAAGTGGAATCGCCTGGAGATTGCGGCTCCGGGTGTCTGCGAATGGACGTTCAGGTGGCAGCGCTGAAGGCGGTGTTCTGCCATCTGAAAGGTCCGCAGCGGAGCGATGGGCCGCAGAGCAAACGACGGCTCCTGAGTCAGGCCAGGGGCAGCCGTCTGAAGGCTCCCCTCCGCGCTGCCTTTTCCTCGCTGACTGACAGCCTCCCGCTGCGGGACATCAGGGCCGGGGCTGCCGGCGCGGGACCACACCAGCCGGGATGTTGGGTGGCAGGCTGACTGTCATCAGCCCGCCCCCTGCTAGGCATCTGAAAGATTCGGGAGCGCTCAGAAGCGGAGATTATAACACCCCGAGGTGGGTTGAGTAAGTGCTCCTCGGGGGCGGGTTCTCCGCTTTCAGTTGGCCTCCCGACAGCCGCATTTGGGTATTTTAGGCAGCTTAACATTCGGGTATTCTGGCCACCTGAAAACAGCTATAGAGACAAACAATATATTTGCGGGACAGATAGGTATTTATTTGTGAATAGTTGGAAGTACATGGTTTAATGAGAGCAGTTCCTTTGGTCGTTCAGCATTGTCACTCACCATGGTGAAAAGCTGTTTCTCAGCCTGCTGCTGCTGGCCCTCATACACCTGTGCTAATTTCCTGACGGGAACAGCTGAAGGACGCCGTGTCCGGGGTTGTCAACAATTCTGCGCTCCCTCTTCAGACAACGATCCCAGTAGATCACATCGGTGGAGTTGGGGAGAGAGGGGGAGTGAGGGAAAGCTGTTGATCCTCTCTGCCACCCTTGCGGTCCTGAGGTTTGACCTCCGATTCAATTCTCTGCAGCATCTGTACCACACAGTGACGGAGCCTGCTCTTGATAGAGCTCCTGTTGAAGGTTGACACGATGGTGACCGACTGCCTTGCCCGTTTCAGTCTTCTCAGGAGGTGCTCACTGTTGCTCCCTTCTTTCAGCACTTGTCATGCACAAATAAGATGAAGTCTTTTCACCAACCACAACAATTTGCTCAAATTATGTAACAGGCCGAGTTTAGAAAATGTCATTTTGATTTTTTGTAAAAACATAATGCTGGAGAAACTCAGCAGGTTCAACAATGTACTTTAAGTTGTTGGTCCTTCATAGTCGAAGGTGATCATGGCTTCAAAGTCAAATGGAAGATTGGTGGCTGTGCGTCCGGAGATGACTGAGGAGGCCAATCCAGGCCCTGGAGGCTCGTCCACATGTGGGGCACAAGTGGGTGGGTGCGGTCCTGCCAGTGCATGTTGCTCGGGCCTTGTGCACAGCACGCTTTCATGGGACCTGACTTCAGCTGCATGGGGTCCTGTGGTGATCTTGCTGCGCTAACCTGAACGGTCGAGGGCAAGCGTCTCCCACGTGTGGATGTCGACACCCAGGCCTTTGAAGGACGCTTTGAGGCCGTCTTTGCGACATTTCTTCTGTCCTCCAATTAAGCGCTTGCCCTGACACGGTTCTCCGTAAAGCAGCTGCTGAGGCAATCGGCTGTCCGGCGTTCTGACCATATGTCCAGCTCATCTGGCTTAGGGCCTTCAGCACCCATTGCACTTTGTTGAGCAAAGATAAAAGATACATAACCAACGTTCGGGGCTTGAGCTCTTCAAGGTTTGAGCAAAATGTCAGCAGGCTCACAAACAAAACGGTGGGAAGGGTGTACGGAGGAAACCGCTGAGTATCTCCAGCACCGTGTTTTTATTTCAATCACGGTGCCTGCAGACGTTTGTGTTTTACTACGACAGCTCATTTTAAATTGGGAATTCAGCCATTTTTGGCAATTTCTCGGGGACGAGACAAACATGAATGTCAGCAATGAGCTGAAAAGACTGACATTTAAACAAGCCCTTCAGTGCATAACTTTTGGATTCTTCAACTTAAAAGGAGCTGGTTCGTAGCTTAACTGGCTAAATTGGCCTTGTACAGTGCAGGAAAAATTGAGGTGGAATTGGCCATGAAATGAAAATAGCAGGTAATATAAATAATGGGATTGCTCAGGGAACCAGAAGACACGAGGTGCTGTATGGCATTAATTTGGAGGCCCAGGTAGCTAGAGTGATAACCTTCATTAATGGTGAGTTCTTTGTAGATTTCAGATTTATTGTAGAGTACATACATGACATCACATACAACCCTGAGATTCCTTTTTGCAGACTGGCTTGGTAGAATACAGGATCGTATTAGTTTTACACCTGAACGTTTTTTTGAATTAGCAGATGGCTTACAGAAAAACAGCAAAGAACCCTCAAAACACTGTCATGGAAGTTGGGTGTCAAATTAGGGACAGCATGGCACACAACGTTAATACTGTACCAGCAATCGGGACCAGGGAGTGGAATCCCACACCATCTCTAAGGAGTTTGCACGTTCTCCCCAAATCTCCATGGGTTCCTCCCACCCTTCATAACTTACTGGGGGCTGTAGATCAGTTGGGTGTAATTGGCCAGCATGGGCTTATGGGTCAAAAGGGCCCGGATACCTAAATTTAAAATTGAGTTTTAAAAATGTAAAAATAATTAAATTTAAAACATTTAAAATATTACATTTAACAATCGATTTTAATAATTCAAACTACTTATTGAAATGAGTAGCATGCAAAAAAAAATTTATTCCATGGAAATTTGAATTGGCCTGCAAATTGCTTTAAGGAGCTAATGCGCTGAATGCCCTCCCATTCCAATAATAATCCCATCAGTTGTAAGTAGCATACAAGAACATTGAACATGCTTTTTTAATTTTTTTTTATTTTTCACACTATAAACCATATTGACCAAGATACATACAGACATTTTTTCTCTTGAATATATACAGTGTCATTTTCTCCCCCTTTTTCCCCCTCCCTTCCCTCCCTCCCTCACCCCCTTCCCCATTTATTTGAAGTTCAATCTATAAGATACATTTAACCCGTTCAACAATGTTGTAACTTAATAAAAATAGTCAAAGAACTGACTCAGTTCTGAGTCAGTTCTTTTCGTTGTCTTCTCCTTCTGTTATTTTAGGTGGTGGAAGTCCATGGTAGGATTTCTCTATTGTATTTCATGTATGGCTCCCATATTTGTTCGAATATTGTGATGTTATTTTTTCTAATCGAATACATTTATTCATTTCTATATACCATTGTTGTATTCTCAAGTTGTCTTCTAATTTCCAGGTTGACATAATACATTTTTTTGCTACAGCTAGGGTTATCCTAACAAATCTTTTTTTGTGCTCCATCCAAATCGAGTCCAAATTCTTTATTTCTTGTATTACTTAGGAGGAAGATATCTGGGTTTTTTGGTATATTGCTTTTTGTGATTTTGTTTAATATCTGGTTTAGATCTTCCCAAATTTTTTCACTTTCTCACATGTCCAAATTGCATGAATTGTTGTTCCCCTTTCCTTTTTACAGCAAAAACATCTGTCTGATACTGTTGGGTCCCATTTATTTAACTTTTGAGGTGTGATGTATAGCCTGTGTATCCAGTTATATTGTATCATGCGTAACCTCGTGTTTATTGTATTTCTTCTAGTTCCGGAACGTAGCTTTTCCCATGTTTATTTCTTTATCTTTATGTTTAGATCTTGTTCCCATTTTTGTTTAGGTTTACCGTTTTTTTCCTTGTTCTCCTTTTCTTGCAGTTTGATGTACATGTTTGTTACATTTTTTTTTAATTATCATTGTGTCTGTAATCACATATTCAAAATTGCTTCCTTCTGGTAACTTCACACTGTTTCCCAATTTGTCCTTCAAGTAGGTTTTCAGTTGGTAGTATGCAAACATTGTATCGTGAGTTATATTATATTTATCCTTCATTTGTTCAAAGGATAATAATTTATTTCCTGAAAAGCAATTTTCTATTCTTTTGATCCCTTTTCTCTCCCATTCTCTGAAGGAAAAGTTATCTATTGTGAAAGAGATTCGTTGATTTTGCGTCAATATTACTTTTGGTAGTTGGTAATTTGTTTTATTCCTTTCTACATGAATCTTCTTCCAAATGTTGAGCAGATGATGCAATACCGGTGAATTCCTACATTGCACCAATTTTTCATCCCATTTATATAGAATATGTTCAGGTATCTTCTCCCCTATTTTATCTAGTTCTAATCTGGTCCAATCTGGTTTTTCCCTTGTTTGATAAAAATCTGAAAGGTATCTTAATTGTGCGGCTCTATAATAAATAAGTTTGGTAGTTGTAAGCCTCCTTATTTGTTCCATTCTGTTAATTTATCTAGTGCTATCCTCGGTTTCCCTCCTTTCCATAAGAATTTCCTTATTATTTTTTTTAGCTCCTTGAAGAATTTCTCAGTTAGGTGAATTGGTAATGACTGAAATAGGTATTGTATCCTTGGGAAAATGTTCATTTTAATACATTTTATCCTTGATATCAGTGTTAGTGGTAAGTCTTTTCAATGCTCTAAGTCACACATGTCAAACTCTGGCCCGCGGGCCAAATTTGGCCCCCGATGTAATTATATTTGGCCCACAAGATCGTTTCAAAAATGTATTAGAGGTGGCCCGCCCTGCAGCGAGAGCCGATGCTGTTTTTTTGGTAATGTCACCCCCACTATCCTCCCCCTTTATTGCACATCCTTTTCCATTGTAACACGAGAAATTGTAACACGAGAAGTCTGTCGATGTCATCAGCCGGCAAGCCAGTTGGAAGGCTCCCCGCACAACCAGTCACTTCTCCCACCTGTTGAGCGGTGCAGCGGATTGGCGAGCGCCTGTGATTTCCTGTCAGCGCAACGGGCATGGCAGGCTGCGCATGGCCCCCGGGCAGCACGAGTCCCGCGCGACTGGCACCGGACGGCCCTTCCACAGCGCGAGCGCACTTCTCCCGGTCGCCACGGCCTTCAGCGCTTACACCCGCGCGGACCCCAGGGACGGTTGGTTCGGCCCTGCACGTGAAGAGAGAGATGGTGGCTGTTCGCAAAGGCTGATCGACAGAGCGCTGGGTCTGAGTGGGTGGGTAAGCAGGGGTGGGCAGAGGGTGTAGGTGAGGAGTAATGGGCAGGGGAAGTTATGGTGGTGTGAGGGGCAGTTAGAGGGAGGGATGAGTAGAAGGAGGGGTGGATAGGGAAGAGGTAAAAGGGGAGGGGCAGGGCGAGTAGGGGAGGGGTGATTAGAGGGTGAGAGACGGGTAGAGGGAGGAACAGGTTGAGGGGAGAGGCAGTAGAGGGGCGTGTATAGGATGGGGTGGGTAGAGGCAGAGGGAGTGGAGTGAGGGGTGAGTTTTTTCTTTGGCTTGGCTTCGCGGACGAAGATTTATGGAGGGGGTAAAAAGTCCACATCAGCTGCAGACACGTTTGAGGCTGACAAGTCCGATGCGGGACAGGCAGACACGATTGCAGCGGTTGCAGGGGAAAATTGGTTGGTTGGGGATGGGTGTTGGGTTTTTCCTCCTTTGCCTTTTGTCAGTGAAGTGGGCTCTGCAGTCTTCTTCAAAGGAGGTTGCTGCCCGCCAAACTGTGAGGCGCCAAGATGCACGGTTTGAGGCGATATCAGCCCACTGGCGGTGGTCAATGTGGCAGGCACCAAGAGATTTCTTTAGGCAGTGCTTCTACCTTTTCTTTGGTGCACCTCTGTCACGGTGGCCAGTGGAGAGCTCGCCATATAACACGATCTTGGGAAGGTGATGGTCCTCCATTCTGGAGACGTGACCCATCCAGCGCAGCTGGATCTTCAGAAGCGTGGACTCGATGCTGTCGACCTCTGCCATCTCGAGTACTTCGACGTTAGGGATGTAAGCGCTCCAATGGATGTTGAGGATGGAGCGGAGACAACGCTGGTGGAAGCGTTCTAGGAGCCGTAGGTGGTGCCGGTAGAGGACCCATGATTTGGAGCCGAACAGGAGTGTGGGTATGACAACGGCTCTGTATACGCTTATCTTTGTGAGGTTTTTCAGTTGGTTGTTTTTCCAGACTCTTTTGTGTAGTCTTCCAAGGGCGCTATTTGCCTTGGCGAGTCTGTTGTCTATCTCATTGTCGATCCTTGCATCTGATGAAATGGTGCAGCTGAGATAGTTAAACTGGTTGACCGTTTTGAGTTTTGTGTGCCCGATGGAGATGTGGGGGGGCTGGTAATCATGGTGGGGAGCTGGCTGATGGAGGACCTCAGTTTTCTTCAGGCTGACTTCCAGGCCAAACATTTTGGCAGTTTCCGCAAAGCAGGACGTCAAGCGCTGAAGAGCTGGCTCTGAATGGGCAACTAAAGCGGCATCGTCTGCAAAGAGTAGTTCACGGACAAGTTTCTCTTGTGTCTTGGTGTGAGCTTGCAGGCGCCTCAGATTGAAAAGACTGCCATCCGTGCGGTACCGGATGTAAACAGCGTCTTCATTGTTGGGGTCTTTCATGGCTTGGTTCAGCATCATGCTGAAGAAGATTGAAAAGAGGGTTGGTGCCAGAACACAGCCTTGCTTCACGCCATTGTTAATGGAGAAGGGTTCAGAGAGCTCATTGCTGTATCTGACCCGACCTTGTTGGTTTTCGTGCAGTTGGATAATCATGTTGAGGAACTTTGGGGGACATCCGATGCGCTCTAGTATTTGCAAAAGCCCTTTCATGCTCACGATGTCGAAGGCTTTGGTGAGGTCAACAAAGGTGATGTAGAGTCCTTTGTTTTGTTCTCTGCATTTTTCTTGGAGCTGTCTGAGGGCAAAGACCATGTCAGTAGTTCCTCTGTTTGCGCGAAAGCCGCACTGTGATTCTGGGAGAATATTCTCGGCGACACTAGGTATTATTCTATTTAGTAGAATCCTAGCGAAGATTTTGCCTGCAATGGAGAGCAACGTGATTCCCCTGTAGTTTGAGCAGTCTGATTTGAGCAACGACAATGGGCGCCTCCTGTTGGAGCTCTGCGCAGAACAGCGGCTTGTCATTACAAACACCCTTTTTCAGCAGAGGGACAGCCTTAAGACCACATGGATGCATCCCCGATCCAAGCACTGGTACCTCCTGGACTACATCCTGGTGCGAGAAAGTGACAAACGAGATGTGCTCCACACCAGGGTCATGCCTAGCGCGGAATGCCACAATGACCACCGACTGGTTCGCTGCAAGTTCAACCTTCACTTCAAACCAAAGCCCAGGAACAATAAAGCCCCCAGAAAGAGGTTCAATGTTGGAAACCTGCAGTCAGACGAAGCGAGAGGAAACTTCCAGGCAAACCTCAAAGCAAAGCTCGACGATGCAACCCGCCTCACGGACCCGTCCCCTGAAACCCTCTGGGATCAGTTGAAGACTACCATACTGCAATCCACTGAAGAGGTACTGGGCTTCTCCTCCAGGAAAAACAAGGACTGGTTTGACGAAAACAGCCAGGAAATCCAGGAGCTGCTGGCAAAGAAGCGAGCTGCCCACCAGGCTCACCTTACAAAGCCGTCCTGTCCAGAGAAGAAACAAGCCTTCCGTCGCGCATGCAGCCATCTTCAGCGCAAACTCCGGGAGATCCAAAATGAGTGGTGGACTAGCCTCGCCAAACGAACCCAGCTCAGCGCGGACATTGGCGACTTCAGGGGTTTCTACGAGGCTCTAAAGGCTGTGTACGGCCCCTCACCCCAAGTCCAAAACCCGCTGCGCAGCTCAGACGGCAAAGTCCTCCTCAGCGACAAGATCTCCATCCTCAACCGATGGTCAGAACACTTCCAATCTCTTTTCAGTGCCAACCGCTCAGTCCAAGATTCCGCCCTGCTCCAGCTCCCTCAACAGCCCCTAAGGCTAGAGCTGGATGAGGTTCCCACCCTGGATGAGACATATAAGGCAATCGAACAACTGAAAAGTGGCAAAGCAGCAGGTATGGATGGAATCCCCCCAGAAGTCTGGAAGGCTGGCGGCAAAACTCTGCATGCCAAACTGCATGAGTTTTTCAAGCTTTGTTAGGACCAAGGTAAACTGCCTCAGGATCTTCGTGATGCCACCATCATCACCCTGTACAAAAACAAAGGAGGGGTGAGTAGAGGTTGGGTAAAGGACTGGTCAGGTAGAGGGATGGTGGGTCGAGGGTGAATAGAGGCCTAGAGCCTAAGGAGTGAGCAGGAAATGCTGAGTCCTGATGCAGGCCAAAATGGACACAGCCTGTGAATGCTGACTACATCTCCACAGGGACCAAATATGTTTCCCTCAGGTCAAGTAAAGGGTGAACTTGAGCTACCTACTCCTGACCTGTAACATTATCCTCCTAAAGTTATATCCTAAAGTTTAACATTACATATGTTGAAAGAAGAGAAAACATGCAGATGTTGTTGAAAATTTTCAATAAATATTTAGTTCGGCCCTCGACTTAGTCCAAGTTTTTAATTTTGGCCCACCGTGAATTTGAGTTTGACACCCCTGCTCTAAGTCGTCTTGTAATTTTTTCATTAATGGATGATAATTTAGTTTATATAGATGGCCAAGATTTTTATTTAGTTGTACACCTTGGTATTGCATTGCTTGTGTTTGCCATCTAAATGGTGATCCTTTCTTAAACTTTGTGAAATCCGCATTATTCATTGGCATTGCTTCACTTTTATTTGCGTTGATCTTGTACCCCGATACTTCTCCATATTCCTTCAATTTCCTATGTAATTCTTTTATTGATATTTCTGGTTCTGTTAAGTATATTATAATGTCATCTGCAAATAGACTGATTTTATATTCCTTCTCATTTATTTTTATCCCTCTTATTTCATTTTTTGTTCTTATCAGTTCTCCCACTGGTTCTATAGCTAACGCGAACAGTGAGGGAGATAGTGGACATCCCTGCCTTGTTGATCTACTTAAGTTAAATTGTTTTGATATATATCCATTTACTGTCACTTTCGCCAATGGTCCCTTATATAATGCTTTAATCCAATTAATATATTGCTCTGGTAGGCTGAAGTTTTGTAGTACTTTGAATAAATAATTCCATTCTACCCTGTCAAAGGCCTTCTCTGCGTCTAAAGCAACCGCTACTGTTGGAGTTTTATTTCTTTCTACTGCATGAATTAAGTTAATAAATTTAAAGACATTGTCCGTTGTTCGTCTTCTTTTAATAAATCCAGTTTGGTCTAGATTTACTATTTTTGGTACATAGTCGGCCAATCTGTTTGCTAATAGTTTAGCTATTATCTTATAATCTGTGTTAAGTAGAGATATTGGTCTATATGATGCTAGTGCTAGTGGGTCTTTCCCTGTCTTTGGTATTACTGTAATTATTGCTGTTTTGCATGAATCTGGAATGTTTTGTGTTTTATCAGTCTGGTTGATTACTTCCAGGAGGGGAGGAATTAACAAGTCTTTAAATATTTTATAGAATTCTATTGGAAATCCATCCTCTCCTGGTGTTTTATTGTTCAGTAATTTTTTTAATATCTCCTGTAATTCTTCTATTTCAAATGGTTTTGTTAATTTATTTTGCTCCTCTGTTTGCAATTTCGGTAGTTCAATTTTAGTTAGAACTTCATCTATTTTGTCTTCTTTCCCTTCGTTTTCAGTTTGATATAGCTGTTCGTAGAATTCCCTGAAGTTTTCATTGATCTCCGTTGGATTATATGTGATTTGTTTGTCCTTTTTCCTTCATGCCAATGCCATTCTTTTAGTTTGTCTTAAGCTGCCACGCTAGAATTTTGTGCGTTTTTTCTCCTAGCTCATAATATTTGTTTTGTCTTCATTATGTTCTTCTCCACCTTGTATGTTTGTAGTATTTCATATTTTATTTTTTTTTTATCTGCCAATTCTCTTCTTTTAGTTGTATCTTCTTTTATTGCTAATTCTTTTTCTGTATTTGTTATTTCCCTTTCCAACTGTTCTGTTTCCCGATTGTAGTCCTTCTTCATTTTAGTTACATAACTTATTATTTGCCCTCTGATGAACGCTTTCATTGCATCCCATAGTATAAACTTATCTTTCACTGATTCCGTATTTATTTCAAAGTACATTTTAATTTGTCATTCAATCAATTCTCTAAAGTCCTGTCTTTTAAGTAGCATGGAGTTTAATCTCCATCTATATATTCTTGGTGGGATGTCCTCTAGCTCTATTGCCAATTACAGGGGTGAGTGATCCGATATTAGTCTAGCTTTATATTCCATTTTCGTAACTCTCCCTTGAATTTGGGCTGATAACAGGAATAGGTCTATCCTTGAGTATGTTTTGTGTCTACCCGAATAATATGAATATTCCTTTTCCTTTGGGTGTTGATTCCTCCATATATCCAAAAGTTGCATTTCTTGCATCGATTTAATTATAAATTTGGTTACTTTGTTCTTTCTGTTAGTTTTTTTTTCCAGTTTTATCCATGTTTGAGTCCAAATTAAGGTTAAAATCCCCTCCTATTAATATGTTCCCTTGCGTATCTGCTATCTTCAAAAAGATATCTTGCATAAATTTTTGATCTTCTTCATTGGGTGAGTATATATTGAGTAAATTCCAAAATTCTGAATATATCTGACATTTTATCATTAGATACCTCCCTGCTGGATCTATTATTTCCTCTTCTATTTTGTTTTTATTGATTAATATAGCTACTCCTCTGGCTTTTGAATTATATGATGCTGCTGTTACATGTCCTATCCAATCTCTCTTTAATTTCTTATGTTCCATTTCAGTTAGATGTGTTTCTTGTACGAATGCTATATCATTTTTTTCTTTTTTCAGTAAATTTAACAGTTTCTTCCTTTTGATTTGGTTATGTATTCCATTAATATTTAAAGTCATATAGTTCAACATAGTCATATCATACTTTGTTTATCTTTCCTTTCCGTTTCCTCATCACCACCTTCCCTTCTTATCCATTTCTGCATTCTTTTTTTGAACACATTATAAGACAACATTTCTAAAACATAAAATATTTCCTCTATTCTCATATCTAAAATTCATTTAACCCCAATAGTCCCTCCCCTTTCTGAGTTGCCCTTTGTCCCTTGTCGGGCAACCACATCTCCCCTCTCCATTTGGATTTGCGAATCCGCTTGCAAGTGTCAACTGATTTCGCAGTGACTGTTATTCTTCCCCACCCAGCCCCCCCAGAAAAGATTTTAATCTTCAAATATAACAAAGGTCACGCTCTTAATTCCCTCCTTACTTCCTTTCTTCCCCTTCTTAGTTCTTACTTATATATATATATATATATATATATATATATAGTTTGTTGTCATTTTTGTTCTTGTTACATCTCTTCATCTCTCTGTCTGTTTTGTAGTTGTTCTGCAAATTTTCGTCCTTCTTCCGGATCTGAAAATAATCTGTTTTGCTGCTCCAGAATAACTATTTTAAATACTGCTGGGTATTTTAACATAAATTTATAACCTTTTTTTCCATCGGGTCGTTTTTGCTGCATTAAACTCCTTCGTCTTCTTCAGGAGTTCAAAACTTGTATCTGGATAGAAAAAAAAAATTTGACCCTTGTATTCCAGTGGTTTTTTTTGTTTTCTTTTATTTTTTTCATTGCCTTCTCCTATATATTTTCTCTTGTTGTACATCTTAGGAATTTTACTAGAATGGATCTTGGTTTTTGTTGTGGTTGTGGTTTAGGGGCTAATGTTCTGTGTGCCCTTTCTATTTCCATTTCTTCCTGTAATTCTGGTCTTCCCAGGATCCTGGAGATACATTCTTTTATAAATTCTTTCATATTTTTGCCGCCTTCATCTTCCTTAAGGCCCACTATCTTTATATTTTTTCTTCTATTATAATTTTCCATTATATCTATCTTCTGAGCTAACAGCTCCTGTGTCTCTTTAACTTTTTTTTAATCAGATTCATCTAATTTCTTTTTTTAAGTCATCTACCTCCATTTCTATGGCTGTTTCTCGTTCTTCCACCTTATCTACTCTTTTTCCTATTTCTGTCATGATCATCACTAATCTATTCATTTTTTCTTCTGTACTTTTTATTCTTCTTTTTATTTCACTGAATTCTTGCAACTGCCATTCTTTTACTGCTTCCATATATTCTTTAAAAAATTATATATATCCATGTACTTGCCCTTCCCTTCATCTTCCATTTCTCTATGTTCTCCCTCCTCTTCTGAGTCCACTCCAGGATCTGTGTCTTTTACCTCTGTCTCTTCTGATTTTCTTGTTGGGTTGTTTATTTTATTTTGTTGGGTATTTTTGTTCTTATTTTTATTAAAAGTGTCTTGGTGTTGGTCTTCGTCCTCTGAGTTGCTCATCTGTTGTTTCTTTGATTTCCTATTTTTATTCTCTTCCTTCTTGTTCTCGTTATTTTCTATGTTTTCCTGTTGAGAGTCTTGCTGTTGTGTTATACTTGTCTGTTTCAGCTGTGGAGATTTACTCCTGAGCTGGTCCCCTCCCGTCGGTGTTTTTTTTTTCTCTTGTGCATCCGCGCACTATTGTTTGGCTCCGTGAGCCATCTTTGTAGTCCTGAGTTCGGGGTTTCCACTGACCTCAGGGAGCGGGCTTCTCTCTCCACGGCGGGCCTCCTCGTACCGACCGGTAAGGCCTTCACCTTCCTCCTCCGATGTCCTTTCTTTTCGTCCCGTTGTTTTTTGTTTTTTCTTTCTTTGCTGCCATTTTCTCCACACTTTCACTTTGTTATGGTTTCTGTGTTAGTGACTTTGTTTTTTCCCTACCTTTTTTTCTACTTTTCTGGAGAGGGCTGGAGTTCCCCTACCGGCCACTACTCCATCACGTGACTCCTCTAACAATGAACACTCTTGATGTTAATTCAAACTGCCATTCAATGTCCCAACAGCACATTGAAGTTAAATCCTCATTTTCTTTTCACCTCGTGTAATATATATATTTTTTTTAAATGCAGGGTGTTTAATGGAAACCGGAAAAGTTGGTTGATGTTATCTCGTTGGAGGGTGCCCAGGCAGACAATGAGGTGTTATTCCTCCAATCTGCAATTGGTTTCAGCCTGGCAGAGAATGAGACCACGAAAAGACATGTCAGCAAAGGAATGGGACAACAAATTAAAATAGATGGCCATTGGGACATCCACACCACTGCAGTGGACAGAGCCATGGTGCTGAACAAAGCGATCGACCAGTCTGCACCGTTTCTCCACTGTCAGGGAAGCCAGAGTGTGAAGTGCTGCTTTGCTTGGAAGGACTGCTTGGGACCCTGAATGGTGGTGAGGGGGGGGGGGGGGAAGAAAGTGGAGCATCTTTTGCAGTCACAGGGGTAGGTGCCAAGGGGAGGGAGGAGTGGACAAGGGAGTTGTGGAAGAAGCTGTCTCGACAGAAAGGGAAATGTGTGTCATGCTGTGGTATCACATGATGACAATAGTTCCACAAGCAGTCTGCCCTCTGAATACAAGCACAGACAAGTATTTTGTCTGGAAAAAAGGGTCTGTTCAAGCCTTGAATTCATTTTCTAGATGATAGAAGCATAACTTCCAGTAAATTATGCCCCCTTCTCATCAGTGGGGCAATGAAGCCAAATTGTTCTCAGCCTACAGTGTGGGGAGAAAGTATGATTAGATAAAAAGATCTTCAGCTTGCCACAGCCAGCATTTAAAGAACAATAGCTCAGGTCTTTACTGATTTTATTCTGATATTGTCAGTGATATGGCAAGAATCTCTACAATCAGAAACAAGTAATTCATTAGATTTGCATGGATGAAAGTTTTCATAAATACAAAGAAAGTCCACAAGCAAATCAATTTGGACTGTAAAATCTAGTGCCTGTCTAATATTTCCTTTCAAAATACAATATGCTTTATATTGATTAGGCATGTAGCTGATTTTGTTTTGTTACAACCTGATTTGTGCAGATGCAATACCACTTATCATTGCCCTCACAAAGAAAGTCAATCTCCCACAAAGATCTGCACCTAAAGGGCTTGCAATAAAACTAGAATAAAAGCAATGTATTATTGTACTTAAAACTATAGAATAAAAGCAGATTATTGTACTTGCTGCAACTCAAATTCTTGCACATTTCTCTGTGTCTTATCGGGCAATTTACCGACTGTTTTATTTTTTTTTTAAATCACCATCCTGTTTCACGTTGCAGTTCAAGGAAAGAGTAAGGCTACCATATGAAATGGTAGGTGTGGGAGCAATTGGGATGCACAAAAGACATTTGGATGATTGAAAAGGTTTGGAGAAATATGGGGCACGTGCCAGCAAATGGGACCACAAGGGGAAGGGCCTGCAAAATCGTGATAAGAAAGGGATGCAAGATCAAGCTAACCTTTATTTGTCTGGCGGAAAACTATGTAAATGGGTTTACTTCTATTTCCAAGTAGCCACTGTTAGCAGGATTTTGGATCAAGTCAAGCTGGGTTCTTGCTCCAGCCGCTCTATATGGGAACTGCAAACAGCAGCAAGGACCTGATCCAAGGTGATCAACGCCACATGGGCCTCTTGTTGAGGCAACTATTTTGGTCATAGATCTGGTCCAAAGGGGAGGGAAGGAGTTTATGTTTTGCCAGCTTCATCAGCAGTTCTCTATGCGCTTGACAAATGACCAACTCTAATAGCTTGACATGCTTTTAAAGTTTTTTTTAAAGCTCGCAGCACAGTAACAAGGCCTTCCTGGGTATGAGCCCGTGATGACCAATGAACCTACCGCCTCTTTACATCTTGGAAGGGTGGGAGGAAACCAGAGCACCCACAGGAAACCCACAGACATGGGGAGCATGCACAAACTCCTGACAGTCGCTAGCCACTGTAACAGCGTTGCCACATCAACTGTTCCTGGATGGGCCAAAAGGCCAGTTCCCATATGGTTGCATTCTATGTTAAACAAGATTACCCCATTTCATATTCCAATATGTGCATTTATTTTATCAGATGGACGTACACCCTCATTTATCCTCCAAGTTACTTATAATAAAGTAAGTACCAAACTTGCAATCAACTGATCAAAGTCCAAATTGCAGACTTTAATAATCAGTACAGTGATGTTTAGAATGTCCCCATAGCTCATTGACTGCTACCAGAGTTTAAATTCAAAATTGAAACCCTCTAAACTCAGGGCTGATCCTTTGGTAGGCAAGACATTTGCTTCAATAAAGCATTTCCATCAGTTTGGCAGACAAGTGCATGAGAATTCCAGCAAAACACAGCAGGTGGAAAAGGCACAAAAGAGCAAGATGAAAACTAATAACCATTGAGCTAATTGATCGCTTCAAAGCAATGGAATGGAAGATGAAACTCTGCAGACACTGCGATTTAGCAAAAACACACACAGATGTTGGAAGAACACAGCTGGCCTCGCAGCATCCACAGGAGGTAAAGATGTATTACTGACGTTTCAGGGCCTGAGCCCTTCTTCAAGACTGCAGGCTGGCCTGGTGATGAATCCTGACCAACTAAACGTGCTAATGGAGGTGAGAGGTGAGAATTGATTTTTGGCTTTGAAAGGGAAGAGAGGGAAAGTGCAGAATCTGTAATTACAGTGCTTGAAAAACTTGCCAATCTTGTAAGGGTGAGAGAACTGTGGGGGGAAAAAGGTCACGGGAAGGTGCTTGGTAGGTGTGGGGTGGATTGGTAGCGAGGGATGAGGGCATGAAGGGCCACTCCCTTTGTGACTCACCACATGAGGCAGAGAGGGGAAGTTGCGTCTGGCAGTGGGATCCAGTTGTGAATGCCGGAAGTTCGGGGAAGCCGCGTTGTCAAAGGAGGCAGACAGTTTGGAAGATTTGGTCTGGAAGACCTCATCTTGGGAACAGATGCGGCGGAGATGGAGAAATTGAAAGAAGGGAATAGAATCTGAATGGGGGATGGGGTGTGGGGAGGAGCAGTCGTGGTGGTTGTGGCAGTTGGTGGAAAGCTGTCCTCCCTGAGATCGCGAGATGCAAGAAAAGGGCGATTGTTGCTGGAGATAGACCAGGCAAGTTTGAGATCAAGGTAGCAAAGTGAAAGAAGTCGACGAGCTCTTCTATGTAAGGCACCGTTGGACCTGCTGAGTTCCTACAGCTTGGTTTTTACTTCAACCATGGTGTCTGCAGTCTTTTGTGTTTCACTTCTTTCAACCTGCAAGTTGACCTTCAGGCCGTCCTGCTCAAGGACTCCCAAGCCCCTTTGCATCTGGGCATTTTCAATTTTCTCCCCACTTAAAGTCTGCCTATTTATTTTATCCACCAAAGTGCATGACCAAACACTTTCCGGCTTTATTGTATTTCATTTTCCACCTCTCTGCCCATTATCCTAATCTGTCCAAGTCCTTCTGTAGCCTCCCCGTTTCCTCGACACGGCCTGCTCCTCCACTTTTCATACAAGCCAAATGCTGGCTGAGAAGAAATGCCCTTCAAAAAAAAACTACTTAAAATGAACTCAAGAATAATGTCCTGTGAAAGCTTGATCAATGTCAGAAAATAAATCAGAACAACCATTACCATGCCTAGGTCAGGTACTACATTTTCAAATTTGAATAACTCTTTCACTCTTCCTCTCATCAACATGCTGTTGAATCAGCCAATTTCATAGTCTACAAAACTGTCATGTGAGCATCATTTTATGTTGTGGTCGCGTACTTACCTTCGTCGGGAGGAGGGTGAGAGTGTCAGGACCACTTATGTGGCCATGAGCCAATGAGAAGGTCAGAGTTGAGAGGGGGAGTTGAATGCAATTCTGAGTGTGTGGTGATATGACCACTAGCCGACTGCAGGGGAGGGGATCTCTGTACCTGCAGAAGAACCACCTGAGGGGGCTGATTCCACCTGGCCAGCTGTCAATCGGCCAACCCAAATGTAAGCCTGAGCCGGCCCCTACTGAGTCAGTCACTCGGGTTCCCCCACCACAGCTGAAACTGGTGGGCACAGACTTTTAGCAGAGTAAAGCTTGCAGTAGTCTTATGCATCTGCTTGCTGCTACCTCAGAGCATCACACTGTGTCTAGTGAAGAACAAAAGAAAGTTGACTTCATGCTGTGCTGAAAGAAACGAGCGAGTGTATTTTTTATTTGTAAGCTGTGGTAAATCAGCGCTGTTACAACGTGATCAACATATACCAAGCACAAAGATGGCACAGGTTATACTGGTATATAACTTGAGTAGCCAAGAATATTTTCAATTCAAGATTCATCATGGTGGCCTAGTTAGCACAATGCCATTACTGTGCCAACAACCCTAGTTTGAATCCGCTGCTGTCTGGAAGGAGTTTGAGTGTTCTCCCAGTGAGGTCTGTGTGGGTTTCCTCTGGGTGCTTCTGCTTCCTCCCTCCCTATGAACTGTACAGGTGTTGTTTGTTAATTGGGATATTTGGTCAGCATGGGCTCATGGGTCCACAGGGCCCGTTACCATGCTGCATGTCTTAATTTATTTTTAAAATTCAAGACCACACTCACTTCTTCAAGCCAGATCCAGAAAGGGAAGAAAAAAACTCAAGTTTGGATGGAAATGTGATTGCTCAACCACTGCAAGGACAACACTTGGCAGTGGAAAAACACAAACTGGTCCTCTTGTACCTTGGTTCAAATGCTGTGGCTAGGTCTTAGCCACTCAAGGATTTGCTTCTCTTCGCATTATTGGTAGTCACTGCGAGTGGTAGATTTTGAAATAAATCTACTTTAAAATAACTTGCCAGATTCTGATAATGAAGTAAAAAAGGATTAATGATCCCAATATTCATGCATTTTTTTAAAAAGCAAGCTCATTAGAGTCTCCAACCATTTTGCCATCATTCTTGCATTTAATGAAGATTCCCAATTCTCATTCAGCCAGAGGTTAAGAATAAAAACTCCATTCAACTGTCCAATATATTAGCTTCCTTAATCAAATCAGAAGTCACTTGAATAACGTACAGAATTAACTGAAAGCGGTAATGTAATTTCCAATGAGCAAGCTGAGTTTGCCCATTGATAAAATTGTGGTTGGCCTCAAGAATATCTCATTTGCTGTGAAAACACAATCCGAAAATGCACATCAGTGTAGCTTTTTCTAGAGAGGGAACCAGGAATCACTAAACAACTACTCGATTCCCCTCATCCTCACCTACCACCTTATTAGCCTCCGCACACATGTCATTCTCCACCATTTCCACCGCCAACTCAGTGATCCCACCAGCAGACAAATCATCCCCCTCCACCTTCCACAGGAGGTCCTCCCCGTTACACCCTTGTACACTCCTCCATTCCCATCAATCACCCCCTTGACACCTGCAACCGCAGGAGGTGCGACACATGCGCCCACGCCTCCTCCCCCGCCACCATTCAGGGTCCCAAAGAGACCTTCCAAGTGAAGCAAGCACTTCACTTGTGAATCTGCAGGGGTTATCTACTGCATCCTGTCGCCTCTACATCAGTGAAACTGGGAGATCACTTCGTTGAGCACATTGGCTCTATCGCTGTAATAGCGGAGATCTCCCAGTGGCCACCCATTTCAATTCCCTGTTCCATTCCCATGCTGACATGCCCATCCATGGTCTCACATGCTGCCAGACTGAGACCACCACAAAATGGAAGAATAACATCTCATTCCATCAGGGCACCCTCCAATCAAATGGCATTAACATCGACATTAACAATGTCTCCTTTCATCTATCCCCCTCCCTTTCACTTACCCCCATCTCCTTTTCCCCAGCTCTGCATTCACAGAACCATTTCTTCCTCTGATCAATTCTCACCTTTCTTCTCCTGTCCTATCCATATCCTTTTATTCACTGTCCTGCACTGCTCCTCCCCTGGCATTTTTATTCCGACCTGCCTGTTTTTTGTTCATATCGTGAAGAAGGGCTCAGGCTATCCACCTTTACCTCCTACAGACGCTGCAAGTCCTGCTGAGTGCCTCCAGCATTCCTGTGTTTTACTTACAATCACAACACCTGCAGATTTCCGTGTTTCACTCAACTACTGGATTGGACCCAGTTTCTTGCATCGATCAGGCTATCTCTGCTTCTCCTCCTTACTTCCAAATCCAAATCCTGAACACCCAAGAACAACCAGCCAAATGAAACGTTCAGAAGCAAAATGCGAAAATCTGCAGACTGTGGCTGAAGCAAAACACACAAAGCTGGAGAAACTCAGGAGGTCAGGAAAGGTCTTTTATGTAGCACAGGTAAAAATACATAACTGGCGTTTCAGGTTTGAGGCCTTCATCGAGGTATGGAAAAATAATGAATGAAATATTCACAGGTCCCGCCAAGAAAGAACAGCAGATTGATATTGCAACATTCAAATTTTGACCAGAAGAATCAGGCCAAGGAACAGTTTCACAAGTACCAGGTGCTATCAGCTGTGGCTTCATTCAATAGACAGACTTTTCATGACTGAGGGCTTTAGCAGGAGATAATAATGAAGGGAATATTAGCAGTGTATACATCCACTCAACGCCTTAAAAAAATACACAGCACAGTAAATGCTGGAGAAACACGGTAGGTCTTCCAGCTTCCGTATGAGGTAGAGATGCATTCCCAACTTTAAGGGTAAGATACAAGCAAAAAGCAGGTGGGTGTCCCATTAAAGAGAGAAAGGTGGAGGAATAGGAAGGGGATGAGCAGACCAACAAACAAAAGGAGTTCATTGGATACAAGAGAAAAAGTGAGAATTGATTTTTGGAGAGGGGGTGAACGAATACCAGAGAAGTTGGTTCATGCCATCCGGTTGGGGAGGGGTGCACAGACAGCAGGCGAGTTGTGGTCCCTCCAACTTGTGGGTGGTCTCAGTTTGGCCGGACACGAGACCATGGACAGACACGTCAGCAAAAGGAAATGTGGTGGGGAACTGAAATGGGTCAATGCCTGCACGATACTGACCACAACAATCAGCAATAGTAATCTCTTTGGATTTTTTTCTTCTTCATAGTAAAGATCGATAACAAGTAGAGAGAAACTACTGCCACAGCTGTCATGAGCCAAGTTGCAAGATCACGCTGAGATTGCTCCAATTACCAAGATTTGCTTTGGTCTATCGATGAAAGCAAAGATTCGTTCCTCAATGGTCCTAATAAAAATGAGTTTGCTCCCCCATTTCTTGGTAAAATTGTGATACCCCAAGTACAGTCGTTTTTCCCATATCCGAAAAGTCAGGGACCTGATTTTTTTTTCAGGTTAACTGGATTTTTCAGATATCCAAATAATGGCTTTAACCAGCCCAGTAGCATTAGCAGAATATTTGTATCAGCGGTTAAACATCAATTAAAAAAAAGCTTTTCAACCATGAAATACTGTTTAATTCATCAAAAAGCATGATCTCAGCCAACAAAACAAGATAGATGCAGATCCCGGACACCTCCCCACTGCCGCCACCGATCCCTGACACCCTCCCACCGCCGCCACCGATCCCCGACACCCTCCCCTTCTCCGAGCCGACATCCAGCCGTTCAGCGGACGTCTTCCCAGCTGGTTCAGAGCTCTGTCGTTAGCAAACTGGTGCAAACAGAGCCCCGCACGAGCACGTCAGGTGAAAAAAAATATTTTTTCAACTTGTGATGTCACGTTGCCGCCATAAAAAGGTTCGGATAATTGAACTTTACAGTTCACCGAATTTCAGATATGGGGAAAACGTACTGTATTCAGCAAGTTAATCTCGGGGGTCTTACAAGTGTCGTTAAAATAGAATTTTGCAAAATAAGAAAAGGGAGCTGAGGGCAATATGTTTCTGCCAAGGAAATAAAGATAAGATCTTCAGGCATTTTGGCAAAGTCAATGCTGAGATACTGGTTTGGTACCAGTGGCAGAAGCTCAATAGGAAACTGAAGTTTTAGCAGTCCCTTGAGTGAAACTGAAATAATAATATAACACAAGGCTGCATGGTGAACGCAACACTATAGAACCAGGTTCGAAACACTTGCTGACTTCAAGGAGTTGTGCGTTCTTCCAGCATCCGTGTGGGTTTCCTCCCACATTCCAAAGACATGAGGCTTGCAGGTTAATTGGTCACATGCATACCAAAAGACATGTGGCCAAAAGACAAGACAGATCATTCACATTCTCACTCCCGTTTCCATAGCGTTAAGGCAAACGCTAACTGGAAAACAGTAATTGTTGGTCTTTCGGTACATGGAGTGACTGTTACCTGCAGCCACAATGGAATTCTGCTGATGCCTCTTTCATGGCAATGTAGTTGCATCCAACGCAAGCCATGTGATACCAGGCATCACAATCATCGCACTGCACCCACGCCACAGTATCTTCCCGGGGCAATTGGCATCGTTCAGCGGTGCACTGCTCTGCGGCATGTAGCGTGTGAGTGAAGACCTTACATGTGACCTGTGAACCAAGCGAAATATTGCTGAAACGATGCTTTCGGGGACGACCTCGTTTCTTCCTGAAAGAGAGAAAGGGAACAAGAGTAAACGCCACTTCCTCTTGCCAGTCAATCCACCGTAACTTGTGGGCTTTCTCACAATCCCTCAATCTTCTACATGCAGCTTGCTCAAATTCTTCAAACAAGGGCAACAGGCCAAGCTTTGGAGTTTTCCCCAAAAACGAACAAGAAAGGGAATGATGGCAAAAGTGGACAAGACCATTTAACATATAATACAAATCCATAACATTCATTCAAGTGAAGCTCAAGCCTTTATTTCAACTAAAAATTACATGTGATGCAGTGCCTGCAAATGGAAATCCTATTGGCTTTAACAACTTTGTACAGAAACAGCTGATCACAACAAGGTCGGTCGTCCAATCGGGCAAGGACCATGGCAACAGTACCCCCTTGATTTCAGAGTGAAGGTGCATTCTTTGAAGAGTGAAGAAAAAGGATTTGCAGGGCTTTGGGGGCAAGAATACAAATTATGATTCAAGTATTACACACTAAGAGAAGAATTTTTGAACATTTTCATGTCCGCTTGTCCCCTTCTCTGTTTAAATTCCAGCTGAAGTTTGATTTATGATCGGAAGGAACCATGCCCCAAAGGAGCAAGTTGCTCCAAAGCAGTGGTTCCCAAACATTTTTGGGCTTCCACCCCCTTGGCTTCCAGGCCACATCCCCAGTGCCGCCCCCCCCCCCCCCCACCACACCATACACAACAAACACCACTTTCTTGGTACACTGAAACCTCGTTCGAATGAGATGCGTTAATCCGCAGAATCACTTGTAGCGTGGGTATCTGTGGACCCCAAACTTTGCAAATATGGACAGATAGATGGATGGATTTGACAGATTATTGATATGTGTTTTGCCCTCAAAATCAGTTTCTTTGATCAAGATGACAAAGGGAACCAATTGAAATTATAAATTAAATACTGAACTTATTATTAATAGAGGTGTTTGACTGGCATTTTGTATATTTACAGCTTGAATTTAGTTTCTTTGAAGGTGTTAATCTGCATAATTAGTCGATTTACTTCTTACCTTGATCAAATAGTGCCACATTGATTATGTTCTTTTGTTTGGCTCAACTTGTGAAAATTTACCTGCAAGTTATGATCAAGAATCACTATAAAAAGCCCTGGTGCTGGAAGTGCCATCATCAATCGCTCAGAATCTCCTCAGCACTCCAGTGCTTCAAAAGAAAGCATGCAAAATAAGTTGATTAAAATTCAGAATACCAATATTAAAAGAATGCACTTGCTTTCTTTCACTGAAATTGTTAGTTACAGATAGCAGATCCTTCGAAAACTGGTAATAATTGGGTTTGATTATCCGTAGGCGCTCTGACATAGAGGCATCTGTTCCGCGACTCAGCTGTAACGCGGAATGAAATCTTGGACCCCAACCACCACATTCTAATGAGGTTTTACTGAATTAGGTCTACTGCAAATTTAAAACAACAAGTGTATCACTGAGAGGCCAGCAGGGAGAGCAGTGTTTCCCTGCCTGGAGATGTTCATTGTAGCACAATGGGTTCTTGTTTGCCTGTGTCAGCTTATAACTTGTGAGCGAGAGGTTTTGATTATATTCATCATTGTCAGTCTCTTCGGGAATCAAGAACTTTGATGTCAACCTCTCCTGCAAGGAAACAGCTTTTTGTTCAAGAAAAAGATAACTACCTGACAGGAGAACACTGCCCAATTTAAAGCAACTCCATGAACATTGACTGCCCCCTTTTTCGTAACCACCCTCTTGGACCTTTCCACTGTCCCCAGGAGGCAGCAGCAGCGCCCACCTTTGGAATGACTGCTCTAAAGTGTAGCACATCAGCTGAAGCTCTTACTAGGAACACTGGCATTCGCAGCGAGAATAACAGGATATAAGAGCAGCAATGTGATGTGCTTTATAAGGAACTGGTGAGGCCTCACTTGCAAGTATGGGGTACAGTTTTGGGCTCCTTCTTGGATGTGGCGGGACTGGAGAGGGTCCAGAGATTCATATGAATGATTCCTGGAATGAAGGATTTAGCATACAAGGAACGAGGGCAGGGCAAAGGTAATGAGAAGGCCAGGCAGTGGGGCTGAATGGGGTAAATGGATCAGCTCATGATTAAATGGCAGGGCAGATTTGATGGGCTGAATGACCTATTTCTGCTCTGATGGCTCTTGGAACATTTGATGGCTTTTGGGTTGAAAATTGGGCGGGGAGGAGACCTCGAAGAAGCACCTCAAAGGCCTGAACACAATAGATGCGACAAAGTTGTTTTCCATGGTAGGGAGTCTAGAACGAGAGGGCACAACTTTGTGATTGAAGGGAACCCATTTAATACAGATGTGGAGGTATTTCTTCAGTGAGAGCAGTGGAATTTTCTACCATGAGCAGCTGTGGAGGCCAAGACGTTGGGTTTTATTTAATGCAGAGATTGATACCCTGACATTTCAGATTCCTATCAAAGGTTATGGAGAGAAAGCAGGGGAGTGGGGCTGTGGGAAAATGGATTAGCTCATAATAGAATGGCAAATTGGACTAGATGGCCCGAATGGCCTGCTTCCACTCCTATATCTTGTGTTGGCCACCGATTTATAATTTTCCATCAAGGAAATTTCAAAAAGGGGAACCACACAGTTGGTGAACCTCATTCACATGTCAGATCCAGTTCTATTCCAAATGTTTTCATATGCTAAATGGACACAGATGCCATGTGAAGCATCACCTGATTCAGTCACTCAATCGGTACCATCAGTCAGGTCAAGTTAAATGAAATTATGTTTTACTTGGGAGAACCCATGCATTCATGAAATCTTCTCCCATTGCACTGCAAATGCTTTAACCTCCAAAGAAGCAACTACGTGAACATCAACAGGTCTCTGGTAAACATGTAACGCAGAAGAAAATTACATAGTTTACCTTTCCACACTCACTAACCACCTAAAAAAAATATTCAAGACAATAGATAACTCAATGGGGCAAAATATTCAGTCAACGTTGCAGGTCTGAACTTTGAACTGAAGCAAGGAGTGATATTAAATAGTTGAAGGGGGAAGAAAGCTGAGAGAATATTGGAGAGGAAAAGGGGAAAGACAAGTAGGGGAAGAGTGAAAAAGAAGTTAAAAGGTTTGCAGACACCGTAGTTGAAGTAAGGTTAGTGTAGAGGGGGTCAGATTTAGTGTAGAGGGGGAAACAGTTAGTGAAGAGGGGGATACGGTTCCTGTAGGGACACAGTTAGTGTAAGGGGACACAGTTGATGTAAGGGGATACGGTTAGTGTAGGGGCCACGTTTAGTGTAGGGGGACATGGTTGGTGTAGGGAGACATGGTTAGTGTAGATGGGGATATGTTTAGTGTAGAGGGAGTCACCGTTAGAGTTGGGCGACACGGTTAGTGTAGGAGGACACGGTTAGTATAGGGGTACAGTTAGTTTAGTGGAGGATATGGTTAGAGTTGAGGGGGATATGGTTAGAGTATGGGACACGGTTAGTGTAGAGAGGTATATGGTTAGTATAGGGGACATGGATAGTGTAGAGAGTGGTATGATTAGTGCAGCGGACACAGTTAGTGTAGGGGGTCACGATTAGTGTAAGGGGACAGGGTTGGTGTAGGAAGACAAGGTTAGTGTAGGGAGACACAATTAGTGTAGGGAAACAGTTAGTGTCGGGGACATGGTTAGTGTAGAGGTGACACGGTTAGTGTAGGAGAGACATGGTTAGTGTGTGGGGGACAAGGTGAATGTAGGGGGCATGGTTAGTGTAGGGAAACACGGTTGGTGTAGGGAGACGGTTAGTGTAAGGGACACGGTTAGTGTAGGGGGGACACGGTTAGTGTAAGGGGGACAGAGTGAAGGGAGGACACGGATAGTATAGGGGACATGGTTAGTGTAAGGGGACAGTGTTGGAGTAGTGAGACACGGTTAGTGTAGGGAGACACAATTAGTGTAGGGAGACAGTTAGTGTCGGGGACATAGTTAGTGTAGAGGGGACACAGTTATTGTAGGGGAGACATGGTTAGTGTGTGGGGGACAAGGTTAGTGTGGGGGACACGGTTAGTGTGGGGGACACGGTTAGTGTAGAGGGGATAAGTTTAGTTTAGAGGGAGTCACGGTTAGTGTATGGGACACGGTTAGTTTAGAGGCGATTAGTGTAGAGGGAGTCACAGTTAGTGTAGGGGGACACGGTTGGTGTACGAAAACACGGTAGTGTAGAGGGGGGATACGGTTAGTGTAGGAGGACGGTTAGTGTAGAGGGGGATAAGTTTAGTGAAGATGGAGTCACGGTTATTGTAGGGGACACGGTTAATGTAGGAGGACACGGTTAGTGTAGGGGGTACATAGTTAGTGTAGGGGACACAGTTAGTGTAGGGAGACATGGTTAGTGTCAGGGACATGGTTAGTGTAGAGGGGACATGGTTAGTGTAGGGGAGACGTGGTTATTGTAGGGGTGACATGGTTGGTGGAGAGGGGGTAGGGTTGGTGTAGGGAGACACGGTTAATATAGGGGGACACAGTTAGTGTAGGGCAGACACAGTTACTGTAGGGGGGACACGGTTGGTGGAGAGGGGCTACGCTTGATGTAGGGAGACACGGTAAATGTAGGGGGGTCACGGTTGGTGTAGGGAGATGTGGTTAGTGTAGGGGGGACACAGGTAGTGTAGAGGGGGATAAGGTTAGTGTAGAGTGTGCCACGGTTAGAGTAGAGGCAAATACGGTTAGTGTAGCGGGACGGTTAGTGTAGAGGGGGATAAGGTTAGTGTAGAGGGGGTCACATTTAGTGTAGAGGGGGAAACAGTTAGTGAAGATGGGGATACGGTTCGTGTAGGGGACAAGATTAGTGTAAGGGGCCACGGTTTGTGTAGGGGACATGGTTGGTGTAGGGAGACATGGTTAGTGTATATGGGGATATGTATAGAGGGAGTCACCGTTCGAGTTGGGCGACACGGTTAGTATAAGAGGACACGGTTAGTATAGGGGTACAGTTAGTTTAGAGGAGGATATGGTTAGAGTTGAGGGGGATATGGTTAGACTATGGGACACGGTTAGTGTAGAGAGGTATATGGTTAGTGTAGCGGACATGGATAGTGTAGAGAGGGATATGGTTAGTGTAGGGGACACAGTTAGTGTAGGGGTCACGGTTAGTGTAAGGCGACAGGGTTGGTGTAGAGAGACAAGGTTAGTGTAGGGAGACACAATTAGTGTAGGGAGACAGTTAGCGTCGGGGACATGGTTAGTGTGTGGGGGTCAAGGTGAGTGTAGGGAATGCGGTTAGTGTAGGGGGGACACGGTTAGTGTAAGGGAGACACAGTTGGTGGACAGGGGGTACGGAGGGTGTCGGGAGACACGGTTAATGTAGGGGGGACGGTTAGTGTAGGGAGACACAATTAGTGTAGGGGCGACATAGTTAGTGTAGAGGGGATAAGGTTAATGCAGAGGGGGCTACGGTTAGAGTAGAGGCAAATACGGTTAGTGTAGCGGGACGGTTAGTGAAGAGGGGGACACAGTTAGTGTAGGGGAACACAGTTGGTGTAGAGGGGATATGGTTGGTGTAGGGGACACATTTAGTGTAAGGGACACGGTTAGTGTAGGGGACAAGGTTGGTGTAGGAGAACATGGTTAGTGTAGGGGAACAAGTTAGTGTAGTGGGGACGCAGTTAGTGTAGAGGGCGATACGGTTAGTGAAGAGGGGAATATGGTTAGTGTATGGGGACACAGTTACTGCAGGTGACACGGTTAGTGTAAGGGACATGGTTAGTGTAGGTGAAAACGGTTAGTGTAGATGGGGATACAGTAAATGTAGGGGACACGCTTAGTGTAGAGGGGGATATGGTTAGTGAATAGGGGATACAGTTATTGTAGGGGCATACAGTGGGTGTAGGGTGTCACGGTTATTGTAGGGGACACGGTTAGTATAGAGGGTGATACGGTTGGTATAGTGGGCGTGGTTAGTGTAGAGAGCGATACAGTTAGTGAAGAGCGGGATATGGTTATTGTATGGGGACACAGTTAGTGTAAGGGGTCAAGGTATTGTAACAAGACAAAGTTAGTATAGGGGACATGGTTAGTGTAGCAGAGATGGTTAGTGTAGAGGGGACACGGTTAGTGTAGAGAGAGACGGTTAGTGTAGGGGGACACGGTTGGTGTACACAGACACCATTAGTGTAGGGGACACGGTTAGTGCAGGGAGACATGGTTAGTGTCAGGGACATGGTTAGCGTAGAGGGGAAATGGTTAGTGTAGGGGAGACATGGTTATTGTAGGGGTGACATGGTTGGTGGAGAGGGGGTAGGGTTGGTGTAGGGAGACACGGTTAATATAGGGGGGACACAGTTAGTTTATGGGAGAAACAGTTACTGTAGGGGGGACACAGTTAGTTTATGGGAGAAACAGTTACTGTAGCGGGGACACGGTTGGTGGAGAGGGGCTACGCTTGATGTAGGGAGACACGGTTAATGTAGCGGGGACATGGTTGGTGTAGGGAGACACGGTTAGTGTAGGGGGGACACAGTTAGTGCAGAGGGGGATAAGGTTAGTGTAGAGGGTGCCATGGTTAGAGTAGAGGCAAATACGGTTAGCGTAGAGGGATGGTTAGTGTAGAGGGGGATAAGGCTAGTGTAGAGGGGGTCAC
The DNA here is from genome assembly GCF_036971445.1 of Narcine bancroftii. Classification (NCBI taxonomy): domain Eukaryota; kingdom Metazoa; phylum Chordata; class Chondrichthyes; order Torpediniformes; family Narcinidae; genus Narcine; species Narcine bancroftii. Next base: position 183,888,406 of record NC_091470.1, read on the forward strand.
ATTTAGTGTAGAGCGTGAAACAGTTAGTCAAGAGGAGGATACGGTTCGTGTAAGGGATACGGTTAGTGTAAGGGGACACAGTTGATGTAAGCGGATACGGTTAGTGTAGGGGACACGGTTAGTGTAGGGGACACGGTTAGTGTAAGGGGACAGGGTTGGTGTAGGGAGACAAGGTTAGTGTAGGGAGACACAATTAGTGTAGGGAAACAGTTAGTGTCGGGGACATGGTTAGTGTAGGAGAGACATGGATAGTGTGTGGGGGACAAGGTGAGTGTAGGGGATGCGGTTAGTGTAGGGGGCACAGTTAGTGTAGGGAAACACGATTGGTGTAGGGAGACGGTTAGTGTAGGGGACACGGTTAGTGTAGGGGGACACGGTTAGTGTAAGGGGTACACAGTGAAGGGCGGACACGGTTAGTGTAGGGGAGACATAGTTAGTGTTAGGGTCGCAGTTAGTGTAGGGGATGCAGTTAGTGTAGGCGTCACAGTTAGTGTAGGGGGAGATAGTTAGGGTAAGGGGTCAAGGTAGTGTTGGGAGACATGGTTAGTTTAATGAGACATGGTTAGTGTAGAGGGGGATATGGTTAGTGAATAAGAGGATACAGTTAGTGTCGGGGGAAACGGTTAGTGTAGGGGGACACGGTCAGTGTGTGTGTGTATGGAGACACAGTTAGTGTGGGGAACATGGTTGGTGTAGAAGGGGTATGTTGGTTTTGGGAGACACGGTTATTGTAGGGGACACGGTTAGTGTAGGGGTAACACAATTGGTGTAGGAGAACATGGTTAGTGTAGGGGGAATGGTTAGTGTAGGGGACACGGTTATTGTAGTGGGGGATAAGGTTAGTGCAGAGGGGGTCACATTCAGTGTAGATGGGGATACAGTTAATGTAGGGGACACGCTTAGTGTAGAGGGGGATATGGTTAGTGAATAGGGGGACACGGTTAGTGTAGGGGACATTGTTAGTGTAGGGGGACACGGTTGGTGAATGGGACATGGTTAGTGTAGGAGAACACGGTTAGTCTAGATGGGGATAGAGTTAGTGTAGGGGACACGCTTAGTGTAGACGGGGATATGTTTACTGTATAGGTGGATACAGTTAGTGTAGGGGACAAAGTTGGTGTAGGGACTCACGGTTATTGTAGGGGGGGAAATGGTTAGTGTAGAGGGGATACGGTTGGTGTTGGGGACACGGTTAGTGTAGAGGGCGAAACGGTTAGCGAAGAGGGGGATATGGTTAGTGTATGGGGACACAGTTGGAGTAGGGGACAGAGTTGGTGTAGGGGGACAGAGTTAGTGTAAGGGGTCAAGGTAGTGTAAAGGGATACAGTTAGTATAGGGTACATGGTTAGTGTAGCGGAGATGGTTAGTTTAGAGGGGACACGGTTAGTGTAGGGAGGCACGATTAGTGTAGGGGGTACATATTTAGTGTAGGGGACACAGTTTGTGTAGGGACACACGGTTAGTTTAGAGGGGACATGGTTAGTGTAGGGGACACGGTTGGTGTAGGGAGACACGGTTAGTGTCAGGGACACAGTTAGTGTAGAGGGACAAGGTTAGTGTAGGGGAGACACGGTTATTGTAGGGGGGACATGGTTGGTGGAGAGTGGCTATGGTTGGTGTAGGGAGACACGGTTAGTGTGGGAGACACGGTTGGTGTAGAGGGGGTAGTTTGGTGTTGGTAGACACGGTTAGTGAAGGGGGACATGGTTAGTGTAGGGGGGACCCAGTTAGTGTAGAGGGGAATAAGGTTAGTGTAGTGGTTGCCAAGGTTAAAGTAGAGGCAAATACGGTTAGTATAGTGGGACGGTTAGTGTAGAGGGGGATAAGGTTAGTGTAGAGGGGGGTCACATTTAGTGTAGAGGGGGAAACAGTTAGTGAAGAGGGGGATACGGTTCGTGTAGGGGACACGGTTAGTGTAAGGGGACACAGTTGATGTAGAGCGGATACGGTTAGTGTAGGGACACGGTTAGTTTAGGGGACACAGTTAGTGTAGATGGGGATAGGTTTCGTGTAGATGGAGTCACGGTTAGTGTAGGGAGACACAGTTAGTGTAGGAGACACGGTTAGTGTAGAGAGGGATAAGTCTAGAGTAGAGGCAAATACGGTTAGTGTAGTGGGACGGTTAGTGTAGAGGGGGATAAGGTTAGTGTAGAGGGAGTCACGGTTAGTGTAGCGGAGACACAGTTAGTGTAGAGGGGGATAATGTTAGTGTAGAGGGTGCCACTGTTAGAGTAGAGGTAAATACAGGTAGTGTAGTGGGTCGGTTAGTGCAGAGGGGATTGTTTTAGTGCAGATGGAGTAACGGTTAGTATAGGGAGACACAGTTAGTGTAGGGGACACGGTTAATGTAGAGGGGGATAAGTTTAGTGTAGAGGAAGTCACGGTTAGTGTAAGGGACACGGTTAATGTAGAGGGGATATGGTTAGTGAATAGCGGGATACAGTTAGTGTCGGGGACATGGTTGGTGTAGGGTGACACAGTTTAGTGTCGAGGGGGATACGATTTAGTGTAGAGGGAGTCACAGTGAGTGTAGGGGACACGGTTACTATAGGAGACACATTTAGCGTAAGGGGTCAAGGTGGTGTTAAGGGACACAGTTAGTATAGGGGACATGGCTAGGGTCAGAAGACACGGTCAGTGTAGAGGGACACGGTTAGTGTACAGGCAGATAAGGTTAGTGTAGAGCGGGCAACAGTTAGTTTAAATAGAGTTAGTGTAGGAGGACACTGTTAGTGTAGAGGGGGATACAGTTAGTGTAGGGGACACGGTTAGTGTAGTGGGATACGGTTGGTGTAGGGAGACACGGTTAGTGTAGAAGGGGATATGGTTAGTGTAGGGGACATGGTTAGTGTAGAGAGGGATATGGTTAGTGTAGGGGACACAGTTAGTGTAGGGGGACACAGTTAGTTTAGGGAGACAGTTAGTGTCGGTGTCATGGTTAGTGTAGAGGGGATACGTTTAGTGAAGGTGAGACATGGTTAGTGTGTGGGGGACAAGGTTAGTGAAGGGGATACGGTTAGTGTAGGAGGAACACAGTGAAGGGAGGACACGGTTAGTGTAGGGAAGTCACGGGTAGTGTAAGGGACACGGTTAGTGTAGGGAATGCAGTTAGTGTAGCGGGCACTTTAAGTGTAGGGAGACGGTTACTGTAAGGGACACAGTTTGTGTAGGGAGACATGGATAGTGTAGGGGACAGGGTTGGTGTAGGGAGACACGGTCAGTGTATGGGACAGGGTTAGTGTAGGGGACACGATTAGTGTAGGAGAACACGGTTAGTGTAGGGGCGATGGTTGGTGTAGGGAGACTCAGTTAGAGTAGGGGACACGATTAGTGTAGAGGGGATAAGTTTAGTGTAGAGGGAGACACGGTTAGTGTAGGGGACACTGTAGTGTAGGGGACACAGTTAGTATAGAGGGGGATATGGTTAGTGAATAGGGAGATACAGTTCGTGTAGGGGACACGGTTAGTGAAGGGGACACGGTTGGTGTAGGGAGACACAGTTAAGGGGATACGGTTAGTGTAGGGGACATGGTTAGTGTAGAGAGGGTTATGGTTAGTGAAGAGGTGGCCACGGTTAGAGTAGAGGCAAATACGGTTAGTGTAGCCGAACGGTTAGTGAAGAGGGGGATACGGTTAGTGTAGGGGGACACGGTTAGTGTAGGGGGACACAATTGATGTAGAGGGGATACGGTTAGTGTAGGGGATACGGTTAGTGTAGGAGATACACGGTTATTGTAGGGGTGACATGGTTGGTGGAGAGGGAATGGTTGGTGTAGGGAGACACAGTTAATATAGGGGGACACTGTTAGTGTAGGGGAGACACAGTTACTGTAGGGAGCACATGGTGGTATAGGGGGACACGGTTAGTGTTGGGGAGACAAAGTTAGTGTAGAGGGTGATAATGTTAGTGTAGAGGATGCCACTGTTAGAGTAGAGGCAAATACGGGTAGTATAGTGGGTCGGTTAGTGTAGAGGGGATAGGTTTAGTGCAGATGGAGTCACGGTTAGTGTAGGGAGACACAGTTAGTGTAGGGGACACGGTTAGTGTAGAGGGGGGTAAGTTTATTGTAGGTGGAGTCACGGTTAATGTAGGGGGCACGGTTAGTGTAGGAGGACACGATTATTGTAGAGGGGTATACAGTTAGTGTTGGGGACACTGTAAGTGTAGTGGACACGGTTAATCTAGAGGGAATATTGTTAGTGAATAGTGGGATACAGTTAGTGTAGGAGGACACGGTTTAGTGTCGAGGGGGTTACGATTTAGTATAGCGGGAGTGACGGTTAGTGTAGGGGACACGGTTAGTTTAGGGGACACATTTAGTGTAAGGGGTCAAGGTAGTGTTAAGGGACACAGTTAGTATAGGGGACATGGTTAGTGTCGGGAGACACGGTTAGTGTAGAGTGGGCCACGGTTAGTGTAGAGGCCAATACGGTTAGTGTAGGGGGACACGGTTAATGTAGGGGACACGGTTAGTGTAGAGGAAAATAAGGTTAGTGTAGGGGACATAGTTAGTGTATGGGACACGGTTAGGAAGAGGGGGATATGGTTAGTTAATAAGGGGATACGGTTAGTGTAGGGGAACACGGTTAATGTAGGGGAAACGGTTAGTGTAGAGGGGAATAAGGTTAGTGTAGGGGACATAGTTAGTGTTTGGGACACGGTTAGGTAGAGGGGGATATGGTTAGTTAATAAGGGACACAGTTAGTGAAAGGGACACAGTTGGTGTAGGGAGACACGGTTAATGTAGAGGGTGATACGGTTAGTGTAGGGGATATGGTTAGTGTAGAAAAGGATATGGTTAGTGTAGGGGATACAGTTTGTGTAGGGGACACAATTAGTTTAGGGAGACAGTTACTGTCGGGGACATGGTTAGTGTAGAGGGGACACGTTTAGTGTAGAGGAGACATGGTTAGTGTGTGGGGGACAAGGTAAGTGAAGGGGATACGGTTAGTGTAGGAGGAACACAGTGAAGGGAGGACACGGTTAGTGTAGGAGAGTCACGGGTAGTGTAAGGGACACAGTTAGTGTAGGGAATACGGTTAGTGTAGGGGACACAGTTTGTGTAGGGAGACATGGATAGTGTAGGGGGACAGGGTTGGTGTAGGGAGACATGGTTAATGTAGGGGACAGGGTTTGTGTAGGGGACACAGTTAGTGTAGGAGAACACGGTTAGTGTAGGGGCGACGGTTGGTGCAGGGAGACACAGTTAGTGTAGGGGACACGGTTAGTGTAGAGGCGACACGGTTAGTGTAGAGGGGTATAAGGTTAGTGCAGAGGGCGCCATGGTTAAAGTAGAGGCAAACACGGTTAGTGTAGATGGGGATAAGGTTAGTGTAGACGGGGTCACATTTAGTGTAGAGGGGGATACAGTTAGTGAAGAGGGGGACACGATTAGTGTAGGGGACACGGTTAGTGTAGGGGGACATTGTTGGTGTAGGGGACATGGTTAGTGTAGGAGAACACGGTTAGTGTAGATTGGGATACAGTTGGTGTAGGGGACACGCTTAGAGTAGAGGGGAGATATAGTTACCGAATAGGGGGATATAGTTAGTGTAGGGGGACACAGTTGGTGTAGGGAATCACGGTTATTGTAGGGGGGACCTGGTTAGTGTAGAGGGGGATACGGTTGGTGTAGGGGACACGGTTAGTGTAGACGGTACATGGTTAGTGTAGGGGTACACAGTTTGTGTAGGGAGGCACGGTTAGTTTAGGGGGTTCATGGTTAGTGTAGGGGACACGGTTGGTATAGACAGACACAGTTAGTATAGGGATCACGGTTAGTGTAGGGGAGTCACGGTTATTGTGGGGGGACATGGTTGGTGGAGAGGGGATACGGTTGGTGTAGGGAGACACGGTTAATATACGGGGGACACAGTTAGTGTAGGGGAGACACAGTTACTGTAGGGGGAACACTGTTGGTGGAGAGACTGGCTATGGTTGATGTAGGGAGACACGGTTAGTGTGGGAGACACGGTTGGTGTCGAGGGGGTATGTTGGTGTTGGGAGACACGGTTAGTGAAGGGGACACGGTTAGTGTAGGGGGGACACAGTTGGTGTAGGAGACCACCGTTAGTGTATGGGGGGAGGTTGGTGTAGGGAGACACGGTTAGTGTAGGGGGGACACAGTTAGTGTAGAGGGTGATAAGGTTAGTGTAGAGGGTGCCACGGTTAGAGTAGAGGCAAATACAGTTAGCGTAGCGGGACGGTTAGTGTAGAGGTGGATAAGGTTAGTGTAGAGGGGGTCACATTTAGTGAAGAGGGGGATACAAAGTGAAGAGGGGGATACAGTTCTTGTAGGGTCACGGTTAGTGTAAGGGGACACAGTTGATGTAGAGGGGATACGGTTAGTGAAGGGGACACAGTTAGTGTAGGGGACACGGTTAGTGTAGGGGACGCAGTGAGTGTAGAGGGGGATACGGTTGGTGTAGGGTACACAGTTAGTGTAAAGGGGACACGGTTAGTGTAGAGCGTGATACGGTTAGTGAAGAGGTGGATATGGGTAGTGTATGGGGGCATAGTTAGTGTAGGGGACTCGGTTGGTGTAGGGGGACACAGTTAGTGTAAGGGGTCTTGGTAGTGTAAAGGGACACAGTTAGTGTAGGGAACATGGATAGTGTAGCGGAGTCAGTTAGTGTAGAGGGGCACAGTTAGTGTAGGGAGTCACGGTTTGTATAGGGGGTACATGGTTAGTGTAGGGGACACAGTTTGTGTAGGTAGACACGGTTAGTTTAGGGGTGACATGGTTAGTGTGGGAGACACGGTTGGTGTAGAGGGGGTAGGTTGGTGTTTCGAGACACGGTTGGTGTAGGGAGACACGGTTAGTGTAGGAGGTACAGAGTTAGTGTAGAGGGGGATAAGGTTAGTGTAGAGGGTGCCACGGTTAGAGTAGAGGCAAATACGGTTAGTGTAGCGGGACGGTTAGTGTAGAGGGGATCACATTTAGTGTAGAGGGGGATACAGTTACTGAAGAGGGGATACAATTAGTGTAAGGGACACAGTAAGTGCAGGGGGACACAATTAGTTTAGGGAGACAGTTAGTGTCGGGATCATGGTTAATGTAGAGGGGATACGTTTAGTGTAGGTGAGACATGGTTAGTGTGTGGGGGACAAGATTAGTGAAGGGGATACGGTTAGTGTAGGGGAGACACAGTTACTGTAGGGAGGCACGGTTGGTGGAGAGGGGTCCCGTTGGTGTAGGGAGACACGGTTAGTGTGGGGGACACGGTTGGTGTAGAGGGGTTAGGTTGGTGTTGGGAGACACGGTTAGTGTAATGGGACACGGTTGGTGTAGAGGGGTGAGGTTGGTGTTGGGAGACACGGTTAGTGTAGTAGGACACGATGCAGAGGGGGTAGGTTGGTGTTGGGAGACATGGTTAATGTAGGGGTACACGGTTAGTGTAGGGGGGACACAGTTGGTGTAGGGAGACACGGTCAGTGTTGCGGGGACATGGTTAGTGTAGAGGGGGTAGGTTGGTGTAGGGAGACACGGTTAGTGTAGGGAGATACAGTTAGTTTCAGGGACACAGTTAGTGTAGGGGTGACATGGTTGGTGTAGAGGGGGTACAGTTAGTAGAGGGGACAGTGTTAGTGTAGGGGGGACATTGCTAGTTTAGGGGCGGCAAGCTCAGCGTATTGGTTTGTGCGACGCTCTTCCAGCGTTAGCGACTTAGGTTCGAATCCCGCGCTGTCTATAAGGAGTTTGTACATTCTCCCTGTGTCTGCATGAGTTTCCTCCAGGCTCTCCAGTTTCCTTCTGCCCTATCAAAAATGTACCCGTGTTGTACGTCAGTTGGGTATAATTGGGTGGCATGGGTTCATGGGCCGAAGTGTCCTGTTACCACGCTGTACGTCTAAATTTAAACTTTTAATCCACAATGAATCAAGACAATACAAATTAATTTAACCAAATTCCACTGATCTGAAAATTACTCTAGCCATGAGACACAAGCCATCCCCCAGTCCACTGAGGTCTTGTGCATGGGACAGAATCTCACTGGACGTTCCCACATCCCATTGTATCGACATTCCCAGTAACTCTGGGAATCTGGGCCTCCGCCTCAGTGAAGCCTCCAATGTTTCATCATTTGTGGCTTCACTCTGGATGTATTCCAGTATGGAGGAATGGGGGTACCTTGGGGGTCCGAATCTATACATCTCTCGAGGTTGCTGTGTAGTTGATAGGATATTCATGAAGGCCAATGGGACGCTGGGCTTCATCTGTTGGGGGATTGAGTTCAAGAGTTATGAGATCATGTTGCAGCTCTACAAATCTCTGGTCATCCCACGCTCGGAGTACTGTGTTCAGTTCTGCTCCTCATTGCAGGAAGGACGTGGAAGCTAATGGAGAGGGTGCAGAGGAGATTGACCAGGATGCAGCCTGGATTTGAAAATAATGGGCAAAGTAAACAGAGCTGGAGCTTTTCCCTTTGGATCAGAGAAGGTTGAGAGGTGGCTGACAAGAATCTAAGGTGGACGGCCAGGGTGCCTTTGTCCCAGGACGGGAGCAGCAAACACCGGAGGACATCTGTACAAAGTGAAGGGAGGGACGTTTAGGGGAGATGTCCAGAGCTAAGTTGTGGAGGCCTGGATTGCAGGGGTGGTGGTGGAGCTAGAACACTCGGTGTATTTAAGAGACTCTGAGACAGGCGCACGGATGAAAGGAGAGGTTCACAAGGAAGGGTGAGGTGATATGACTGCTAATCCCCTCCCCGTGACCCGGCCATTAATGTCGACCTCTCTGCCCCCTTCCAACCATTCGTGCCCCTGGAGTTGGTCCCCACCGAAATCAAATGTGTATTAAAGCCTGTCATTCCTCACTCAGCCTTTGGAGTTGTTGATAGTGTGTATCAAAGGGCTTCATTTTGATGGATAGGAATACATCAAGGGCCTGTGCTGCTCTGTCGCATCCTACGGAGATGGGGACTGCTGCTACGCCAGTTCCTCTTTAATGATGGCTGCCGGCTCAGCTCGAGATTGATCCGTGGCGTTTGGAAGAAGGGCGCAGTGGATTCTCCCTGGCAGAAACCCCCTCCCTACCCTAGCAGAATCTGTCTCCCCAGGGCTCATCTTGGCTCATTCGCCTGGTGCTTGCAGAATGTTGCTTGACAGCAGGTGGTTTCCATGGTCAACGGTGGCATTTGGAAATGAGGTCTTGTATCTCATTGGAAAAGATAACGTCTAATCTACGTAATGATTATTCATTATTTGTTAGAGATTGAAGCCCGTGTACGAGATATATGGGTTTGAATTTGTTATCGTTCTTCTGCCCCCATGGTTGTTGGGGGTCAGACCAAACCATGGCAATAATTGGTGGTTGTTATATAAGTTGAACTCCTCTTCGCACTCGGAGACTCAGAAGGGACTCTGCTGCTTCTCTCGAGTTGTAAAGGCCATTGAGGAACACTAAAGTTGACCCTTGGGGCAGGCAGAAGGTAATTGTGCGCAATATTGAACGTTCTGGAGTGTTATATCACATTAATATCAGGCAAAGAAATCTTTTGGCATATTGGCCTTCCTACTATTGCTTCTCAGACTGGAGGCCTGTGACGAGCGGTGGGCAGCAGGGATTGGTGATGGGGAACTTCTGTTGTTTGCCATCTGGGTGGAAACATGGCAGCAGGGTTTGGAGGCAGCACTAAGATGGGGGTCATTGTGGACAGCAAGGAAGGTTTGTGAAGCACGCAGAGGGATCTGCAGCAGCCAGAAAGATGGGGCTGGAGAAAAGGGCAAGTGGCATTTAACGCCGACAAGTGAGAGGTGCTCCCTTTTGGAAGGGCAAACCAAGAAAAAACGTGCACTTTGAATGGTCGGGCAATGAGGGCAATAGGCAATAGGTGCAGGCCCTGTGGACCTGATCATCCACAATCAGTCCTCCTGTTCCTGCCTTCTGCCCATATCCCTTGACCGCTATCGTTAAGAGCTTCATCTAACTCTTTCTTGAATGCCTCCTCTGCCATCTGAGGGTCCACAGATCCACGACTCTCTGGGTGAAAAACTTCTTCCTCAACTCCATTCTAAATGGCCTACCCCTTACTGTAGGCAATAGACAGTAGGTGCTGGAGTCATCCCATTGGCCCATCGAGCCACGCCACCATTTTTCAGATCATTCTCTGTTAGTACCCATTCCTTGCCTTATCCCCATAACCCTTAAATCCCCAGCCCACAAAAGCCTTATCTAACTCCCTTTTGAATATATCCAGCGAATCTGCCCCGACCATTCTCTATGATAAAGCAGTCCACAGATCCACACTTTTCTGGGTAAAAAAAATTCTCCTCATCTCTGTCCTAAATGGCCTTCCCTGTATTCTTAAACTATGCCCTCTAGTCCTAGACTATCCCAACATTGGGAACTTGTAATTCTAATTCACCCTGTCTAGCCCCTTGATAATGATGTATACCTCAAACATGTCTCCCCTCATCCTGCTAAGCTCCATCGCATATAAGCCCAGTCTTTCAGTGTAGGACAATCCTGCCATCCTGGGAACCAACCTTGTAAATCTGCGCTGTGCTCCCTCTACAGCGAGGATGTCCTTCCTCAAATTTGGGGACCAGAACTGGATGCAGTATTCCAGGTGATTTCTCACCAGGGCCCTGTACAACTGCAGGAGGGCATCTCTGCTCCTATACTCCCATCCCCTCTTTATGAAAGCTTACATGCCATTTGCCCTCTTCATAGCTTGCTGAATCTGCAGGCTAGCTTTCAGTGACTGGTGTATGAGTCCACCCAGATCCCTTTGCATTACCCCACTCCCTAGCCTGACTCCATTTAAATCATATTCTGCTCTCTCATTACTGCCTCCAAAATGGATAACCTCACACTTGCTTACATTGGACTTCATCTTCCATTCCTCCTCCCCCTCTCCCAGCCTGTCCAGGCCCCTCTGCATTTTCTTGACATCCTCTTCCTCCTTTACACCACCACCCAGTTTAATGTCATCTGCAAATTTGCTCATGTTGTTAATAATCCCTTCACCCAAATCATTTACGTAAATGAAAAACAACTGAGGACCCAACACTGAACTCTGTGGTACCCAACTCATTACATCCTGCCATCCTGAAAATGACCTGTTTATCCCAACCCTCTGTTTCCTATATCTTAACCAATTTTCTATTCATGTCGGCACACTACCCCCTATACCATGCTCCTTGATTTTGCCCACTAGCCTCCCGTGCGGGACCTTATCAAAGGCCTTCTGGAAATCCAAATACACCACATCCACTGGCTCTCTCGAGTCCACCCCCTTTGTCTTAAACTGTGGCCTCTGGTTCTGGGCTTCTCTAACATCGGGAACATGTCTCCTGTCTCTAGTGTGTCCAATCCCTTAATACTCTCACCTGTTTCAATCAGTTTTTCCTCTCGTCCTTCTAAACTCCAATGTCTACAAGCCCAGTCGCTCCAATCTTTCAACAGATGATGGCCCCACCATCTCTGGAATTAACCTCATAAACCTATGCTGCACTCCCTCAATAGCAAGAAGGTCCCTCCTCAAACCTGGGGACCAAAACTGCATACGATACTCCAGGGATGGTCCTGCACTACTCTTTGCTCATGTACTTGTTATGAAGGGCGGTAGAGCAGATGGGCCTCGGAAAACCAATACACAATTCCATGGAAGAAGCATCACAGGCGGATAGGATTGTAAAGAGAGCTTTTTTTTTGCATCTTGGCCTTCATAAATATTGAGCACAGGAGTTAGGACGTTTTGGTAAAGTTGTAGAAGACATTGGTAAGGCCATGTTTGGAGCACTGTGTGCAGTTTTGATCACCTAACGACAGGAAAGATGTCAATACAATTGAAAGAGAGCAGAGAAGATTTATTAGGACGTTGCCCAGACTTCAAGAACCGAGTTACAGGGAAAATGTTAAACAGGTGAGGACTTTATTCCCTGGAGCGTGAAAGAATGAGGGGAGATTTGATAAAGGTGTTTAACATTATGAGGGGGGCAGACAGAGTAAATCAAACCATGCCAGGGTGGGTGTAGGTTAATTGAGTGTAAATTCGGCGGCACCGACTTGTGTTCCCACTGTTCCCTCTCAGCTGCATACACGGTTTGCAACCAGCGCACAAAGGAAATCGTGCGCACTGAAGGTGAACTACCAAAAACAATGAATAAATATAACTTAGTGAATTTCATAGGCATTCAGAGCGCTTGACACAGGGAAAAAAAATTGAAAAACTTAATTTGATGACTAAAAATTAGAGGGAACTGTACATCTAAAATGAACATTTAAATTTTTTGATTTCAGCTGGGTGCAACGCAACCTGCCATTGGTTGTCTCAGTCACTGGGACCTGTGGTGTTCCACAGGGGATGGGTCCGCTGCATGACCAGAGTCTAAAGGAGCAGAAGTAGGCCATTCGGCCCATTGGATCTTCTCCACCATTCCATCAAGAGCTAAACGCCCTTCTCCCCACCCCTGCCTTCTCCTCTTTGAAACCCTGAGATACCCATCAATCTCTGCCTCTAACATACCCAATGACCCTGACCTCTGCACCGCCTGTGGCAGCCACTTCCAAAGGTTCACCGCTCTCTGGCCAAAGATGTTCCTTCACATCTCTGTTTTTAAATAGGCACCCATTAATCCTGAAGTTGCACCCTCTTGTCCTGGACTCCCCTGCCATGGGAAAACAACTTTGCCACATCTACTCTGTCCAGGCCTTTCAAGATTCGACTATGAGGGTCCCCCCCCAACTCCCCCAGAATCGATGGCTTGGAGATCAAGTTTGCAGATAATGCCAAGACAGGGGGAAGGGTGGATAGGGTAGATGGAGTCTATAGAGAGCCTTGAGCATGTTGGGCAAAGAGGTAACAGATGGAACCCAATATATGGAGAAGGAATAAGGAGACAATTTACTAAAGTCCAAAAAAATCAGAGGGGCAAGGGATCCTCGTGCTGCATTCCTGAAAATTTACCCTAAAGTGAAACCCCCAGTCTCCGGCACCAGTGGGCATTGGTAGATGCTGGATAAGCAAACTTTTCCAGTTGCTTGAGGTTGCGAATTATGTGGGTTGGCAAACTAGCGGCGGGTCACGCCAATTTATGCTCGTACTTATTTTCCGCAACTTTTTTTTGCCAGTTGTTTGAATTCCGGATAACAGATTTTTCTTTACAGTATTAGCATTCATTTCAAGAGTATCAGAATATGAAAGGAAGGATGTAATTCTCACTGGCATCGCTAGGGGGGTTCGGACCGCACCGGGCAGCACCATCAGAGGGGGTGACACCATAATGACTGTCCATAAAATATTTGTCCAGTGTTTCAACAGAAATTTGTTTTTTTTAATAAAAATATCCCTGTCATTAGTATTAACAAATGCATTTTCCATAAGCCCAGGTGACGTGGATCAAGGAACCCACGAGGTCAAAGCTCGACGATCATTTCCTTCTTGAACCTCTGTTCAGAGCTGTCGTTATGACCCAAAGACAGCGACGCTTCGAATCCCACGTCTTCGTCTGCACAAGCAAGCGCTATTGTTTTCGTTGCTGCTGCTGCTTTCATAGAATACTACTGCACAGAAAACAGGCTGTACGGCCTGTGCCAAGAGTCATCTCCCTAGTCCCATTCCATAACCCTTCAAGCCTCTCCCATCCATGTATCTATCCAATCGATCCTTAAAACACACGATCGGGCCCGCGTCTGATGGCAGCTCATCCCACCACTCTCTGTGTGAAGAAGCTCCCCCTTCATGTTCCCCCTAAAGTTCTCCCCTTTCACCCTTAACCATTCTCTTCTGGCTTGTATCTCACCTATCCTCATTCTGTCCATCCCCCTCATAATCCTAAATACCTCTATCAAATCTCCCCTCATTCTTCTACACTCCGGGGAATAAAGTCCTAACCTGTCTAACCTTTTCCCTGTAACTCAGTCCCTGAAGTCCTGGCAACGTCCTAGTAAATCTTCTCTGCACTCTTTCTAACTTGTTGATCTCTTTCCTGTAGTTCAGTGACCAAAACTGCACACAATCCTCCAAATTTATACAACTTTACCATAACATCCCAACTCCTGTACTCAATACTTTGATTTATGGCCAATGTGCCAAAGCATTTCTTTCCAACCCTATCCACCTGTGACGCCACTTTCAGGGAATTTTGTCTCTATATTCCTAGAGAATACTGTTCCACCACGCTCCTCAGTGCCCCACCGCTTACCGTGTATGTTCTACCTTGGTTTGGCCTTCCAAAATGCAACACCTCTCACTTGTCCGAATGAAGGGGGGAAGGAGGTCGAAAAGAGATGGAAGGTCTTGCTTCATCTTTCCATTTGCCCCTCTCCCTCTCTCCATCATTCCTTCCCCTCCTCTCTTTCTCCATCTCCCATCTGCATTCCGATTCTCTATTCACTTCATATAACACTCTTCCTCGTTCCATCCTGCTGTTCCTCACCCTACTTTCTATCCCTTTCCCCTTCCCTCTCTCCATCCCTCACTCTCTCCTCTCCATTATCCTCTCTCTCCATCCCTCACTCTCTCCTCTCCATTATCCTCTCTCTCCGTCCCTCACTCTCTCCTCTCCATTATCCTCTCTCTCCCGCTCCCTCTCTCCATCTGTCATTCTCTCTCCCCTCCCTCGCCCCATCTCTCCTTGCTCCCTCTCTCCAACCCTTACTCTTCCTCATCCCCCTCTCCCTCCCTGTCCCTCACTCTCTCTCCCTTGCCCCCACCCCCTTCTCTTCTGCATTCTACCCTCTCTCCCATCTCTCTTCCCTCACATCGTGTTGGCCTCTGTCCACACTGACACCCAGTTGTGCGTGGGAGGGAGAGAGTGGGGGTGGGGGTGTGGTGGGGTGGTTGAGTTCTGATCTGTATCTAGTACCGTTTCGTGACAGGACCAGATTAAACGGCCTGTTTTTGAACATCCTGCAACCGCGGAGGTCTGCACCCAAGATGGCGGGGTCGCTGGTAAGGTGTGCAGTACATAGGGAGCGGGGCTGTTGTACACCATTGTAGTTGTAGATAGCATCTGAGCCATGCCCAGGTGGGTAGCTTACTGTACTACTTGATGGTGATAAGCTTGTAAAAACAGTTTCTAGTATCGATCCGATGTGACTGATTTGTATTGTGTTTGTGGGAGAGCGACCAGTTACTGGTATCGATCATGTTAAGTCCAATATGACTGTGTTGTGGAGATTGAGAGGTGTTATCTCTTATGTGTGTCTCAATAAAGATTATTTCCCCGCTCATCCTGTATCCAGAGCCTCTATTCTTTGAAACCGCCAAACTTTTCCCTTCCTACCGAACAGGAAGGAGTCTTCAGATGCAGCGAAAGCTAAATGTTTTTGAAGAGACATCGAAGTTAGCACAGCGCCAGTGGCCGAGACTGGGGTCCCGCGCTGTCTGTAAAGAGTTTGTACACTCTCCTTGTGTCTGCGTGGGTTTTCCCCGGGCGGGGGAGGGCTCCAGTTTCCTCCCACTGTTCAAAAACATACCGGGGCGTAGGTTAATGGGGTGGCATGGACTTGTAGGGTCGAATTGGCCTGTCACCGTGCTGACGTCTAATTTAATAATTTAATTTAAAAATGTGACTGAAAATCATGGGTTTTTTTGCGGTTAATATATTCATGCGAGTGAAGTTCGTTCAGTGTAAGTACAATGTAGTATTTTTGTCTTTACTCTTAATGCAGTAGGCAGAGTAAAAGTGAGTCTCAAGCAACCGGAAAATTTGATTATCCAGCACCTATCACAGGTGCCGAATACCAGGGTTTTTCACTGCATTGATGTGCTATTACATGATAGTAAGAAGAACCTTCAGCAGGGCCTGCACTGATTCTAACTGCAACCCCCCAGACTTCGAGGAAGGGGAGGGGATGCCTCAGGCCTTTACCCCAGGCAGAATCCACTTACCTTCCTTGGGTGACACTCTCCGTGGATGCAGCTGATTAGGAGTGAGGGGGCGGGGGTGAGGTGCTGCCTGGTCTTGTTGTGTCCATCTGCAGTGGAGAGAAGGAGGATCAGTCAGCCAAGCCTTGAGGGAGAAACCCCAGGGGGTAGAGTACAATTAACTGCATCAGGCCATGAGACACTGGAGCAGAAATGGGGCATTCATCCCATCGAGTCTACCCCTGCAATTCAATTCATGAGCGGATCCATTTCCCCACTTGGCCCCACTGCCCGGCCTTCTCCCCATAACCCTTGATGCTCTGGCCAAACAAGAATCTCTGGCCCTTTTTAACACTGTATTACTGCCGTATACGTGACCCGTACAATAAACCTTTGCTGCAACTTCCTAAGCTTGGTGGATCAAACTCGGCTTTCAAACGCTGTATAAAAGGATTCTGTCTTAAACGCACCCACTGACCCAGCCTCTGGTACTGCCCGTGGCGACAAATCCCACAGATTCACTGCCCTCTGTCTCAAGAAATTCCTCCATATCTCTGCCCTGAGCGGACACCTTTCAGTCCCGAGGTTGTGTCCTCTTGTCCTGGGCCGTGGGAAACAACCTTTCCACATCCACTCTGTCTGCGCCTTTCAACATTCAAAATGTTTCAATGAGGATCCGCTCCCCCCCACCCACCACCCCCCCCCCCACCAACCCTCTCCTAAATTCCAAGGAGCTGTCAAACGCTCCTCATCAGGCCTGGATTAACAATGAAGCAAAATAAGCTTTCAGAAAGGGAGTTCTTTTTCAGTGCAGGATTAACCATGGTGCAGCCAAATTAGGTCCCAACTAAAAGGGCCCCTCTCCCCCAATACAGGTGATATTTAATATAATTGTGGGGTCTGAAAGCTGAATTTTTAATCTATTATTTCACATTCAGCACCTATTGGCTCTTAATGTCATGTCAGTTGGACAATGGAAGGGTGGAGGGGGAACCATTGCTGGGCTGGGCCTAGGGCATCCATTGACCTGAATACAGCCCTGGTTCTCATTCCCGGAATCATCCCAGTGAACTTCCTTTGAACCCTCTCCAACATCAGGGCCTATTTTATGAAACGAGGAGCCCCAAACTGCTGACAATACACAAGGTGAGGTCTCCTTGTAAGGCCTCAACATCACAGCCCTGCCCTGTTCCTCTTGAAATTGCATTATTTTTAAATTTAGACCTACAGCACGGGTTACTGGCCATTTTTCCCCACGTGTTGGTGCCGCCCAATTTACTCCCAATTAACCTACAACCCCTGTACATTTCGAATGGTGGGAGCCCTCCCCCCCCTCACCCCAGGGAGAACCCATGCAGGGGCTACAGTCTGCTTACAAATGGCGTGTGATTCGAACCCCGAGTCCCAATCGCTGGTGCTGTAAAGGCGTCGCGCTAACCGCTGCACTCACTGAGAGCCCTTCTTCACCACCCTCTCGATGTGCAAGCTTATCTTCAGGCTATCCTGAACAAGGACTCCCAGTGTGGTAATAGGCATGGCAGACACGAGAGGGAGGAAGACTTTGGGCGGGGGGCAACATCATGCAAGATCGCAGAAGTACTGGGGGGAGGGGGATACTGGAGTGCAGGATGGCTGCACTACCACTGGTGCGGACCTATGGGGAGTGGTGAGCCAACGCTACCCCCGTGGGGTCCAACCACCCAGTCCGGCTGCCATTGGCTCTGTACAGACTTTCAATGGCCTGTCAAAGGAGCCGACGGTGGCTTACTCCAAAATTCTGGGCCCAGTCTGACGCCGCCTGCATTTGGCAGTGGCCTCAAGGGGGGGTCGCAGACTCCCGGGGAAGCAGAGGACGGCAGCGGGACACTAGAATACTGGGAGAATGCCACACCAGTTCGAGAAGGAGAAGCGCCCTGGCAGTGGACGTCTGAGGCTGAAGGACACGTTGGAGGAGGGGATGGGTGGGCAGGCGCTGCTGGGGACCATGTTCAAAGGACTCCCGCCAAGGCTGCTGGCAACTGGCTCGAGGGTGGGTGAGGTGGGGGGGAGGGGTACCAGGTATTAGAACCGGGATGCGACAAGGTGCTGGAGGCTTCCCGATCATATCAGCGGTATGCATCAGGAGCTCGAGTTCAGACTGGAGGCCGGGCGGATGCGGAGGCTGCGGGAGCGCTGGAGGGACTCTGCTTGTCCTCTGGCATGGGGCAAATTTGCTGATAGCAAATCTTTCTCTCCCTAACAGTCAGCTGAAGGGAATTTTGTGCAATATCACATTTATTACATGATAATAAAATTATCATAAATCTTGAAGTGAAATCCCATTTGGTGGGGAGTGCCAGAATATCACACTGCACTCATAGATACTGAGGATGGTGGGGAAAGGACAGGGTTGGGCCTTCAGCACAGCATGGTCCCAGAGGAGCGAAATACAAAATGCTGCAGATGCTGCAATTGTAGTCAAAACCCAGTAAATGCTGGACAAACTCAGCCGGTCTTGTAGCATCCATAGTGAAGTAAAGATATATTACCACGTTTCAGGTGGTAATAGGCATGGCAGACACGAGAGGGAGGAAGACTTTGGTGGGGGGGCAACATCATCAAGGTGTTACACGTCTTGTGTTACTTGGGAAGCTTCTTAAATAACTTAGAGATGCAAGATTCAAATAAGAGGAGAGACATTACCTACTGATTCCTTCCACCATCTCAGAAAACTGTTCACACACACTCATATACATATACATACGCCCCACTGTGGTGCTCTACAGTTACTACAGTGAGGTGTATTACACCGTTACAAAATAGTTCACATTATCTTGACTATATCACAAGATAAAGAAAAATTTAGTGTTGTTTATCACTTTCTTTCCAGTGCAACTTAAGTATCTGAACTTGTTCACTAATTTATTTACACAACTATTTTTAAATAGTTCTTATCGATATTGCACTGGCGGCAGTATGTTCCTTCGCCATCTTGTGGATTTGGCTGTGACCGTCAGGCTGGTCCACGTGGAGGTGGTGGAGCTTGTTGTGCTTCATCTGACAACTGCTGTGTTGATGTTTTGGTATTAGTGGTTGTGGTTTCTTCATTGGATACCTCGCTTGATATTGGTGTTACAGGCTTTGCTGGCATATGTTATGTCTCTAGAGTTACTTGGGAGACTTCTTAGATGCAAGATTCAAATGGCAGAAGAGACTTTACTCACTGATGCCTTCCACCATCTTAGGAAACTGTTCACACCCACTCGATACATATACATATGCCCCACAGTGATGCCTTACTGTTACTACAGTGAAAATGGTGTATTCTTGCGCCATTACAAAATAGTTCACCTTATCCTGACTGTATAACAGTAGGCATGAGTGAAAAAAAAAAGGGTGTCTGAATTAAAGGCCAGAGAGAGAAAGGGGGGAGAATGGGAGAGGAAGGGGTCCAGACCAACAAAAGGCATTCATTGGGTCTGTGAAAGGAGAAGAGGGAGAAAGACTTGAGCTGAAGGAAGAAAGATGTGGGAGAGGGTATTTAACTGAAAGCAGAGAAGTCAATATTAACGGCATCTGGTTGGAGGGGGCCCAGATGGAAGCTGATATCATCCAATTTGTGGGTGACACCATGGACAGCGAAGTAATGCGTCGGTTCGGGGGAGATCCATCCCACTGTGGCGGACAGAGCCCCAAGGTGCTGAACGAAGAGGCCTCCCGGCCTCTCTGATGCCAAGGACACCACGGGAGCCCCCGGATGCGGTATTTGAATCCTGCACGTGTTGCTCCACTTGAGGAGGACTGCTTGGGGCCCTGACTGGTGGTGTGGGTGTAAGTGGAGGCCACAAAGTCCCAGAGGGAGCGGGTTAAGGGTGACCTCACCGCACGATCCAATATGGTGGGGATGAGCAGGTTGAAGGGCAGGATATGACCTCATAGAGATCAGATGGAAGGAACGTCCTGGAAGAGTTAAGATATTATGCACCTCACTGCACACCGTGATCCCAGACAGCGTGCATCCCGCAACCTTTTGGAGAGGTCCCTTCACTTTTGTCAATGAAGAGGCACTAACAGAGGGGAACATGGGGGATGACTCACCTTCGAAGTCTTTGTTCTTGGCAACTGCCTGACACGCCTGCAGAGAAAAACACCGTCATTAGTGTGGGGAAAGTCGGCCCCAGGAACAATAACACTGCAGTAATAATCCTGCCTCATCCATTAAACATCTATCACAGCAGCTCAAGTGAAACACAAAAGTCTGCGACCCCGTGATTGAAAAAAACTGCGACACTGGAGAAACTCAGCTGGTCAAACAGCGGACTTCATGTAGCAAAGATCAAAGATACGTCACCAATGTTTCGGGCTTGAGGCCTTCATCAAGGGATGGAAAAATGTTAGCAGGCGACCGAACGAAATGGTGGAGGGCAGGGGGAGGAGCACGGATGAGGGATGGAGGGCACAGCAGCAAGTAGGGGGAAGGAGGGGAGGGAAAAGCTCTGCAAATGTGATGGAGAGCTGAAGGCAGAGGAGAGGAGGAGAACAGGGAGTGGGCTAGCAGAAACCGGAGGAGAGCAATGAAGAGCTGGGAAAACTAATCAGGATAGAGACATTGAGAGGTGAGAGAAAGGGATGGGACATTGGGGAACTCCAGTCAGGCCCACAGGCTGCAGTACGGCCATGGGAGAGGTCCATGAATGCAGTCCGGCATTTATGTGCTTCCAGTCTGGCTCATTCCCCGCTCCAGTCCAGAATGTTCACCACTCCAGTCCAGTACATTCACCTCTCCAGTCCGGCTCATGCATCAAATCCAGTCTGGCCCATGGACCAAATCCAGTCCAGCACATGACCCACTCCAATCTAGCATGTGCACCACTCCAGTCCGGTCCATGCATCAAATCTTCTCCGGCCCATGCACCAAATCTAGTCCAGCCCATGCCCCAGTCCAGTCGGCCCATGTTACACTCCAGTCCAGCATGTTCACCGCTCCAGCCTGGTATGTTCACCACTAGATCCTTACCAGCCCAGGTATGTGCCTCTCACTTCTCGGAGTGGATGAGCCTCCCATTGCCTCAACCTTGGAGAAGTACATCGGCGAACACTGGGATCACTGAGGCAGAGACAGTAGCGGACCACATGGTGTAAAATGGTATGAAGGTGGATGAATGGCCAGCACAGACAAGGTGGCTTCAGAGAACCTGTCTCTGTGGACCACACCGTGACTTAATGAATAGGAAAAGATATTTAAAAAAGAACGCAGGGCTAAAACTGTCAGCAAATATGTGTGGTGCATCTCACATAAAGATCGGAGGTGTGTGCAGGGAGTGTGTTGCATACAATAATCACGTCGACACGATGGGGTGATTAAACAGCTTTAATTACCAAAAACCTGAGCAATACTGATACACGACTTGGCCAGGTTCCAGGTACAGGAGCAAGATGGGGCGTCTGGGCACATCAGCCTTTATTGGGAAATCCAGGGAGGGGTCAGGGAAGGTCAGGGACGTTCGGACATGCCAGTCCATACATCAATGCAAATGCCTTCCACCACAGCGAGAAAGCTTGCAGAGGGATCTGGACCAACTGGAAAAACGGACTGAAAAATAGCAGATGGAATTCCATGCAGATAAGTGTGAGGTATTACATTTTGGAAGGACAAACCAAGAAAGGATGTACACAGTAAATGGTCGGACGCTGGGTAGTCATCTGGGAACACAGATACATAATTCCCTGAAAGTGGGGTCACAGCTGGACAGGGTTGTAAAGAGAGCTTTTGTCACCGAACTACAGGACAGTGATCAATAAGATTGAAAGAAAGCAGAGAAGATTTACTAGGACGTTGCCCGGATTTTAGGAACTGAGTACAGGGAAAAGGTTAAACAGGTGAGGACTTTATTCCCTGGAACGTAGAAGAAGGAGGGGAGATTTGATCAAGGTTTTTAAGATTATGTGGGGGATAGACAGAGTAAATGCAAGCAGGCTTTTTCCACTGAGGGTAGGTGAGATACAAACCAGACCACAAGTGTTAAAGTGTGAAAAGGGAACATTTTAGAGGGAACATGAGGAGAAACTACTTCACACAGAGAGCAACAGGAGTGGGGAACGAGCTGCTGGCTGAAGTGGTGAATGCGTGCCCGATTTGAACACTTAAGATAACTTGGACAGGTACACGGATGGGAGGGAGTGCAGAGGGAGATGGACTGGAAGCGTTGGTCAGTGGGACGAGGCAGAATAATAGTTCGGCCCAGACTAGAAGGGTTGAAGGGCCTTTCTTCTGCCCTGTGACGTCTGCGGGTTCTGCTCATTTGCCTGAGGAGGCTGAGCTCAGAATTGCCGGTGGAAGAGATGGAAGGGGCTTGTCAGAACGAAATGTCCCTCCAACACAGTTGGTAAGGGGGGAAAATCCCTAGAATGCCAAGGATTTCAATGACTTGCTGGAGCCATTGAGAGCATTCATGTACATTCCCTTCTGAATGTTCTTGCACTCCCACGCAGTTTCAGTGCTCTGTCGAGGCATGTTCCTGATTGTTCCATTGGTTTTTACCCTCTGTGGGGCACTGGGATCAGAAGAGGAACAGCTTTTCCCGATGTTCAGGAAATCCCAACTTGGAGAGGTTTGCCCGCTGTGGGGTGAAGTCAACACGATGGCTCTGGGGCAGCAGATCCTCTTTTGGACAGTCCGGTGGGCGTAGCACGACACCTTCACAGTACCAGCGGTCGGGACAGGGCTTCGAATCCCACACCATCCGCAAGGAGTTTGCCCGCTCTCCCCGCACCTGCGTGGGTTTTCCCTGGGGTGGGGGGCTCTCCAGTCTCCTCTTGCCTTTCAAAATGTACCGTTGGTTGTATGTTAATTGGGTGTAAATTGAGCAGTGCAAATTTGTGGGCTGAAAGGGCCGGTTACCGTGCCTCCCAGGCACTCAAGAGGCAGCTTGAAGGATTGAATTTAGGAGCGGGGGACCTCTGCTGCGACTGTACGAGGTCCTCGCAGGGCCGCATCTGGAGTTCTGGTCTCCTGACTGGAGGAAGGATGGACTGGCTTTAGAGGCGGTCCAAAGGGGGTTCACCAGACTGATTCCAGAAGTGGGGAGGGGGAAGGGTTGATCTATGAGTCATCTGGGACTGTACTCGCTGGAATTTAGACGAATGAGAGGGGATCTTATAGGAATGTATAAAATTATGAAAGGCAGAGAGAGAAGTAGGTAAGTTGTTTTCATTGGTAGAGGGGGAGACCAGAACCAGAGGACACGGTCTCAAGATTCAGGGGAGTAGATTTAGGACGGAGTTGAGGAGGAACTGCTTTTACTGGGTGGGGGGAAGGGGCAGGAATCTGTGGAATTCGCTGCTTATTGAAGCAGTGGAGGTGGCCTCAGTAAATATATTTAAGACAGGGTTTAGATGGATTTTTACATAGCAGGGGAATTAAAGGATAATTTTTTTCACCTTTCCACTCTCCTGTTCTCTTATCTTATCCAATTACCACCGTTTGTCTGTTGGTCTGGACTGTACCACCTCCCATTCTTCCCTTCGCATCAGCCTTTTGGCTCACACCTCAGGCCCGAATCATCAGAAATCTACCTGTGGGCGCTGCGGGACCGGCTGGGTTCCCATGCCATTTCTGTGCTTTGACTACAATCACAGCGTCCGCAGACTATCACGCTCTACTGTGACGACTGCACTCCTCAAGGCAGGTGTGCCACACTACCATCACGCCAGCCTTCCGCGGAGCTCGGCCGAGAGCGCTCCAGCCAGCTGAATCATGGCGCACAGCGGTTGCCATAAAACATTGGATCGGAGGCCTGCGATTAGCGGCGGGCCTCTGGGACCAGGGCTGGGACCATTGCGGTTTGTTGTCTATACCAGTGACTTGGATGATAATGTGGTAAATTGGATCAGCAGGTTTGCAGTTTGGAGGAGTTAGCGATGGCGAGAAAGGCTTTCGAAGCTTGCAGAGGGATCTGGACCAGCTGAAAACATGGGCTGAAAAATGTCAGATGAAATTTAATACAGACAAGTGTGGGGTGTTGTATTTTGGATTTTGGAGGGCTAAGGACTGGCCACAGGTCTATAAGACTGAACGTGATGACGGCTGGTAGCCTGGGCCGCTTCAGTCTTCTCTGGAAGTGCAGTCACGGTTGGGACTGCCTGACAAGTGTATCCACGACAGGTCACGAGGTAAGAGAACTCCAGGGGGCTCTCCACTCTCTATGGAGTTGTTGATGTGCATGGGAGGGTGGCCATTCCGGGTCCGCAATCATCAGCTTCGTCTTGTCCAGAAGTGCAATCCCCAAAAGTACTGGAGGAAATTCCATTCGGGAAGCAATTATTCAGGAACCGAATTTATTATCAAGAACAAGTCACAAGATTCGGGGTTTGCGGCAGCGTCGTAGTGCAAACATTCATATTATAACCATCTTAGGACTTTCTATATAAAAAAACAATAATTGTGCATAAAAAGTGGGGCAGTGTCTTTGGTTCATTGATTTTTCACAAATCCGATGGCAGGGGGGAAGAAGCTGTTCTCGTGCCACCTTTAGGCTCCTGTAGCTTTTCCCCCGATGGTAGCAGAGTGAAAAGGGCATGGCCTGGGTTGTGGTTGGGGGGGGGGGCCTTTGCTTTTTTAAGAAACCGCCTCACGTAGCTGTCCTCGATGGAGTGGAGTCCATGCCTGTGATGTCGTAGGCCGAGTTCACAACCCTCTGGAGTTTATTCTGATCCTGAGAGTTGCTGCCTCCCTACCAGGCAATGATGTAACCGGCCGGAACGCTCTCCACGGTACCACCTGTAGAAGTTTTCAAGAGTTTTTGGTACTCAGACACTTCACAAAGTCTAGCTGCTGGTGATTCTTTGTGATTGCGTCAGCGTGGAGGCTCCAGGAAAGATCCTCGGAACTGCTGACACCCAGGTATTTGAAGTTCTTGACCCTCGATGAGGACTGGGGTCATGTTCCCCTGACACCCTCCTGAAGTCCACAGCCATCTCCCCAGTTTTGCTGATGTCGAGCACAAGGCTTTAGACATGACACCATCCGCCCCTCAATGTAATTCTGCCGACAACTGTGGTGTCATTGGCAAATTTGTAGATAGCGTTGGAATAGTAGCCTGGCCACGCAGTCATGGGGGGTATAATGAGGGGAACATCCTTGGGGTGTACCCATGTGGATGATCAGTAAGGAGGAGGCGTTGTTTCCAATTCGTACTGACTGTGGTCATCTGAGGAGCAAGTCAAGGATCCCGTTGCAAAGTTCAAGTTTATGGTGATAAAGCCTATTGCAGAACCAGAACAATTAAAACATTAATTCGGAAAAGAAATCAATGTCAAAATGTGGGTTTGTGAAAGTTTCGTCTAACTTAAAGTTTTTCGACGATGTGAAAAATGATGAAAGAGAAATTAGGTTTCCAGAAGGTTTTCGATAAAGTGCCACATCAAAGTCACCATGAAGATTTAAAGCTGTGAGTTTTGAAGACGTAGGCAGAAGATCATCTGGTGGAAGATCAAGAGGAGGCATAATAGGTTGTTCTATTTTCTGACTGACAACATGAAGCTGCTGCTCCCGTCGGGGGAAGAGATGCGGGAGTATCAGAGCCAGCACCACCAGGCTGAGGAATAGCTTCTTCCCGCGGGCAGCGAGGACACCGAATGCCCAGAGGAACCGCCCACACTGGCCCTCCGAGACTCTCACTCTTACGAAACAACATTTTGCTTATTTATTTGTAGAGATGAATATGTGTCCTGCATGTGTATCATTTCTCAGTATGTGTGTTATGTCCGGTTGTGTGTCTGCGTGTTTTGCACCGAGGAGACCACTGTTTCGTCGGGTTGTACTTGTGCAATCCGATGACAATAAACTTGACGACTTAACTTGACAGTGTACAGCCTCAAATAACACTTTGTAAACTAATAGAATGTTGCCTATTAACTAGCCAAACCTACAACACTCTCACTCCTGCACCATCATCCATGATAAACCTTGTGTGTCCCCTTACCAATAACCGTCTGGGCGTCTAATTATGGTGCATCGCTGGTTCCCTTAACCAGGGGTGCAGTCCAAATTTTTTAGAGCCCAGAGGTCACCAAGTACGGCAACAAGGAGGTCTCGCGAGACCTGGTCCTGGCGGCTGCCATATTGTATTTGGCGTTGTATAATTGTTAGCGGACGGTAGGACTAGGTCATAGGGCACCCGGACATGGAAGAAACAGGCATGTCCAGAATAGAAAATTGTGGTCGGAGGAGCAGAGTGGGGGTGGAGGGGGGGCGATCAACAGGCATTCTCGTTTCCCTGGTGCTGGCACTGGCAGAGCGGTTTCAGCAGCTGCGTGGAGAATTATGGGTAACCAAGACAGCCATCGATCTGCACCCGTGAGTGACTCCGAAGTGGCCCGATGAGGTGCCGGTGAGCTCCGGCGCTGCACCCCTGGCTTTTAGCGAAAGCACGTCATTTTTGCAAGAGGATATTAAGGGAAAGTTGTGCTTTATTTATAGAGGGAATTGACAAGACCACATCTGGAGCACTGGGCAAATTCTTGGGTCCTGATTCACTCAATGCAGAGACCCCGGGCTATGAACTTCTGACTTACGGACAATCTGTACCTACGAAGAAATTGCGCCCCCCCCCCCCCCCATTCGCACATTAGAATTACTTCACAAATGCCCCTTCTGGTATGCAGGACATCAGTGGAATGAGAGTAAGTGTTAACTTTTAATCATGATCTTATTTTTTTCTATCTTAGCTGTTTTAAGAATTGTTTCTTTAATTTTATTTTACTAAAACAAACATTTGAGAAACTGATGCTGAATAAGAACCGTTTCTACCTATTCCAACTTATCTACTAATTCAACTTCAAGACAGACGTAGGAACGGATCTCATTCATAACCCAGGGGCTCCCTGAAATCGAAATGGACCGTCGACTTGTGATTGTAGCAAGGGAATGGGATAGGGGATTGAAATGGGTGGTGTGATACATTATGTTATATTTTATATTGTATATAGATATGTTTTAAAGGAGATAAATTGTGGCAGGTTTGTTTAGAGTAGGTCACATACAAACACTTCACAAAACAGATTTCATTTAAAATGCCAGAGCACTGCTCAAACCAGACAGTCCAGGCTTTGGGTGCCTTTCGAAAAAACAACGCCTATCGGGACTTCACAAGTAGGTGTTTAATTGGATCTGCTGTGCAGTAATGGATTATTGTTTTGGAAAACAACAGTTGAACGGACTCAGAAGATTGGGTCTGGTGCCGCAGTCTGTCTGAGAGCAGTTTGCTGTTCTAAAAGGGTCATGTGGTTTTCTCTGAGTGAGTGAGAGAAAGAGAGAGAGAGAGATAGATAGAGAGAGAGAGAGAGAGAGAAAAAAAATTTCAGTTCTACAGTTCAGCAGCATTAAAAGGAACTGGAACAGGACAAGCTGGCAAGCTTGTGGAAAAACCACATTTTGAAGATGGGTTGTGAGTTCTTAGTTCAGCCTGGTCAAAGCCCTTGTGGTCCATACAGGAGGAGAGGGCTGTCTGTCTAATGTTTCACCTGAGAAAAGGGAAACAGGAAAGGGACTCTGTGGTGACCTGAAAGAAAGAGGTTTATCATCTGGAAAACACTGATGGGGCAAGTTTCTTTGGCGAGACATCGAAGTGGATGATTGTAAGGTATTAGTTTGTGTCCAACGAGCAACAAATCTCTCTCTGAAAACCGACAAGAACCATCCTAAAGGGTAACCATTTATCTTTCAAGCACCAAAGCCTGGTGAAATTCATAAATGTTAAATTCTGTGCACAGTATAAGAATTGCCTGTGAACTTGGAGGAATGAGAAGTGAGATTGGACTGTGGAATCAAATAACTTTTCTGAACTTACACACGCATGTGCTAAGAATTAGAAGGAAGTTAAGTTAATAGTGATAAATTAAAGTTTGATCCTGCTTTCATGTTTAATTAAAAGTAACTTTTGTTTAAGTAACCATTTCTCTTGATGAATTTCTATTGCTGTTGGGTTTTGGGATCCTCTGGGCTCGTAACTGTACAAACTCTTCAGACCGCTCAGGATTCAAACCTGGGAAGGTGGCGCCAGAAGGGTATAGAGGTTGTAGGAAGGGTATCAAGCATATTAAGGGATGTGGACAGAGAAAGACAGATGGAGAAGGTAAGGGGGACGGGGGGGTGGTGAGAAATTCGAAAGAGAGGGAGAGAGAGAGAGAGATGAAGGGGAGAGTGGAGGAGCATCAGGAAGAGGAGAAGAGGGCCAATTGGGGAGAGCAAAAGAAAGATGAGAGTCACACAGTTAATTCAAGCCAAACTATTCCCAATGAGTTTAGCACTTCAAAATTACTCGTTAAAAAAATTAGACGTACAGACCCAGGAGTCCCTGCTGACCAATTGCACCCAGTTGACCTACAGCCTCCTTATGTTTTGAAGGATGGGTGGAAACCTGAGCCCCCGTTTGAGGGTGGGGGGGAAACAACGCAGACACAGGGAGAATGTGCAAACTCCTTAAAGACAGTGCGAGATTCGAACTTGGGAGGCTGGCGTCGTAACGGCGGGGCGTTGATCTCAAGGCTCCCCTTGGTGCCTTTGGCGCAGCTCCCTTTGGCGCAACCCTCCCCTCCCTGAGTAGAGTTAAACAGGCATGCCACTGCGAGCACCGGGAGTGGAGGGCTGCATGGAGGACCACGGGGGGTGGGGTCACAAGGCCGCAAGAGAAAGGGACTGAAACAGGCCATTTGGCCCATCAAGTCTGCTCCGCAAAACCTCCCTGAGCTAAACTGCTCCGGGTTCGGGCCTCATCCTTATATCCCATGATACATGACTAATTAGATACCTATCAATTTCCCCTTTGAACTCCCCCAAAGATCTAGCCTCCACACCTGCATGTATCCTATCACCACCCTGTGGCTAAAGAAATTTCTCTTCGTCTCTGTTGTAAATTGGTACTTTTTAATTCTAAGACTGTGCCCTCTTGTCCTGGAATCACCTGACGGAGAAACATCTCATTTAAGTCCACATGTTTCTATGAGATCTCCTCTCATTCTAATGAATAGAATCCAAGAGCCGTTAAGCATTCCTCATTCCTGGAATCATTCTCCCCTGTACACTCTCCAACCTTGCTATATCCTTTCTAAGATATGGGGCCTAAACCTCACCCAGTAAATGAGGTCTCACCAGGGCTCCATAGAGTCTCATCAACCCGTCTTTATTCTGATACACCATCCCCACTTTGAAGGGAACGCCAACATAGCATTCACCTTCTTTACCGCCGACCCAACCTGGCGGCCAACTTTCAGGGTATACTGCAGGAGGACCCTCCCCCCACCCCAAGTCTCTTTGAACTCCTGAGGTTTGAATTTTCTCCCCAAATAATAATCCGTCCGTTTATTTCCTTGACCAAAATGTGTAGGGACTGGAGGTAGAAGCCAAGGTATATCCAAGTTGGGATCTCATGTTAACATTGTGTGAGGGCAAATTTGGAGTAATGTGGGAAGTTTTGGTTACCTAACTTGAATAAATGCAGAGAAGGTTTACTAGGATGTGGCCGGGACTTGAGTAACTGAGTTAAAGGTTAAACAGGTTAGGACTTTATTCCCTGGAGTGTAGAAGAATGAGGGGAGATTTGATAGAGGCATTTAATATTCAATGAGGACATCACAGGCAACAAACTTCACTCCATCCAGGACATCGACATGAGGCGGGGTCTTTAAAGAGCAGTTTCTTTCATCAAAGACCTCCCACCACCCCAGGCCATGCCCTCTTCACTGCTACCATCGTGGAAAAATGTACAGGAGCCTAAAGACGAGCGCCCAGAATTAGGATTTATTGTCACGAACAACTCATGACATTCAGTTTGACAGCAGCATCATAGAGCAATTAATAACCGTTTTACAACACGACTAGAAAAAAAATAACAATAATATTGCACGAAAAGTCAGGCCGTGTCTTTGGTTCATTGATCATTCAGGAATCTGATGGCGGAGGGGAAGAAGCTGTCCTTGTGCTGCTAAGGGCTCGTCTTCAGGCTCCTGGACCTTTTCCCCGATGGTAGCAGAGCGAAGAGGGTCTGGCCTGGGGGGGGTGGTGGTGAGGGGTTTTTGAGGAGAGAGGTTGCTTTTATAAGGCGCAGTCTCGTGTCAATGTCCTCGAAGGAGGGTTGTCTGGTGCCTGTGATGTCGCAGGCCAAGCTCATAACCCTCTGGAGTTTATTCTTGTCCTGAGAGTTGGTGCCTCCGTACTGGGCAGTGATGCTCTCCACGGCCCACCTGTAGAAGTTTACGAGAGTCTTCAGTGACAAACCAAATCTCTTCAGGCGCCTCACAAATTACAGCCGCTGGGCAGCCTTTTTCATGGTTGCATCAACATGGAGGCTCCAGGACAGATCCTCGGAGATGTTCACGCCCAGAAATTTGAAGTTCTTGACCCTTTCCCCTACTAAGCCCTCGATGAGGTCTAGGTCATGTTTCCCTGACTTCCTTCGGAAGTCTACAGTCACTGCCTTGACTTTGCTTACATTGAGCGCAAGGTTGTTGTTGTGACACTGCTCAACGAGCTGACCTATCTCCCTCCTGTATGCCCCCTCGTCGCCATTTTGTGATTCTGCCATTGACTGTGGTGTCATGGGCAAACATCAATAGCATTGGAATTGTGCCTGGTCACACAGTCATGGGTGTATGATGAAAAGAGTTCATGATTACACAAGGGAAAATTACTGAAAGGTTTCCCATTGCCTTCTTCAGTTGCAGTGTCCATACTAGATGGGAAACCCTGGCCATTGATCAGTAGATTCATCTGCCCAATGTGTTTAGTTTCACAACCATAAATTCTAATGTGTAGAAATATCTGCAATTCACAGCTTCACATGACCCTGATTGGGAAGCTAAACACCTTGCCCAAGGGTGACCTGTTGGCTATCAGACGGAAGGAATACCTTACACCTCCTTTCATCGACCTTCGTATTCTTCTTCTTTGGCTTGGCTTCGCGGACGAAGATTTATGGAGGGGGTAAAAAGTCCACGTCAGCTGCAGGCTCATTTGTGGCTGACAAGTCCGATACGGGACAGGCAGACACGATTGCTGCGGTTGCAGGGGAAAATTGGTTGGTTGGGGTTGGGTGTTGGGTTTTTTCTCCTTTGCCTTTTGTCAGTGAGGTGGGCTCTGCGGTCTTCTTCAAAGGAGGTTGCTGCCCGTCAAACTGTGAGGCGCCAAGATGCACGGTTTGAGGCGTTATCAGCCCACTGGCGGTGGTCAATGTGGCAGGCACCAAGAGATTTCTTTAGGCAGTCCTTGTACCTTTTCTTTGGTGCACCTCTGTCACGGTGGCCAGTGGAGAGCTCGCCATATAACACGATCTTGGGAAGGCGATGGTCCTCCATTCTGGAGACGTGACCCATCCAGCGCAGCTGGATCTTCAGCAGCGTGGACTCGATGCTGTCGACCTCTGCCATCTCGAGTACTTCGACGTTAGGGATGAAAGCGCTCCAATGGATGTTGAGGATGGAGCAGAGACAATGCTGGTGGAAGCGTTCTAGGAGCCGTAGGTGGTGCCGGTAGAGGACCCATGATTCGGAGCCGAACAGGAGTGTGTGTATGACAACGGCTCTGTATACGCTTATCTTTGTGAGGTTTTTCAGTTGGTTGTTTTTCCAGAGTCTTTTGTGTAGTCTTCCAAAGGCGCTATTTGCCTTGGCGAGTCTGTTGTCTATCTCATTGTCGATCTTTGCATCTGATGAAATGGTGCAGCCGAGATAGGTAAACTGGTTGACCGTTTTGAGTTTTGTGTGCCCGATGGAGATGTGGGGGGGCTGGTAATCATGGAGGGGAGCTGGCTGATGGAGGACCTCAGTTTTCTTCAGGCTGACTTCCAGGCCAAACATTTTGGCAGTTTCCGCAAAGCAGGACGTCAAGCGCTGAAGAGCTGGCTCTGAATGGGCAACTAAAGCGGCATCGTCTGCAAAGAGTAGTTCACGGACAAGTTTCTCTTGTGTCTTGGTGTGAGCTTGCAGGCGCCTCAGATTGAAGAGACTGCCATCCGTGTGGTACCGGATGTAAACAGCGTCTTCATTGTTGGGGTCTTTCATGGCTTGGTTCAGCATCATGCTGAAGAAGATTGAAAGGAGGGTTGGTGCGAGAACACAGCCTTGCTTCACGCCATTGTTAATGGAGAAGGGTTCAGAGAGCTCATTGCTGTATCTGACCCGACCTTGTTGGTTTTCGTGCAGTTGGATAATCATGTTGAGGAACTTTGGGGGACATCCGATGCGCTCTAGTATTTGACAAAGCCCTTTCCTGCTCACGGTGTCGAAGGCTTTGGTGAGGTCAACAAAGGCGATGTAGAGTCCTTTGTTTTGTTCTCTGCACTTTTCTTGGAGCTGTCTGAGGGCAAAGACCATGTCAGTAGTTCCTCTGTTTGCGCGAAAGCCGCACTGTGATTCTGGGAGAATATTCTCGGCGACACTAGGTATTATTCTATTTAGTAGAATCCTAGCGAAGATTTTGCCTGCAATGGAGAGCAACGTGATTCCCCTGTAGTTTGAGCAGTCTGATTTCTCGCCTTTGTTTTTGTACAGGGTGATGATGGTGGCATCACGAAGATCCTGAGGCAGTTTACCTTGGTCCCAACAAAGCTTGAAAAACTCATGCAGTTTGGCATGCAAAGTTTTGCCGCCAGCCTTCCAGACTTCTGGGGGGATTCCATCCATACCTGCTGCTTTGCCACTTTTCAGTTGTTCGATTGCCTTATATGTCTCATCCAGGGTGGGAAACCTCATCCAGCTCTAGCCTTAGGGGCTGTTGAGGAAGCTGGAGCAGGGCGGAATCTTGGACTGAGCGGTTGGCACTGAAAAGAGATTGGAAGTGTTCTGACCATCGGTTGAGGATGGAGATCTTATCGCTGAGGAGGACTTTGCCGTCTGAGCTGCGCAGCGGGCTTTGGACTTGGGGTGAGGGGCCGTACACAGCCTTTAGAGCCTCGTAGAAACCCCTGAAGTCGCCAATGTCCGCGCTGAGCTGGGTTCGTTTGGCGAGGCTAGTCCACCACTCATTTTGGATCTCCCGGAGTTTGCACTGAAGATGGCTGCATGCGCGACGGAAGGCTTGTTTCTTCTCTGGACAGGACGGCTTTGTAAGGTGAGCCTGGTGGGCAGCTCGCTTCTTTGCCAGCAGCTCCTGGATTTCCTGGCTGTTTTCTTCAAACCAGTCCTTGTTTTTCCTGGAGGAGAAGCCCAGTACCTCTTCAGTGGATTGCAGTATGGTAGTCTTCAACTGATCCCAGAGGGTTTCAGGGGATGGGTCCGTGAGGCGGGTTGCATCGTCGAGCTTTGCTTTGAGGTTTGCCTGGAAGTTTCCTCTCGCTTCGTCTGACTGCAGATTTCCAATATTGAACCTCTTTCTGGGGGATTTATTGTTCCTGGGCTTTGGCTTGAAGTGAAGGTTGAGCTTGCAGCGAACCAGCCGGTGGTCAGTGTGGCATTCCGCGCTAGGCATGACCCTGGTGTGGAGCACATCTCGTTTGTCACTTTCTCGCACCAGGATGTAGTCCAGGAGGTGCCAGTATTTGGATCGGGGATGCATCCAGGTGGTCTTAAGGCTGTCCCTCTGCTGAAAAAGGGTGTTTGTAATGACAAGCCGCTGTTCTGCGCAGAGCTCCAACAGGAGGCGCCCATTGTCGTTGCACTTGCCGACGCCATGCTTGCCCAGGATTCCTGGCCAGGTTTCTGAGTCTTTGCCGACACGAGCGTTGAAGTCGCCCAGGATGACAACCTTGTCGGCTGTAGGGGTGCGTTGGATGAGGTTGCGCAGGTCGGTGTAGAACTTGTCCTTTTCTGCTAGTTCCGCCTGGAGGGTTGGAGCATAGACACTGATGAGGGTGATGTGATGCTTGTTTTGAAGGGGGAGTCACATGGACATGATTCGGTCCGAGAGGCCTGTCGGAAGGTTTTCGAGTTTGGAGGCAATGCAGCTCTTGACCATGAAGCCTACACCAGATAGGCGTCGTTCATCCGAAGGCTTGCCAGACCAGTAGAGTGTGCAGCCCGCGCCGCGTTCTTGGAGGCTGCCTACATCTGCCAGGCGGACTTCACTGAGAGCGGCTATGTCGATGTCAAGTCTGAGGAGTTCATGTGCAATGAGGGCAGACCGACGTTCAGGTCGGTGGCTGTCAGCCTTGTCTAGCATGGTTCTGATGTTCCAGCATGCTAGCTTGAGTTTGTGAGCATCTTTTGAGGGGGAGGACGTGGAGGGGGAGGACGTGGAGGGGGAGGACGTGGAGGGGGAGGACGTGGAGGGGGAGGACGTGGAGGGGGAGGACGTGGAGGGGGAGGACGTGGAGGGGGAAGACGTGGAGGGGGAGGACGTGGAGGGGGAGGACGTGGACCTGTCCTCGGGCCTGCGCAAAGGGTAGACGGCGGCGGCCCCGATAAGGGCAGGAGCAAGGGGGAGACGGTGGCCCCGGCCTCGGTCGAGTGGGGCAGGCGGAGGCCCCGATCCGGGCAGAGAGTGGGAGGCGGTGGCCCCAGTCCAGGCACAGGGTGAGCTGCGGCGGCCTCGGCCCCAGTCCGGGCAGTATGGACCGACCTAGGAGGGGAGGCAGGCCCCTCCAGCCCGGGTAAGAAACCTGCATAGGAGAAGGCCACTCCGATATAAAACCTACGACCCAAGGACCTCGCTGCCACGTCCCAGCTTGCTTGGCCACGGCACACGAACCATGGGTGATCTTCGTATAGCAAAGGTAAAAATACATAACCGACATTTCTGGGTTGAGCACTGTTTGACCTGCCGAGTTTCTCCAGCATCGTATTTTTACTTCAACCAGACTATCTACAGATTTTTGTGTTTTAAGTATGAGATCAGTCACGGGGAATTCCCTCGACAGTTCATACTTAGTCACACCCAAATTACTTGGGAGCCAAACCTCTGAGGTCGAGAGCATGGTGCCCCTTCTACAATTTGCAGTCAAAGCAAGTCTATTTTAAGTTTAGACATGCAGGGCCCTTCCAGCTCACGACCCCATGCTGCCTGATGACACCCACCCTGCATTTTGAAGGGTGGGTGGTAGGAAAACGGAGCACCTGGATGAAACCCACCACCCCCCCCCCCCCCCCACAGACCACAGGGGAGAGCATATGACCTCCTTGCAGGCAGCACCAGTTTCGAGCCCCGGTCGCTGGTGCCGCAGCAGCATGGAGCTAACCTCGGCGCCAACCGCGTCGCCTTTGGTGCAGTCCTCCTCTCCCACAAGCCCGTGCCACCCCAAATCAATCTATGACTGCCCCCACACCACCCCGTAAATTTTGAAGGGCAGGAGGAAATCGGAGCGACGTGGGAGTGGGCAGTGAGATCCACGGCCACTCGCACGTCTCTGATGGGGCTTGACCCTCTCGGTGGGTTGTTTGGCGATAGCTCCTTTGACACTGGTGGCAGGCGTGGGAGAACAGGACAAGTGACTGGGTCCAGAAACAAAGGTTTGAGTCCCACAAGGGAGGGGAAGGGGATTTCAATCCAATCAATTATGCTTTTTACACGATTAATGTCATTTGAACAACTTGGGAAAAAATATAATCTTTCAAGCAAGATGTTCCACTGCTAACCTTGAGATCTTTGCTGCAGGACAAGTCGGGTCCAACTATGGCCCTGCCAGAGTGCAGTGACATGGAAAGCCTGATTCGAAGGGGAAACACACGGAAATTCATCTCGGCAGGATATTTCATGCTCCAGGCAGGACAACAGTAACCAGACCTTCATAAGTCAAGGCAGAGGTGGGAGTCAGACTTGGGAATAACGATTGATGAGCCGTGTGGGACCACCATGACTGCAATCATTAATGTGCAGTACAGTCTAGTGCAACACCACTTCCTGCTCCAGCTGTACCTGACGCCGCAAAAACTGAACAGATCGAAGCCAGAACTATCAGTCCAAGGCTTCAGATGCGGCATTGAGACAGGACCCTTCGTGCATGCGGCCTGGACTTGTACACGTGGAACTGGGTCAAACGCTGGGGAAAAAAATTCCCACAGGACCCAGAGTTATTTTTGTTGGGAAACATAATGGGTGAAGCTGTCCAGATTGCAAATCCAGTTCGTAATGATTGCATCGGCAGTGGCTAGGAGGTGACTGGCAGTTACCTGGAAGTCCGACTCCTGCCTGAGCACTGTGCACTGGAGGACGGAAATGCAAAGCATTGAGAAAATCAATTGCAACTTAAGAAAAAATGTCTGACAGCTTGGTAAAAACTTGGCAACCGTATCTAAACTCCACAGGAACACAATGACAGGGAGGACCTTCGCTGCCTCGCCCTCCCCGTTAGCCTGGGGGTTGGGGGAAGGGAAGGAGGGGCTACCCATTTCAATGAGGAAAGTTGTGCTGGAATAAACAAAGTGGAAAGGGAAGGTGACAAATAAAACAGGAGTGAGGGGGGGTTGGGGGTGGTTGGGACAAGGTAGAAGGCGAGAGAGAAGGAAAGGGAAGCCCTCCCTATCCCATAACCCCATAATGCTCTATTTTCCTTTAATCCGTGTGCCTGTCTAAGAGACTTTTAAATTCCACTAATGTTTCAGCCTCAACCCCAACCCCTTGGCAAGGCATTTCAGGCACCCCCAACTCTCTGTGTAAACCACCACCCCCCCCCTCTCCCCGACGTCTTCTCTACACTTCCCTCCCTTCACTCTATACAGCTGTCCTCTGGTGTTTGCTATTCCTGCCCTGGGAAACAGATGCTGGCCGTCCACCTCATCTAGGCCTCTCAGAATCTTGCAGGTCTCTCTTCGCTCCGAAGAGAAAAGATTCACCTCTGCTAAACTTGCCTCATCAGACTTGTTTCCCAATCCAGGCCATGCCCTGGCGAATCTTCTCTGCCCCCTCTCCATGGCTTCCTACAAAGGGGTGACCAGAATTGAGCGCAATGCTCTGCGTGGTCTCACCAGAGTGTGCAGGTATGACCTCACTCGTCCATACAGGCTGGCCCGCCTCAGCCCTGTAACTCCTCCCCATAGATTCCCAATGAAGGCTGATAACCCGAGTCTTCTCCCTCAGTACCAGCCTTGGATCTTGGCCAGCAGCATGTAGCGACATGCTCAAAGCTTCCGGATATTAAAGCCTTTAATCACCCGCTTTGTGTCTGCTTGTGGTTATCAATTGCGCTACACAGAGAGGTGTAGAACTGCAGCATGACCTCTCGACTCTTGAACTATTAATAGGCCTTCTTAACGATCCTATCAAACTGTGCAGCGACCTTGAGGAACGTATGGATTTGGACCCCAACCCCAACCCCAACATTCCTCTGTTCATCCACACTGGTTTCGACCTTCCAAAATGTATCACCTCACGCTTATCCGGAATTAGGCCCATCTTCCCCGTTTTCACCCAATTCTGCATCCTGTCCGTATCCTTTTGCATATCCTACAGCGACCTTCAGCTCCTTCCGCAACACCTCCACAAACTAATGACCTGTCCAGTGAGGGAGGGGTAGTGGGGTGGCGTGTAAGGGGAGACCACAACAGAGGGACTGGTGCAGAGGTGGAGAGCATGATTGATCCTAGACCCACAACACCTCTTCATTCATCTGGAAGGTTCAGTGGGGCCTACACTTCCTCAGGAGGCCGAAGGCAGGAAGGCTTCTGTTCCCCCATCTTGACAACACTTTACACTTGACAACGTATTACCTTTATTTTTTAAAATTTAGACACACAATTTAAAGTAGTCCAGAGGGCTCACGTGTCCAAAGTCAAATTATCTCGCTTTTATATGGATGTAACTCCTCGTTGTGATAAATGCAACAATGGAGATGTTTCATTAATTCATGTTTTGGATATGCCAGAGCCTTGAGAAATACTGGAATAAAGTATTTCAAACTTCTGTCCTTTTTAAAGATAATTTTGAGCCTAATCCTTTAACTGCCTTGTTTGGTCTTTTTGGAGAGAGTGACACAACTCAAACGGCATCTGATTTACAAGTATTTGCTTTTATTTCTCTTATGGTTCAGCGGGAGGTGTCGCTCAGATAGAGAGAACATTACCCTCCTACTCGCGCTCAGTGGCTACGGGACGTCATGCCGTGTTTAATTTTAGAGAAGGTTCGATGGTCCTTTTCAGATTTGAATGTAAATTTTCATGCAACTGCAGGGTCCCTTTCGTGAATTGTTGTCAGCCTGCCCGCTTTCTTGCTTATGCACTCGAGATCCGTTCTGACCACATCTTTACGTGGTCAGCACCACGTCTTTACAGCCGCCAGCGATTGGGAGCGCACCAGGGTTCAAATTCCCATGCCTGCAGCGGTTTTTCTCGAGTCGGCTCCAGTTTCCTCCCATCGATCGAAGGGTACTGGTTAATGGGGTGTAAATTGTGCAGCTTGGACTCATAGGCCACAATGGCCTGCTTCCACGGTCCCGATTGCTGGTGCTGTAAAGGGGCCACGGTAACCACTAAGCCAACCTTGCCGCATTATGTATTAGGGGTTGTGTGTGCGTGTATAGGCGTGTCCACCATGGTCCAGAGAAATGCTGTTTTGTCAGGTTGTCTATGTACAGTCAGAATTTGACTCAGTGAAAGATGCTCTTTAGTCAGCCCTAAACCTGTCCAGCACACAGCGATGTTGGTGAGGGGGATGCTGCCCACTGGCACATTCCAGGCTGGAGGAGCATGTGCTGAGGGGCACACTGAGATGGCGCGGCCAATGCGAGGAAGCTGTGGGGAAAGGACCACAGTCTAGAGTCCCTCCCGTTACCGGGCACTGAGGGGCTTAGATTGAGGGAAAGTCCCTCAAACAACAGAGGGGGGAAGGAACGACAAGCTGCCTCAGGGGAGGTACCTGGGGAAATAGAAAAAGTATGTAACTATGTTGTACAATGGTGGAAATGTATACAATCAACACTAATGATGCAAAAAGAATTTAAACGGTAGTTTTTGTAAATTATCGATAATAAAGATAATTTTTGAAAAATAAATGTGTGTGCACCCTAATCGAACCCTACCCTGTGTGTGTGTGTGTGTGTGTGTGTGTGTGTGTGTGTGTGTGTGTGTGTGTGTGTGTGTGTGTGTGTGTGTGTGGTGTGTGTGTGTTTTAATGTGCGTGTTTGTGTGGGTGTGTGTATGTATTTGTGTGCAAGTATATGTGTTTATGTGCGTGTGTTTGTATTTATGTGCACGTGTGTGTATTTATGTGTGTATTTGTGTGTGTGTGTGTGTGTACACCTGTGTGTGAAAAAGTGTGTGTGTGTGTACATGTGTGTGTGTGAGAGAGAGAGAGAGAAAGTGTGTGTGTGTGTGTGTGTGTGTGTGTGTGTGTGTGTGTGTGTGTGTGTGTGTGTGTGTGTACCTGTGTGTGTGTGTGTGTGTGAGAGAGAGAGAGAGAGAGAGAGTGTGTGTCCATAGACACACTGTTCTGCCGCCTTGTACAGAACCTGAGAGATGGTCACCTACCTTCCCGCAGCCGACAGCGGTCACCAGGTAAATGGCCATCCCCAGGAAGCCCATAGTCAGGGCTGCGCACCACAGCATCAGCGCCACCGTCAAATTGGACTGCACCTTCGCCATCGCCCAGAGGGTGAGGTGATGGCGTAGGAGAGGGTCGCGGGAGTAGATGTAGCCCACCTCCCTCCAGCACCTGCCTTCAGCAGAACCCGGAAGGGGGGGGGGGGGACCAGACAGCGATCAGTGAGCTGCAGCAGTGAGAGAGACAGCACCCCGAGAAGGCAGGGACTAAAGCTCTGCTGGATTCCCCCACACCATCGAATGGATTTCCCCTGCAGGAAGTGATGCTCTGCGAACAGAGCTTTGCCTGTCATTCCTCCACATATGTTCCTCTGCCCATCGATCCTGTTCAACTTAAAGCCTTGCTCTCCCACAGGCTCAGTGCCCCAGCCCGACCCTTGATTTTGAGGCGTTCCGTCAGAAGGTTTGCTCTGGGACCCCCCCACCACCCACCACATCCATCAAGCCACGCCCCCCTCCCCTGCTTCCCAGGACATTCCGGGCTGCCCAAACAAAGGTCTTTCAGCCCTTGACTTGCCAAACTGGGACCACCTGCAAATCGGAGGAATAACTTCTGCCTGGGCATTCTCCGGTTATTGTTAAACATCCTCTATCTCCTGCCCCCCCCCCATCCCCATCTCCTTTCCTCCAGTTCTGTCACTCTCTCTCTTTTCCCTTTACCCCTCTTTCACAGAGCCAAAATCATGTCCTCTTATCGTAGCCAATGCACACCTTTTGCCTGTTGGTCTGCACGCCTCCCCCTTTCTCTCCCCGGACTGCCCGCCTGCCCGCTTTCTTGCTTATACACTCGAGATCCGTTCTGACCAACCAGCCGGTCATATCTTTAAATGGATGTACGTCAGCATGGCATGTAGATCCAGTCATTTTCAATTTCCTGGCCTTCTTGCCAGATCCATCAGTAGGTGATAGGGTTTTCCCTCTTGCTCACCATCTTCTTACAGAATGGCCACTGATAGATGGCCACTGTTGTGCACACACAGCCATTATTCAGTCGTACGTACGGGGTGGTCTTAAGTCAGGGAGAGTCTGTACCTTGAAGAGGGGCTCAGGCCCGAAACATCAGTAACGTAGCTTTATCTCCTCTGGAGGCTGCGATACCAGCTGAGGTTCCTCCAGCATTTTTGCACGTTTTGCTACAATCACAGTGGCCGCAGACATCTTTCTGCCCTTGAGTTCTGCCCCGAACTATGATTCTGCCTTGTCCCATAGGCCTGCGTCCCTCTGTGCCCCTCCCATCCATGGACATGCATCAAATATTTTTTTTCTTCTATGCCATTATAGACCCTACTTTCTGCTGACATTGGGAGGGAGGGTGTCTGTTGAGGGGGGAGTGGCAAGGGGTGGTTTTGTTTAGGGAGATCCCACACTCAATTGCTGCCAAAAACTGGGCCGGACCAGTTGGCATAACGGAGTTACAGCGCTGAAGACCTGGATTCGAATCCTGCGCTGTCTGTAAGGAGTTTGCACGTTCTCCCCGTGACTGCGTGGGATTCCTCTGGAGGCTCTGGTTTCCTCCCACCCTTCTAAACGTAGATGCATTGTAGGTCAATTGGGTGTAATTGGGCGGCACGGGTTTGTGGGTCAAAAGGGCCTGTTATCACACTATGTCTAAATTTAAATTCAACTCAGGAAAGCCCTCCCTAAACCCCACGCCTTATGACCGGCGAGCTGGTAATGTGGGAGGGGGCCCTGTTCTTCTGCTCTGACAAACGGACGAGGCCAAGAGTCTCCCTGCTCCCCCCCCAACCCCACCCTCCCACCATGTCAATGCGATCGACCGGGATCGTTGACTGAAGGTGGGGGGCAAAATCATGGAGGACCCCTTGCGCCCCGCACACAGCATCTTCCAGCTGCTCCCATCGGGGAAGAGATACGGGAGGATCAGAGCCAGCACCACCGGGCTGAGGAACAGCTTCTTCCTACGGGCAGCGAGAATGCTGAACGACCAGAGGAACAGCTCACACTCACCCTCCGAGACTCTCATATCCATGAAAAGATATTTATTGATTTATTTGTATTCATTTTAAAAATTTAGATGTACAGCACTGTAACAGGCCATTTCAGCCCATGAGCCCGTGTCCCCCAATTTACACCTCATTAACCTACACCCGTGTACATTTCAAATGGTGGGAGGAAACTGGAACTTCTCAGGGAAAACTCACGCAGACAGAACATACAAACCCCTTACGGGCAGCACGGGATTCGGACCCCAGCCCAGCTAACTGGCGTTGTAATGGCATCACACTGACTGCTACGCCAATCGTGCCACCCGTGCATTGATGAACTACTTGTCCTCCGTGTGTATTGTTTGTCTGGTTGTGCGTCTGCGAGTTTGGCACTGAGGACTGGAGAATGCTGTCTCGTCGGGTTGTCCTTGTGCAATCGGATGACGATGACTACAGAAGGTTCTCAGTTCTATCCCAAATGCTCCTTCTCCCACCTTTGACTGGAGAGTTCCAAGGTAATCCCTGAGAATACAACCCACATCATGACTTGCGTTTCTATGATGAACTTCGCTGGCATTTATTCTCTGCACCCCCCCCCCCTCCCCATTAAGAGATCATTGAAGATTCGGCCACGTTGGCGGGTGAGAAACTGCGTGTTGACCAAAACTACACTTCTCTCTGAAAGGTTTCGATAATCAGATGGGAATGATTTTATTTTGGATTCGGCTTATTTTAGCCCCCAAGAATAAATCTCTATTGTAAAACCCCTGGTACCAGGAATTCAAGCGACTGGCAAAAAAATAGGCAAAATAAAGTTTTTTAAAAATTCAAATAAAATAATAGGTAAAACTACACGTTTAAAATAGTAACAGTAAATGTTCTCCAAAGTAACTCATAGACCTTTGGAGAAAATATTCAAGTGCCTTTGTCGGGCTTTGTTCGTTTGGATAAAGTTGTGTCAAACAGCATCGGCCTTGCCCGGGATGAAGCGCCGGTCAATGCCTCTCACCATTGGGTTGCCTCTCTTAATGTGTCTCCCTATCCCTGCTGAGTAAGAGTTGCCTCCGTCAGAGGCTCTATCTGTAAACTTGGTGGCGGGGATTTAATTATCCATAATGTTATTGTTCGTCTTCCGGGAGGCTCCGTGGAGGGGGAGGAACCGGCAGATGCAGCAACGGTTAAATGTTTTCAAAGAAAGTGACTGAAAATAAAGTAAAAATGCTTTCAGGCTTATGAAAATGAAGTTTGTTCAGTGTATTTTTGTCTTTTAAACTGTTTATTCTTGATGCAGGTGCATAGTAAGCTATGTCTCAAGCAACCAGAAAATACACTTATCCGGCATTTACCAATCCACATATTTGCCAGATAATAGGGGTTTTACTGTATATTTGAGTATCTTAATTTAAATTATTGCTAGGGGATTTTTACTCACTGAATCCGGATCAGAATTTATTGTCATGAACATGTCATCAAATTCACTGTTTTGCAGAAAAATTACAGGTGCAAATATTGCAATAAATTACACTTTGAAAGAAATAAATTCATGCAAAAGAAGAAAAGTTGGTGTCTGTGGTTCATTGTCCCTTCAGGAATCTGTTGGCAGAGGGGAAGGAGCTGTCCCTGTGCCGCTGGGTGCTCGTCTTCAGGCTCCTGGACCTCCTTCCCGATAGTAGCAGAGTGAAGAGGGCATGGACTGGGAGGTGGGGTGGTGATCCTTGGGGATAGATGCTCCTTTCTTAAGAGACCCCCTCCTGTAGATGTCCTCGATGAAGTGGTCTGGTGCCCGTCGTGGCGTTGGTCGAGTTCGCGACTCTCTGCAGCCTGTTCGAGTCCTGTTTTTTTTTTAGCTCCATGCCAGAAAGGGATGGAACTGGTCAGAAATCTCTCCACAGTGCACCTGTAGAAATGGTCTTTGGTGATGTATCAACTCTCAGATTTCAGATTTATTATCAGAGTACATACATGACATCACATACAACCCTGTGATCCTTTTATCCGTGGGTGCAGCAGAATGACCACTTATTCAAGTGCTAACAAAAACTGGGCACGTGTAAACAAATAAAGAAATTTAAACAAACAGACTGTGCAACACAGAGAGAAAAATATAAATCAATAACGTGCACAAATAAGAGTCCTTCAATGAGTCCCTGATTAAGTTGTCAAGGAGGAGTCTGAAGGTGGATGGGGAGCAGCTGTTCCTGAACTGGTGGTGAGAGTCTTGGGGCACTGATACTTCTTTCCTGATGGCGGCAGCGAGGACAGTGTGCACTGGGTGGGTGTGGGATTCTTGATGACGGCTGCTGCCCTCCGACAGCAGCGTTCCCTGTAGATGTTTTCGATGGTGGGGAGGGTTTTTGCCTGTAATGTGCTGGGCTGTGTCCACTACATTGTGCGGGGCTTTACGCTCAGGAGTATTGGTGTCCCTAAGCCAGACCACGATGCAGCCAGTCAGCGCGTTTCCCACCACACCTCTGTAGAAATTTGCCCGGGTTTCCATTGTCATAGCCAACTCCCGAGGAAGTCGAGGCGTTGACGAGCTTTCTTCATAGTGCCATTGGTGCGTTGGGTCCAGGAAAGATCCTCCCAGAAAGTGACTCCCAAGAACTTAAATTTTCTCATCCTCTCCACCTCTGATCCCCCGATGATCACTGGATCATCCACCTCTGGCTTTCCATTCCTGAAGTCAACAATCAGCTCCTTGGTTTTGGAAACATTGAGTGTGAGGTTGGTGTTGGTGCACCATTCAGCCAAGTTTCCAATCTCCCTCCTGTACACTGACTGATCCCCTTCCTTTATACAACCCACCACCGTGGTATCTTCGGCAAATTTGTAGATGGTGTCACTGTCGTATCGAGACACACAGTCATAGGTGTAAAGTGAGTAGAGCAGGGAGTGAAGAACCCTGTGGTGCTCCAGTACTGATGGAGATTATGGAGGAGAAGTTCTCACCAATCCCCACTGATTGGGATCTGGAGGTGAGGAAATCCAGGATCCAATTGTGCAGCGGGGTCCTGAGTCCCAGGTCTTGGAATCTCCTCAAATTCTTCACGAAGTATAGCCACTGGCGAGCCTTCTTCATGACTGCATGAGCCAGCGATGACGAGCCCAGCAGCCTAATCAGGGGGCTCACTGCTTTGAAAGGCAGAGGGAGGGTGAGGGGGGCCCATGGTTCAAAATGAGAGCACCAGCCCCTCCGCTACTATCCTGATTGTCCCCGGCTCACCAAGTGAGTTCCCTGGTAGTGGGCTGCACTGATCCATGAGCAA
The DNA here is from genome assembly GCF_036971445.1 of Narcine bancroftii. Lineage (NCBI taxonomy): Eukaryota > Metazoa > Chordata > Chondrichthyes > Torpediniformes > Narcinidae > Narcine > Narcine bancroftii. Next base: position 183,932,876 of record NC_091470.1, read on the forward strand.
ACTGGGTCACGGAGGTGCAGGCTCGCACTGGGCTGACGTCTCAATGGTCCTGGTGGGTGGGGCCAAAAAGAATCATGGGAGTGGTGCTGATAAGCTCTCGGAGAGTTCCAGTAAAGCTAGTTGGTTGGTTCAACCCACTCACAGCTTCTGCATGGTTTTTTTTCTTTTGTTCACTGCACAGCACACAGTGGTGACCCCAATGGTCCAAAACTTGGCGCAGACTTCCTTCAAGCCTGCTGCCTCCTGGTGGACCTGAAAGAGCACTGTATGGTAAATTAGAAGACCTTCCAGACCTTCACCCTTCAAGAAGCCAAGTTCCTGGCCCCCACTCCTCCCCCCCCCCCCCACCTCGACTTGGTAACTTTATCGGGCAATGAGTTTGCCAGAATCCTGGCAGGATTTCCGACCATTATAACAGCACAGTTCTCCACCATGCTCACAAAACATGACATCCAGAATCACATCCTCACCATGCTGACCGCTGCCACACACCCAGGCATGCAGGCTTCTTCCCGACACGCCAAGGAAGATGGAGGAGATGGAAATCATTTGGTGTTCGGACAGTCCATGTCTCTTCCCCTACACATGGTGCCAAAGTCTTCGGGGGGGGGTGGGGGGAATAGAGACCTTGTAGGGACTACTGCCGGTTCAAGGATGAAATTACAGCTGATCAGCAACCAGTTCCCCACATCCAGGAGATCACAGCCAATCTACATGGAACAAGGATCTTCTCAAATATCGACCTGGTCTGGGGGTACCACCAGATCCCCAAGCGCCCCAGCGACATCCCCAAGACAGCACTCGGAACTCCGTTTGGCCTTTTCGAGGTCCTCCACATGCCATTCAGCCTCAAACGTGCAGCACAGACTTTCCAGAGACTGATGGGCTTGGCCTGGATTTTGTTTTTATTTACCTCATTGCCATTCGCTCATGACAGGAGCACCTAGCACACCTGCATCTGCTCTACAAAGCACTGAGCTACTACGGCCTAGTCACCAGTCCAGTGAGATGTGAGTTCGGCCTGGCGGCTATCGATTTCCTTGGGCATTGATCGACACGGGACGGACCCTCTTCCATTAAAGGTTGAGGCCATCCATATATTCGCCAAGCCAACTGCTTTGGTTTGCAGGAGTTCATTGGGATGGTTAACTTCTACCACTGGTTCCTGCCGTCAATCACCAGGATCACGCGAACTCTTTTCAAGAACTCAGCTGGGACATGGAGACTTTGGCAGCCAAGGATGCTCTGGCCAGTGCAACCCTTCTAGTGCATCCACGCATTGTTGTGCCCTCCCAGTCTGTGCATCCAATATGGCCGTCGGTGGCATCCTGAAGCAGCTGATTGATGGACGTTGTAGACTGCTCGATTTCTTCAGCAGATGCCTGCAACCCTTTCCCTCCCCACCCCGGAGCAATAGAGTATTAGACAGGGAGTTGCTCGCCCTCCACCACACCGTACATCATTTCCGCTATTTCCTCGAAGGACGGGATTTCATGGGCCTCGCCAATAACTTTTGCCTTCGGACCCATGGCAGTGGCATCGCCTCTCGGCCACCAAGCGCATTTCCGGAAAGAGCAATCTCTGTTTCCCCCCCCCCCCACCCCACCCCTCGCTCCCTGTCCTGGGACTGACCAAACCAGTGCTCACAGCAGCAGGACGGCGAGATGCCGGCCCATCGCCACACCGCAGTCTCAGGGCTACAGCTGGGAGACATGCGTCTTGGGCCACCGCTGTGGCATGCCCACTGGCCATGCGCTCCCTCCACGTGGGGTACGTTTTCTTCCCCCGCTTCTGCGTGGTTTATTTTCTCTCTCTTTTTGTTCGCTGCTCAGCGCACACTGACCACAGTCCCTTCAACAGCTGCAACCACAGTAGATAAGCCTCTGCTGTGAACGGAAAGAAAAATCCCTCCATCTTCCATAAATGTTGGAGGGCAGGCGGAAAATTCCCTGGAATTTTTTTAAAAAGTACGCAGAGAAACAGGCTTTAGCAAAGAAACAAAAAAACAAAAAAGTGAGGCTGGAAGTTGACCGAAGGAGAGGGGAATGCGATCGATCACATTACAAGGCTGGCATAGCCCCAGAGGTTGACAAACAAGGCACTGCCCTGCATTCCAATGCATCGCACTTAGCACAGTACAGGCCCTTCGGCCCACAATGCCATGCAGACCTAAATATACTTACCAAAAAAGTACTAAACCCTTCCTACCTCTATTTTTCTTCCATCCACGTGCCCGTCTAAGAGTCTCTTAAATGCCCCTAATTTTCCAACCTCCACCACCAAGGCGTTTCAGGCTCTTGCGACTCTCCGTGTTAAAATCTTACCCCTGACGTCTTCCTTTAAATTTCATTTTATCCTCTGGTCCTTGTTACCCCCCGCTCTGGGGTGAAAGGTGCTGGAGGTCCACCTTGTAATCTAGTAGACCTCCATTAACCATATAACAATTTACAGTACGGAAACAGGCCATATCGACCCCTCTAATCGCACTGATTTATGTGAAACTCCATCTACCCACTCCCTTGCCTGTAACCTTCCAAACCCCTCACATCCATGAACCTCCTCTTAAATGACAGAATTGACCCTGCCGCAACTACCTCTTCCCGAAGGTCATTCCACTCAGCCACCACTCTCTGAGTGAAGAAGCATCCTCTTATATTACTCCTAAAGTTTTGCCCCCTAACCTTTAACTTATGACCCCTCATTCCAATCTCCCCTACCCTCAGGGGAAAGAGTCTATTCTATCTATCTATTCCCTTCATAATTTTAAATACCTCTATCAAATCCCCTCTCAACCTTCTACACTCAAACGAATAAAGTCCCAGCCTACTCAATCTTTCTCCGTATTCAAGATACTGCAATCCAGGCAACATTTTTGTAAACCTTCTTTGCACCCTCTCTACCTTATTGATATCCTTCCTATAATTTAGAGACCAGAACTGCACACAATACTCCAAACTTGGCCTCACCATTGCCTTAAACAGTCTCAACATCACCTCCCAACTTTTATATTCTATGCTACGATTTATAAAGGCCAGCATACCAAAAGCCTTCTTCATGGGAATCGCCTTCAAGGAACGCTGAACCTTTATTCAAGATCCCTCTGTTCCTCAGCATTCCTCAATGCCCTCCCCTTCACTGCATACAATTATTTTGGTAACCTCTCATCCTTCTTTGTACAAAGAGAAAAGTCTCAGCCCTACTAACCTTACTTTCCAATCCCGGCAACACCCAGGTGGATCTCCTCTGCCCCCTCTCCGTAGCTTCCACGTCCTTCCCATAATGAGGCGATGCGGGTACAAGAGGCTGCCTGGAGGGGCGACCTGGAGCAAATGCCTGTGTGTCGCCAGCACTTCGGGCCAGTCGCCTGCCTGCATCGGGCCATCCCTTTGCTGCTGCTTGGCCCGCTGAGTTCCTCCAGCAGATCACTTTTTCCTCTCGGCATCTCAGCAGTGCCCCCCCTACCCCCGCAGAGGCAGGTGTCCCCACAAAGTTCTCCAAAGCTCCGAACAAGCCAGCCAACAGCAGCCAACTGCCGCGGACTAGAGGGAGGGAGAGATTTTACTCTGGAAAGTGTGCGGTTTTATGCTTTGGTAGAAGATGGGTGGACTATTATTTAGATGGGGAGAAGTTCAAAATTTGGACATGTAGAGGGGGCCAGGAGTCCTCATGCAGGTTGCACTAAAGGTCGAGTCGGTGGTGAAGAAGGCAAATGCAATGCTGGCATCCATATCTAGAGGGTAGCGTACAAGAGCAAGGATGTGATGTGGAGATTCTATCAAGTGAGACCTCACTTGGAGTACGGGGCACATTTTTGGACACCAAGTTTGAGTGTGGGCTTTGGAGACAATTCAGAGATTTACTGGAAGGATACCTGGATTGAGTGGGTTAGCACGCAAGGATCGTCGGATGGCTCTTGGACTGTACCCAGGAGGACAGAGGATAAAGGGGAGACCTCATGGAGGCAATTTGAATGCTGAAGGGTCTGGACAAAGTGGCAAGGGGTCGGGGAGTCTTGGACAAGAGGGCGCAACTTCAGGATGAAAGGGCATCAGTTTCTTTCACCGGAGACAATCATTCCCTCCCATTGCACCGAAGGGGACCACCAAAGGATTAAAGCAGTGGTTCTCAACCTTTTTCTTTCCACCACATCCCACCTTAAGCAGTTCACAGAGCACCGATGGCCTCAGGAATACTTGAAGTGGGATGTGAGTGGAAAGAAAAAGATTGAGAACCACTGGATTAACGGGTGTCATTTTAAAACAGATGCCAAGAATTTCTTTCCCCAGAGGGTCGCGAGGCTGCGGAACTGGTTGCCATGGGAGGCTGTGGAAATGAGGCCATTGGATGCACTTTAAGGCAGGGATTGACATCATTCGGGGCATTGAGGATTATGGGGAGAGAGGACGGGGCTGAGTAGGAGGAATTTGTACTTCCTCCCCATGTCTGCGTGGGTTTCCTCCGGGGGCTCTAGTTTCCTCCCGACCTCCAAAACGTTTCGAAGTTTGTAGGTCAATTGGGTGTAATTGGGCAGCTCAGGATCGTGGGCGGGAAGGGCCTGTTACTGTGGTGTATTTATAAACTTAAATTTCATGCAATCAGCAAGGGCCTTTACTGGGGACTGTTGCCATGCTGTAGAATCCTGTGACTGTCCTGTTAAAGGATCTGCGGTCATGCACTTTGAATGACAAACATTTTCACTGAAATTCATACTTGTTGCTGTTAAACAGGTGATTATAAAGAAAATCCAGTTGAGTTAAATCAAAAGAAACAGTAAATGCATAAGATAGATGATAAATATTTGTCTGCACGATGGGCAGGTCACTTTTTGTACAATGATCGAGGCTGTGACCTGCCCACCTTGCAGACAGAGCTGTGTTCAGATCAGTTTCTCACGGAGTAGCAAGGAAGTACTTAGGATGGCATTGAGAACCGAGAGTCTGTGTGATTTGCAAGCACACACATGCGCACGCTCTCTCTCTCTCTCTCTCTCTCTCACACACACACACACACACACACACACACACACACACACACACACACATACACACACAATCACACTCACAGACAGACACAAACACACAAACATAAACACATATACACATATACACACACTAACACAGACACATATGCACAAACACAGACCCACACACATGCAGACACACACACACACATACACACACACAAACACACACACACACCCACATACACACACACACGCACGCACACACACACAAACACACAAACACACACACACACACAGACACACACACACCCACACACACACTCACACACACACACACACACACACACACACACACACACGCACAATGTTACATCGATGGTGTGCAATCTGTTTTAATGACCATTTTGTAGACACTCACATTGGGAAGAGGAACAGCTTGGAGAGTCGTCTGATCCTTGGGGGGGGGGGGGTGTGCGAGAGGGGGGGTTGATTGGGAGAGCTAAAAAGATAGATTAGTCAGGGGCCACCTCCGGTGGGAGATGAGCAGAGGGGAGGGTGGTCCAAGTCGGAGTGGGCGGTGCCCAGGGAAGTTCCATCCCCATGGGACTTCCCCCTGCAGTACACACGTCTCCATAGGTCACCAACAAGGCAACGCCATCGAACTTCTCCATCGAACTTCGCCTCAGCCAGTGCGAGTGCTCCCTGCTCCAAGTCTCTATAGGGGTTCTTCAAAGTTTTTCCAAAGGCACCCAGAGCCTGGACTGTCTGGCTTGAGTTAAGCTCTTGCATTTGAAATAAGATCTGTTTTGAAGTGTTTGTATCTGTGTGTGACCTTCACAAAAAAAACCTGCCACAATTTATCTCCTTTAAAACATATCAATATACAATATAAAATATAACGTAATCTGTCACTCCACCGATACCCAACAATAATATTAAAAGTGTTTGGAAATTGGAATTCCTAGAATTGCTTCCAGACAATCAATGGGATCATATTTTTTGACAAGTACATACTTCATCAATCCATGCCCATCATTCCTTGACTCAGTTCAAGGTGGTACGTGGGGCCTGTACGTCTAAAGATAAGTTGGCCCGTATTTTTTCCCCAAGGAAAACCCTACTTGTGACAGGTGCAAAGTTGAGATAGCCACTTTAACTCACGTGTTCTGGTCTTGTACAAAGCTGGGTCATTTCTGGAAAGGTGTCTTTGAAACCCTGACAAAAGACCTAGGGTTCAAATTATAACCCAATCTACTGGCACACCGCCCCAGCGGAGACTGGGCCTGTCTCCGCACAGCCCCTACAACATTATCGGCTTGAAAACCCGATTACTCAAATAGAACCCACCGGCTCGACTTCCATGGCTCTCTGCTGGTCGCATCATGGTTAAGCTTGGAGAAAATGTGGAGTTGGGCATTTAAATTCGAAGATGCTTGGCGCCCGTTCAATCAATATTTCCACCTAGTTTAAGAATCATTACCTTACACTGGATTCTCTTCTTGTCCCTTATGGTAAATTTCGTTTGGACCAGGAAACCCTTTGTTTTCCCACTTTGCGCTCAGAACAGGCAGCTCAGTCCCTCTTTAGATTAGATTAGTTAGAAGGGGATTTTGTAATAACAATTATTTTTTTCCTCTTAATTTTATGAGAATGACTAATATATACAGGGAGCCATCGACTTCCAAGCTACAGGAATTACGTCTACCCACACAAACGACCAAGAACAATTTTTTTTCAATCTATATAGGGCCTTGAGAATGAGGACCTGACTAAAGATACATTTAATAGATATTTTGGGTCAGGTAGATGGGGAACTTGGAACTATGTACCAACCTATACCACTTTGTTTGATACCTTTCTTGCGAGATAACAAATTTTTGAAAGTGTGCTCCGATAAAAGAGTTAGACTTATTGAAGGCTGTCGTGAACAGAGACAGTAATGTCCTTTATTCAAATATGGAATGCCAAGAAACATACTTTTTTGGCTACTTTCAAATTAAAAAAATTTTAAGAGACAAATTAGGATCAGGAGTCTGTTGCTCCACCCACCCCCCCCCCCCCACCCACCTCTCATGCAGTGAAGCGAAAAATCTTATTACACGAGGAACAGCAGGGAAATTTACTTCTGCAATGTACCTTCTACTACAAAGGGAAACTTGTAAACCTGGACTTTATAAATCTAAACAGAAATGGGAACAGGATTTGAGGATTATCATAGAGAAACAAACATGGATGGATCTGTGCAATACAATCAATGTATGATATAGGTTGGTCCAATGTAACTTTTGGCACCAATTATATATGACACTGTACAAATTGCAAAAAATAAAATCAGATTTATCAAATATGTGTTTTAGATGTGATTTAGAAGGTACTTTTTTTACATGGGCGTGTCCAAAATTGAGCCCTTTCTGGGTGAGAGTAGGGGATTTGTTAGAACAAATCATTGGGATTTTATCGCCACAAATTCCTGATATATTTTTATTAGGGAATGTGGAAGGGACAGCCCTTGAATGGAAACTTTCAACAAATCAAAGGACGTTTGTGAGAATAGAATCGGCAGTGACAACAAAGTGAGTTGCGGTGACTGGGGAAGTCGGACTCGTGTCTGGGTGTCGACATGCGGAAATTCAAAAGTCCCTCCCGTTGGGAAAAAAATCACTTATACTTTGAGAAATAATTACAATAAATAGTTACAAATGTGGAGCCCATGCGATAGGGTATTGTGGTTTGATCTTGTCTCTTTCAATGGCTGATTCCTACAATCCCACCCGACAGTGCAGATAACTACTTGATGGTTCAGTCTTTGGTGAGCCATGGCCTACTCTAGAACAATCCAGCAGTGTTTCTTGTCCCTTCTTTCTTTTTCATTAATGTGTTATTATACAACATAAACTGTATAAGTAATGCAATGTATAATGTGTAATGTGTAGTGCAATGTATAATGTGTAATGTGTAATGTGTAATGCAATGTATAATGTATAATGTGTAATGTATAATGTACATGTAATGTAATGTATAATGTAAAGTTTAATGTGCAATGTCTAATGTATGTGTAATGTAATGTATAATGTGTAATGCAATTTAAAATGTGTAATGTATAATGTGAAATATCGAATGTATGTATAATGTAATGTATAATGTGTAATGTAAAATGTGCAATATCTAATGTATGTGTAAAGTAATATATGATGTGTAATACAATATATAATGTATAATGTGGAATGTGTAATGCAATATATATTGTGCAATGTGTAATGTGCAATGTAATGTATAATGTAAGTAATGTAAAATAAGTAAGTAATGACTGATTTTGTTTTGGGGTTTGGGGTTAGGGAGGATTTTTGTTTTAATGGGAGGGGGTGTAATTCTCAGAGTTCATCTGTACTAATATGATAGATGTAATCGAATGTTTACACATTACACATGTGAAAATTCTAAAATGAAGTATTCCAAAAAGAATCTTTATTGAAACTACTGTGCAAGTTCATATTTTATATTGAAAGTACTGTATAGAATGGTCACCACTCCCAGCGGTTGCCCAAAGTCCACGCTCCCCATTGGAAGCCCAAAGTCCTCAGTCCCGGTGGCAGCCCGAAGTCCCCGTTCTCTGCAGTAGTGCAAGATCCCTGTTAAAGGTTCATTTGTTGAATGTTGCGTGACCTCGGGCATGGGCAGGGGTGCGAATCCAACTTATGGCCAACCCAAGTTATAACCAATCCCTCGGTCCCCATTACGGCCATAAGTCAGGGACTATCTGTATTTGCTAAATACTAATACGTTCCTTTTCTTGTAAATATATGAATGTAATGTAACTGTCCTCTTGTATATATCTTCGATATAACTCAATAAACAGATAGAAAAAGAAAAAAGAATGAAAGAGAGGTGAGAGTAGACAACTAGCAAATGATGCTGGAGAAATAATAATGGGAGACAAGGAGACAGCAGAGGATCTATTTTGATCAGTCTTCACTGTGGAAGACACGAGCAGTGGGCCAGATGTCAAAGGGTATCAGGGAAGGGAAGTCAGTGCAGTTGCTATTTCAAAGGAGAAGTTGCTCAGAACGCTGACTGGTCTAAAGGTGGATAATTCTCCTGGATGGATTGGACCCTTGGGACCTGAAAGAAGTAATGGTAGAGATTGTGGAGGTGTTGGTGATAATCTTTCAGGAATCGCCAGAGTCTGGCATGGTCCGGGCGGACTGGGAAAATCGCAAATGTCACCCCACTGTTCAAGAATAGAGGGAAGCAGCCCAAAGGAAATTCTAGATCACTTACCCTGACACCAGTGGATTGTTAAGGATGAGGTTACGGAGTACAGGTAGTCCCCAAATTAGGACCATCCATAGATACGACCAGAAAAAAAACTATAATTTTTAAACAATAAAGAAAAAATATATTAAATATAAAAATCACACTTTTGGGGTGAAATTAGGGGTGGAAAAATGCGGTGGAGGGGGCTAACCTCCCACGAGAGCTGGCCTTGCGGGCCGCCACGCTGCGTTTGACACACGGCAAAATGGGGGTGGGGGGGTGGTGAATTTCCGACTTACGACCGTTTCAAGATATACGACCAGCCGCGCAGAATGGAACTGGGTCAGAAGTCGGGGACCACCTGCACTTGGAAGCCAAGTCAAGGGAGAACTTGCTTGATGAACCTATTGGAATTCTCTGAGGAAGAGACCAGCTGGCTGGTTAAAGAGGGATGTTGTGAATTTGGATTTTTTTAAAAAGGCATTTGAAAAGACATGGTTGTGGAAGAGGTTTAAATAGGTCAGCGGAACATTGATTGTGTGGACAGCCAGAGGCCTCTTCCCCGGGGCTGAAATAGTTAACATGAAGGGGCATCGTGAGGTAAAACAGCAAAGTCCGCAGGCTGTAAAACCACACATTGCTGGAGAAACTTGGCAGCGTCCTTTACACCGCAAAGATACATAGCTGAGGTTTCGGGCTTAATCCCTTCATGTGGAAATATGTCGGCAGGCGTCTGAATAAAAGGGGTAAAGGGGAGATGTGGCCGCAAAGGCAAGAGGAGAGAGGTGGAGGAGGGAGGGAGGACATAGTAGTGAGCAAGGGGAGGAGGGACGGCCGGGTGAAGAGAGAGGGAAGGGGGTGGGGGGGGGAGAGCTCACAGGGGGGAGGGGAGAGAGGAGAGCAGGTGAGCGAAAAATGGAAAAGTCAAAGTCAATGCCACCCCGGCTGGAGAGCGCGACCGGACAGAAAATCAGGTGTTGCTCCAATTTACACGTGCTCTTGGTGGGATAGAGCCACAGACAGACATGCAAATGCGGGAATGTACACTGCAGAATTGAAATGGTTGGTCACTGGGAGGTTCCTGTCACTGGTGCGGCCAAGCAATCTCCCCGTCTCCACCCAGTCTCTCTGATGTGGAGAAGGCCACAAAGGGAACACCGGATGCAGTAAATTAGTCTTGCCAATGAACAAGTGAAGTGTTGCTTCATTTGAAAGGCCTGTTTGGGGCTCCCGGGCCATGGTGAGAGAGGAGGAGTGGGCCCGAGTGTGGCACCTCCTGCGGCCACTGGAGAAGGTGCTGGGGGGAGGTGGGGGGAGGTGGGGGGAGGGATAAGTGCTCAAGGGAGTCACAGATGGAGTGGCAGAGAGGGGGAGATGTGTCCTGCTGTGGAATCCTATTGCAGTATCTAGAATATGGAGAAAGATTGAGTAGACTGGGTTTTTATTCATTGGAGCGTAGAAGGTTGAGGGGGGATTTGATAGAGGGATTTAAAATTATGAGGGTGATAAACAGAGTAGATGTGAATAGGCTCTTCCCCTTGAGGGTAGGGGAGATGGAACGATGGGTTAGGAGGCAAAAATTTAGAAGTAACATGAGAGGGGGCTTCTTCACTCAGAGAGTGACCTTCCGGAAGAGGTGGTTGCATCAGGGTCAATTCTGTCATCTAGGAGGAGGTTGGACGAGCATGGATGGGAGGGGGTTGGAGGAGCAGGTAGGTGGGACTAGAGGAGGTCACTTAAATCAGAGTGGACTAGAGGGGCCAAGATGGCCTGTTTCCAGACTGTAATATCTTGTTCTATTAGATAGGCCCGCGGAACTGAGGTACGCAGTAGGGAAATTCTCAGCAGCTGTTCGAGTTGGTTATTGGGTCTGCACATCACTGTGGGCTGGAGGGCATGTACTGAGCTGCAGAATGTTATCTTGTATCGTGGGCTGAAGGGGTACACTCTGCTGTAGGGCTCAGTGCTCGAAATGCCACCTTGTATCATCATGACTGCTGCCCACAAGCGAGTCCTCACTCTTGAGTTTTAATTACCCAAGCCCACGGGCAGTTGCCCGCTCCGTGCATTCCCATGCGAGAGCTGCGGCTGGGAGCAAACCTATGGGTGCCCTGCACCCTGTCCCTACTGACACCAGCACTTGCTGCCCCTTCTCCAACGTGGAAGTTCCAGGAGAGGCTGTCAGAGCGTGTAGAAAACCGCGCACAAGGCAGGGAACACACGGTATGAAACCACAGATCTTCTCCCCCCCCCCACCACTGCCCAATTCGTTCTCCCTTCCTGCTGTCTCTCCCGCTCCTGCGTCCTCTGCTGCACTGAGGTTAAAACCTTGGCCCATGGTATTTCACACCCACTCAGGTTTCCTTTCCCTTCCAATTCTGACCTACATTTCGTGACCCAGCTCCTTAAAGAGAAAGACTTTCTGCTCGGGCACCTGCCTGTGTTGGGCTCAAGCCTGAAATGTTGGTTCTGCATCTCGATCTTTGCTATACGCAGTTTCCCTGCTTGACCTACTGAGTTTCTCCAGCTTTGTGTCTTTTAATTTGGTGTAATTTAACCTGTGGTTCGGTCTTTTGGCTGAGATCTCCTCCACAGTGGCTCACCTGAGCACAGACGGTTGGTTTAAAGAGGCTCTAGAGTCAGCAGAATGAACATAGCTTCCAAATTAATGGTCCTTCCCACCCCACCCAACCAAGCTCTCTGTCTGTGTCCTGTTACAGCAAGGCCCTGAGGAACCAAACATCTGGACTGTTAATGAATTCTCCACTCCTCTTTTACCGAACAGGCCCATCGACCCTCGATGTTGTGCCAACATGAAGTTCATGCTTCGGAGGCTTCCAATGTGACCACCTCAGGAGGGGACAGCTCAGGTCGGGTTGGCTGATTCACAGCTAGCCAGGTGGAGTCAGCCTCCTAGGAGGGTTCTATTCAGGTCGGCCAGGTGGAGTCTTAGGTGGTCTTTCCGTAGGCTCAGTGATCGCCCCATGCAGTCGGCGGGTGGTTGTATCACCATAATTGAGACTGCTGGTAACTGCCTATTTACCCGTTTGACCTGGTCTCATCCTGTCGCAGATATTTCCTTCGTTCTGCCAGTCTCTGTTTCCTCTGTAGCTTTGCGTCTCCCTTCCCCAGTTCTGGCCCGAGGTCTGGGATAGGAACAGCCACCGTTTTCAGATGGCTTTGTGAGTCGGGGAAATACGGGCGATGTGGAGTCCTGTGGAGGGGAAAACAAAAGTCTGCAGATGCTGCGATTGTAGCAAAAAGTCACAGAAATGCTGGACGGCCTCGGCTGGCTGCTCTGCGTCCAAAGGAGGTAAAGAGGTACTAGCAGAAAAACAGGCAGGCGAAACGCCCGTGGAGGCCTCCTCTCCATCGGAGAGGCTGAGCGCAGACTGGAAGACGGCTTGGTGGACTGCCTCGGCTCCGACCACCGCAGTAGCGTGGAACTCCCAGCGGCCACCCATTTCAACTACCCAGCCCACCCCCTTGCTGATGTGCCTGACCAGGGTCCCGCATGCCGCCAGACTGAGACCACTCTCAAACTGGAGTAGCAACACCTCATCCGTCTGGAGCTCCCCTCCAACTGGATGGCATCAACGCCGTCTTCAGTTCAAACCCCTCTTCCCACCCCCACCCTCTACCTGTCTCCTTCCCTCTAGTTCTGACTCTCTCCCTTTCACCGCACCCCCTCCCCCAACCACCACTCCCCCTCTGTTTCCTTTCACGGAGCCAAAAGCATTTCTCACCTTTTCCTCTTATTGAATCAAATTAACACCTTTTTTCTGTTGGTCTGGACTCCCTCCCCCTCCCATTCATCCCCCTCCCATTCATCCCCCCCCCCCAGTCTTTATTCAGACCTCAGCCTGCTTTTCACTTCCACCTTGAGGAAGGGTTCAGGCCCGAAACGTCAATAATATAGATTTACCTCCTGTGAACGCACATTAGTTCCTCCAGCATTTTCCATCTAAATCCCGTGACCTGGACAGGAGATGCAGGGGGAAGCTGGTGATGGTGGTGGTGGGGGGTGGGATCTGACTTGGGACTTGTGGGTCCGCACCCTCATTTTCATAAAGGCGATCATTGAACTAAATATTACAGTGCAGCAACGGACCCCTTTTGGTAATTTTTATTTGCCTCGTCCCACTGACCTGTACCCTCCCCCCCCCCAGTCCACACCCCTCCCCCATCCATGCACCTGCCCAAATTCTTCTTAAATGTTAAAATGGAGCCCGCGTTCATCACTGCCACTTGTTCCACACTCCCACCGCTTTCTGTGTGAAGAAGTGCCCCCTCGTTTCCCCCGTTCACCATTAAACCATCCTCTGATTTGTATCTCACCCATCCTCAGTGGAAAAAGCAAACCTACATTTACTCTGTTCATCCCCCACATTATTTAAATACCTCGATCAAATCTCCCCTCATTCTTCTATGCTCCAGAGAATAAAGTCCTAACCTGTTTAACCTTTCCCTATAATCTCAGTCCCTGAAGTCTTGGCAATGTCCCAGTAAATTTTCTCTGCACTCTTTCGATCTTACTGATATCTTTCCTGTAGTTCGGTGACCAAAACTACACACAATCCTCCAAATTTGGCCTCACCAATGTCTTATGCAACTTTACCCAATTCCTATACTTAATACTTAGATTAAGATGCCCAAAGTTTTCTTTCCAACCCTGTCCACCTGTGACGCCACTTTCAGGGAATGACGTATCTGTATTTCCAGATCCCTCCGTTCTACCGCACACCTCAGTGCACTACCATTGACCATGTATGTCCTTTCTTGGTTTGTCCTTCCCAAATGCAACACCTCACACTTGTCTGTATTCAATTCCATCTGCCATCTTTCGGCCCATTTTCCCAGCTGGTCCAGATCCCTCTGCAAGCTTTGAAAACCTCCTTCGCTGTCCCCAACTTTTCCAATCTTACAGTCGACCGCTCTAAACATTTAAAAATTTTAATTTAAAAAAAAAAAATTTAATCACAATCTGGTTGCTATGTGGTCAAGATTTGTAACTCTGAATCTGTTTAAGAAACTTTCCAATAAATTCACGAGAGGTCACTATGGCACTGGCGTCACTCAGGACCGCACTGGGTGACACCATCAGAGGGTGACACCAAAATGACTGTCTATAAAATTTTTGTACGGAAATTTATTCTTTTTATTTTAAAATTCTCTGTTGTTAATTATATCATCAAAAATATTTTCCGTCAGCCCAGCTGACATGGATCAATAGACCCACGAGGTTAAAACTTGAGGCTCATTTACTTTTTGAACTTCATCAGAGGTCAGAGCTGTCGTTATGAGCCAAGGACAGCGACGCTTCGAATCCCATGGCTTCGTCTGCACAAGCAAGCGCTGTTGTCTTTGTGGCTGCCAATGTTTTTAGAGTCGCTGCTTTGGTCAAATGTTCTGGTGTTTTAGCGACAATCTTGCAGTCGCTAGTATTTGTGAATGGAGATCAAGAACTGTTTTGAGAACGAAGTCGCAAATAAAGGAAGAGAATGCAGAAAAAAAATCAAAGAAGATGTGCGCTCAGTTACAAATAATGTTGTGATTCAATGTAGAAATACCTTACAAAACAGTCTTGTTAGAATTCATATAATCTGAGAAATATTACATTATTCTGATGTAGTTCTTAAACATTTTTAAGAAGAATTCAATTGTCTCCGTACCAAATTTTCACTTTAACCACATGAAAGGATGGAAATGTAAATACTGATACAAGCCCAGGGAACCCCAAAACCCAGCAGCAATAGATATTCACCAAGACAAATGGTTACTTAAACAAAAAATGCTTTTAATTATCTTTAAACATGCAAACAGAATCACACCTTAACTTAACTTACCTAACTTAACCCCCTTCTAATTCTAAGTGCAAGTGTGTGTAAGTTCAGAAAAGCTCTTTGGTTCACAGTCCAATCTCACTTCTCATTCCTCCCAAGTTCTCTGGTTGCAGGCAATTCTTATACTGTGCACAGAATTTAACATTTATTAAGTTCACCAGGCTTTTGTGCTTGAAAGGTAAATGGTTACTGCTCAGGAAGGTTCTTGTCGGTTTTCAGAGAGAGATTTGTTGTTCCAGGACATGTATAACTGATGTACTTCTATCAGCCACTTCAGTGTCTTGCTGACGAAACTTGCCCCATCAGGGTTTTCCAGATGATAACCTCTTTCTTTCAGGTCACCACAGAGTTACTTTTTGATTCCCTTATTACAAGTGTAACATTAAACAGCCAGTCCTCTCCTCTTGCATGAACCACAAGGGCTTTGACCAGGCCATCTTCCAAATGGGGCTTCCCATAAGCTTGCCAGCTTGTCCTGTTCCAGCTTCAGTTGCTCTGCTGGCTATAACACAGTACAAGTGATATCTCTCTCTCTCTCTCTCTCTCTCCCTCACTCACACACACACACACACACACACACACACACACACACACACACACACACACACACACAAACACACACAGAACATTGCCACACCAATATGGCCTCATGACTGCCAAATTTAAATCACCCGCAAATTGGAGGAACACTACCTTGTATTCCGGCTAAAGAAGACTTCATCAATATCGACATCGAATTTCCTCAATAAACCCTCCCCATGTCGGTTTGCAGGAGTGTTAAGAACTGAAAGAATAGATGGTTGAGGAGTCGTAGAATTTCCACTTATTGGTGGTGCACAAATCTGTACATACCCTATACATGTAAAGAAATAAAGAACGATAAATACATAACGAGTGTAAACAATCAGACTGCAATACAGAGAGAATTTAAAACTATCTACCGAATGCAAAATTATGTACATGGTCCAACAAAGAAGACACAATGAAACAGTGGAGAGATACAAACAAGTGTGTGTGTGTGTGTGTGTGTGTGTGTGTGTGTGTGTGTGTGTGTGTGTGTGTGTGTGTGTGTGCGTGCGTGCGTGCGTGCGTGCGTGCGTGTGTGTGTGTGTGTGTGTGTGTGTGTGTGTGTGTGTGTGTGAGTGTGTGAGTGAGAGAAATGGGACCTTCCAAATTTCCCCAGATTCTGGGAAAGGAGAAACGCTGCGGCGCTTTCTTGACAATTGGATCGACGTGGTTTCGGGAAGATAAGACACGGCTGATATATACACCTGGTAACATCAAGAGCACACGATGTCCAGCCCCGGAAGGCAACAATCAACATTTTGGTCTGACTGACACTGAAGGAGCGGCTTTTGGTTTGGCACCACGCCCTCTCACTTGACAATTATCAGGGGTACAAACCCACTTCCAAATTAAAGATGCTTCACATACACTTTCTCCAACAGAGAAATTGTGCTCACGATTCCGCAAGCGCCCTTCTATGAAATGCATGGATCGTCCTTTTGAGGATCTATTTAATGGATTTTATTCTGCGTCCTATTTTCTTTTGATCGCTCACTAAGTGATCTGCTACACCGATCCAGCACATTGCACTTGTCACCTTATTTCCTTCAGATACACTAAACAGGGATTTGAATTGATCTGAATTTCCAGTGGCATGTAACATTCCGATTGATAACTTCGACTAAGACTTCCAAAAGCCTTGTGTAAACACACAATATCTGAAAATCCCCATCACCCGCCAGCCACTCTCTATTCACCCTCCTCCCATTTCGAAGAAGATTGACAAGACGGAGATAATTTTCTCCCATCCTTTGAAAATTAATCAGCCAGAGATGGAGATTTCTGGAATTCCATCCTGTCGAGGCAAAGACCCTGTTCATTTGAAGGAGAACGAAGAAGGTTTCTGTGACGTGCCGAATGTGGGGAATATGTTAACAAGGGGTGAGAGGGTGATCGAACTACGAGATTAAATTGTGAATGTAGGCTCAATTATGACATTAATGAAAATTTTGGAATGGACGGATAATGAGAGATATGGTTCGGTTACAAGCCATTTGGGGCTATGCAAAATAATGTTTCAGCATGGACTAATGGGCAAAACGAATGCTCTTCAATTCTTGTTTTAAACTTTATTTATTCGTTCAAAAACAAATAATATATGATATATGCAGCAATTAAACATAAACATGAACGTTTATTTATATATAGAAAAAAAAGAAAAATATAGAAAAGAAAAGAAACCCCCACCCCGTCCCCTTTAGCCAACTCTCCTAAGGAGAGCCAAGAAGAAAGAAAAAATATTAAAGAAAAATTAAATATACATATTAAAATCTAATCAATATAAATTGAAATATAAATATTCAGAGTATAACTACAACTTATTAATTAAAAAATTATAATTATCACGCGAAACATACGTAATTCTTTCCATTATTATACAATATTTCATCGCATTATGCCATCTATTAATATCAATCATATTTGTAGTAGCAATATATTTTTCCGCTACGGATAAAGCTAAATATACAAAAGCAAGCTGAAACCTATCTAATCCCAAACATTTCAGAGGATGCAAACTACCCAAGAAAAATACTGTTGTATCTAAAACTATTTTAGATATTCTAAAATAGATTGAATTTTCTTCCAAAAAGATTTTATATGTATACATAACCAAACAGCATGAAAAACAGTTCCAACCGTATCACCACATCTAAAACACAAATCTGATTCATGAAAACCATATTGTTTTAAATTTTTCAGGTGTCAAATTTAATTGATGTAAAAAATTTTAATTAATCATTGCATAACATGCATTTATCAATCTAGTTAACTAGCATAACAAATATCTAACCAATCCTCTTCGGAAAAAAAATAAAACCAATATCCATTTCCCATTTACTTTTAGATCTATCCCAACCCTTTTTATCCATACCATCCTGTAATATTGGACACGTATTCATAAGAAAAGTCTCAAATTTATTCATTTTAGGTAAAATCATATCTCTGCCAAACATACATTTTGCCAAAGATCGAATTTGATAATAAAGAAATAAAGAGTTCTGATCAATACCAAAACCTTCCCTCATCTGATTAAAAGATAAAAACTGACCCTCTTCAAAACAATCTCTCAAATTGTTCACACATTTAAATCTCCAATACAATAACATTTGATTATATATTGAAAAAGAAATAAGTTGATTATTATACAACGGAGTCAAAGCCGATAATTTACCCCTAGAGCCTGTCATTTTATTGTTGTTTATCCATAACTTCATTAAATGTTTTAGTATAGGCAGATTATATTGTGGTAACAAATTTATATTCCATCTAAACATAAATTGATGTATTTCAAATTTAGAAATACTTGCCTTCTCAATTTTAGCCCAACTAGGAGGTCGTACCAAATCCATCAATGAACTAATAAACTTAAGTTGGGCTCCTTCATAATAATTTCGAAAATGTGGTAAATGTAGTCCCCCTAACTCATATTTCCAAGTTAATTTATTCAAAGCTACTCTCGAAAATTTACCTCTCCATGAAAACTCCCTAACCATTTTATTCAAACCTCAGAAAAAAATTTTATCAAGTAAATACGGAATAGATTGAAACAAATATTGTATACATGGAAAGATATTCATCTTAATTGTATTTATCCTACACATTAAATGAATAGGTAAATATTTCCATTTAATCAAATCAGTTTTAATTTTTTTGTTAACGGAACATAATTTAATTTATATAAAGATTGATAATTAACATTCAAAATTATACCCAGATATTTAATTCGATCAGTCCACTTCCAATTAATTATATCCTTATAAACTGAATAATCTCCTTCACTTACTGGTAATATTTCATTTTTTTCCCAATTAACTTTATATCCAGAAAGACATCCATATTGTCTTAAACATTCCTTCAAGTGCAAAAGTGACTGAGCTGGGTTTATTAAATACACTAATACGTCATCAGCAAATAAATAATTTTATACTCCTCATCTAAAACTTTCATACCTTGTATCTGTGTATTATGTCTTATCAGCTGTGCTAAAGGTTCAATCACTAACACAAACAAAGCTGGTGAAAAAGGAGAACCTTGACAAGTTGATCGAGTTAACTTAAAGGATTCCGAAATCAAATCATTTGTCAATACTCTAGCTATTGGTTTACTATATGGAGCCCTAATCCAACAAATAAAAAAAGGACCAAACTTAAATTTCTCCAAAACCTTAAACAAAAAATTCCACTCAACTCTATCAAATGCTTTTTATGCATCTAAGGATATCACCATCGGGTGATCTGAGGATTGTCAAAATCTATTAATCAAACTAATCACGCGCAAAATTTTATCTTTTTTTTTCAATTTTTTTATTTTTCACACCATAAATCACATTAGCCATGATATACACTATTTCTTTTTCACACATATACAGTGAGTTTTTCTCCCCCCCCCCCTTTCCTCCCAAACCACCCCCCACCCCCCCTCTCATCCATTTTAGGTATACAATCTAGGTTGCATTAAGCCAGTCAGACAATGTTGTCATTCAACAAAATTACACCAGAAATTCTACTGAGTCCATTCTTTTCTTTCCTTCTCCTTCCATCAACTTAGGTAATGTTTGTCCCCGGTAGGTTTTCGCTATTGTATTTAATGTAAGGCTCCTATACTTGTTCGAATATTTCAATATTATTTCTTAACCAATATGTTATTTTTTCTAATGGAATACATTTATTCATTTAAATTTGGTAGTTTCTTCCTTTTAATTTGGTTATGTATTCCATTAATATTTAAAGTCATATAGTTCAGCGTAGCCCTTTTATATTTTGTTTATCTTCTCTTTCCGTTTTTCCATCATTACCTTTCCTCCTTTTCCATTTCTGTTTTCTTATTTTCAACTCTTTATAAGACAACATTCCTACAACATCCAACATTTTCCTTATTCTCCTATTTCTATCTTATTTATCCCCAATCTCCCCTTCACCTCCTGAGTTGTCCTTTAACCCTTGTCGGACAACCACATCTCCCCTCTCCATTTGGATTTGCGAATCCACTCGCAAGCATCAACTGATTTTGCAGTGACCGCTATTTCCCCCCACCCCCCCTCCCCCAGAAAAGATTTCACTTTTCATATGTCACAAAGGTCACTCTTTTAATTCCCTCCTTATTCTCTCTATTCCATTACCTTCCCTTATTAATTCTTGTCTATACTATCTATATTTTCCTCTAAGTACAGATACATTCATGTATGCTCATTGTCTCTTTTCACTCTTATACCTCTTTACCCGCATACATATCAATCGTGATCATTTTTACTCTCATTACCCGTCTTCATCCCTCAGTCTATTTTTGTCTTTACCCACATACATATCAATCGTGATCATTTTAACTCTCATTACCCGTCTTCCTCCCTCAGTCTATTTTTGTAATTGTTCTGCAAATTTTCGTGCTTCTTCTGGATCCGAGAATAGTCTGTTTTGTTGTCCTGGAATAAATATTTTCAATACCGCTGGATGCTTTAGTATAAATTTATACCCTTTCTTCCATAAAATCGCCTTTGCTGTATTGAACTCTTTTCTCTTCTTTAGGAGTTCAAAACTTATATCTGGATAAATGAAGATTTTTTGCCCTTTATACTCCAGTGGTTTGTTGCCCTCTCTTACTTTTTCCATTGTCTTCTCCAGTACCTTTTCTCTTGTAGTATATCTTAGGAATTTTACTACAATAGATCTTGGTTTTTGTTGTGGTTGTGGTTTAGAGGCCAATACTCTATCTGCCCTTTCTATTTCCAATTCTTGCTGTAGTTCTGGACATCCTAGGGTCTTAGGGATCCACTCTTTTATAAACTCCCTCATATTCTTGCCTTCTTCATCTTCCTTAAGGCCCACTATCTTTATGTTATTTCTTCTGTTATGGTTTTCCATTGTATCTATTTTTTGAGCTAGTAGTTCTTGTGTCTCTTTAGTTTTTTTTATTAGATTTATCCAATTCTTTTTTAAGTCTTCTACCTCCATTTCTGCTGCTACTGCCCGCTCTTCCATCTTGTCCGTTTTCTTTCCCATTTCTGTTAAGGTCATCTCCATTTTATTTATTTTCTCTTCTGTGTTGTTTATTCTTTTTCTTAAATCCTTAAATTCCTGTGTTTGCCATTCTTTAAATGACTCCATGTATCCTTTAATAAGAGCAAGTATATCCTTTACCTTGCCTTTCTTTTCTTCTTCTATTTCACCATACTCTTCCTCTTCTTCTTCCTCTGGGTTGGCCATCTGTTGTTTCTTTGTTGCCCTTTCCTCCTCTTCTTTCTTGTTTCTATTGTCTTCTGTGGTCTCTTCTTGCTGCAGGTGTTCTGCAGCTGTCGTTGCCGGCTGAGGAGATCGACTCCCCAGCTGTTCCCCCCTCCCGTCGGTGTGTTTTTTTTCCATTCGCATCGCGCATGCGCGGAACTTCGCGCATGCGCGGTTGCGCATTTTTACTTGGCTCTGCGAGCCATTTTTGTAGTCCATTATTTTCCGACCTGAGGGAGCGGGTTTCTCTCTCCGCAGCGGGCCTCTTCGGACAGGTAAGGCCTTCACCTTTTTCCTCCTTTGTCTTCTCTTCCTCTCTTCTTACCGTTGCTTTCGACTTTTCTTTTTTTGTTGCCATCTTCTTTCCACCTTTATACTCACTTTTCTGTAACTTTTATTTCTGTGCCTTTGTGTTTTCTCTTGTTTTTCCCGACTTTTCTGGAGAGGGCTGGAGTTCACCGTCCGGCCACTACTCCATCACGTGACTCCTGCGCAAAATGTTATCTGAAGCATATCTATTCTTTATGTTACCTGTTTGATCAATATGAATCAACTTGGGTAAAATTTAGCCAATCTATTCGCTGATATTTTAGCTATTATTTTATAATCTACATTTAACAATGAAATTGGTCTATATGAAGATACTTTCAAAGGATCTCCATCTTATTTTAGGAATTACTGTAATTTAGGCACTAAAACAGGTAATTCATAACGTTCTCCAACTTGACGTAATACATCCCCAAACACTGTAAATAAATCATCATAAAAGATTTTTATAAATTTCAACAGAAAATCCATCATCATCAGACGATTTACCGTTCAGCATTTCCAGCATAGCCATTTTAATTTCCGAATCAGTAAATGGTTCTTCTAACTCCTGTATATCTGCATCCTCTAATATCAGGAAATTCAACTGTGATTAAAAAAAAGATCAATCTATCCAGTGTCTTGTTTTCCTTCAGATGTATGTAACTTTTGTAAAATTTGTAAAATTCATCATTAATCTCACGAGATTTATATGTAATAAGTGAATTCCATCTAACAGCATTAATAGTCCTCGAAATCTGTTCTTTCTTTAATTGCCACGCCAATACCTTATGTGCTTTCTCTCCCCATTTGTAATACCGTTGTTTAGTTCCATTAATCACACATTCAAATTGATAAGATTGCTAATTATCTGTCCTCTCAAATAGGCTTTCATAGCATCCCATAATACAAACACACTTTGAACAGAATTCGAATTTTTTTTTCAAAAAAATGTATATGTTTTTTTAAAAAGTCAATAAATTCCATATTTTTTACAACGTTGTTTTAAACCTC
Organism: Narcine bancroftii; assembly: GCF_036971445.1. Taxonomy (NCBI): domain Eukaryota; kingdom Metazoa; phylum Chordata; class Chondrichthyes; order Torpediniformes; family Narcinidae; genus Narcine; species Narcine bancroftii. The sequence goes on from NC_091470.1 coordinate 183,955,540, forward strand.
CAACGATAAGCCATTTGAATTTTCTCAGAAGTTGCAAATGTAAAATATAACTGAGTGATATGAAATCACCCAACTTTTATATTCCGCTTGTTGTATTTTCCCTTGTAAATGTGCCGATACTAAAAAGAAATCTATCCTTGAAAACGATTCATGTCTAGATGAATAAAAGAAGAAATCTTTCTCTGTCAGATTAAGACATCTCCAAATATCTACTAAATTAAGATCTTTCATCAACGCTTGGTCCTGAATTGCCATCTTGGATTTTTTAACTTTCTTCGGAGATTTATCTAACAAAGGTTCCAAAACACAATTAAAATCACCACTAACTAAAATATTATCATTAGCCTGACCCAAATATGAAAATGCATCCGAAATGAATACTTCATCATCTGCATTTTGGAGCATAAATATTAAGCAAAGTCCAAATTTCACTAAAAATCTTACAATTCAATTTAAGAATACATCCTGCCTTTTCCTCCATTGATTGTAATTCAAAAGATAATTTTTATGTATCAAAATTGCTACACATTTAGCTCTAAAATTAAATGAAGAGAATATACATGCCCAATCCAGTCCCTCTTTCATTTCATGCTTTCCTTCACATTCAAATGTGTTTCTTGTAAAAAAGCAATATCAATTTTCATTTTCTTAATATTCGCCGACTCGCTTATGATTAATCAGACTGCTTAATCCTCGATCATTAAAAGTAGCACATCTCAACTTTGACATACTTACTATTATTACTAAATACCAATAACATCTTTATATAAAACTCAAATCAACATATATAGGCCCTCCAATAGAAAGGTAATCACAAATTAAAAACCAACTAAAATGAAAATTAGAAAAAAATAAAGAAAAAAAAAGAAAATCACCCCCCCCCCAAAAAAAACAACAAAAAGGTAGTAATCCCCTAAACAAAAATTGGGTGTGGGTCACCCACCAGTGGCTGATGACTAGTAAAGAACTTAGTGCAAATCTCTCCCTCCCCAGCCAAGCAGTCAGTAACCTCAAAATATCATAACAAAAAAACAAATAGAGTAAGAAAAATTCTTCTCTTCATCCAAAAGATGCCAATCTCTGAGATCCCATTTCAGAAGGAGTTAGTCTTTCCATTCCAGTTTTTCCCATTTCTGCCATTTCTTCCATTTCCAGAACAAACAGATTTTTCTTTAGGAGATAATGGTGGACTACGTCTTTGTCCTCTTATATCTGGCAATGAATCAGCAAAAATCATTGCTTCATGATCATTTCCAAAACAACCGAAATTGGTAGTCTCCATAAAATGCCTTCAACACTCCAGGGTAGCGAAAAGTAGACTTATAACCTTTACGCCACAAAACGTCTTTAACTGGATTGAATCGACGTCGACGTTGAATAACCTCTTGTCTCAAATCAGGATTTTTAAAAAACTCTGCTATTCTGAATCAATAACGGAGTTTGTCATTGTCTCGCATTTTGCACTGCCAGTCGAAATATTGCTTCTCTGTCCAAATCACTCAAACATCGAATTATTACCCGTCTTGGTGGTTGACCAGCTGAGGGTATTCTTCTTAAAACTCTATGGGATCTTTCCTGTACCAATCCCCCACAGAAAAAAATCTTGCCCTAATATTTGCGGGATCCAGTCTTTAAAGAAATGAAGAGCATCTTGTCCTTCCAGACCTTCTGGCAAACCAACAATTTTCACATTATTCCTTCTGCTTTGATTCTCCGAGTCGTCTATTTTTCTTTCTAGCTCCTTCTCACGTTCTCCTAGTTCTATGACTGATTTTTCTACCTTCAACACTTTTTCTGTGTTAGAAGTCACTTGTGGTTTACAGTCCAAGAAAGCAGTCTGAATTTTTTTAATTCTTCATAAGATGCATCCACACATGCTTTCACCATATTTAATTCTGAACTTATACCAGCATTCATTTGAACCATCTCATTCATTAGAGATGTCAACATAAGTTGAATAACTGCATTTAATTGCATACATTGTGAATCGTAAATCACAACTCTGCACTCTCTGACATAGTGGCAGAACAAGTTAACTGCAACTCCTGCTACAACTCTACAGAAAGCCCTTTAAAAGTTTTACTGTGGGTCTGGACTCCCAGCGACGCATCCCGACTTCTTCAGGGGGGCGCCGCTTGTCAACCCACGCGTCTCGTTGCTTTTTCATCAAATCACGAAGATAAGCAATTTCTTCAGATTGAGATGCTAGCTGATGGATTTCCAACAATGGAGTCATCTTCCTGCGTCCTCCCTCCGTTGAACTCGAAAGGCTTTCCAAATCGGGGTCCAATTCTTGGAAACACGCACCTTCTTCCAGAGAACGGGTAACTCCAGCGCCATCCTTCACTTGGTGAGTAATAGACATTTGTTTCAGCTCCCACAGGCAGTCTTTGGGGTTTAGACAATAAATGGATTGAGCAAGTCGACTAAGCCCAACATTTTTAGCACTTCGAAAATGTAACTTCTTCTGCATTTGAGGTTTAATCTTTCTTACCATTAATGGCCATAGTAATTCCTTAATGCTTTAAACTAATTTTTTAAAAATTTTACATTGAAAGCAAAGAGTTAAAAAACAGGTAATTTAAGGTATGGCCAGAGAGGTCAAGATTACAGAGGTGAAGAGCCGAAACGTTGTCTGCCCATATCTCTCCGTGGATGCTGCAAGATTTGTTGGGAACACAAGGAACATCGGAGCATAGTGCAGTCTCTTCAGCCTGCGAGGTTGTGCCGAATTAAGCAATGGTCGCCCACAACACCGACAAACACCTTATCAGCCCTTACCCAAGTTACCCGATTTGTAGGGACGTTTCGAGCAACAGCAGTCTTGTGATTCTTATATTTTATCAGTCACGCGCGACACCCCAATCTCTCTCCTCCTAATGTCTGTCCCAGGATAGGGCCTCTCATCGCGCCATCGCCGCCTTCTCCCGCTGGCATTTTTTGGACTGAAAATTCACCGGACCCTGTATGAGGCGGACCTTATGCTTATCATAGATGGTAGCTGGAAAATTAGATTCGAGGGTCATAATAATGCTTCTGACTATCAGATGGATGTTCCTAGAAGGGACGAAGGCAGGATGACGCAGAGAGGTCAAACTAAATTCCCTCTGGGACCAGAATAAAGCGAAACAAACAGAAATGGATAAACGTTTCGATTCCCTGCCAAGGTTCCAGGTGACATGAAACAGCGACTCACACCTGAACCTTGTTTCATGTCGGTTAATATGGGCTTATTACCAAGCCACTAATTTAGAATGAACGGGTTGGGAGTGTTAAATCGAGACTGTTGAGATGTTAGTTAAATTAACGTCCCAGAGGAAACCGTTTTTCTATAAATTAGGCTTCACGTTGTTCTGTGCTATACAAGAATCGTTCCTATTCTCAAAATGTGCCACGAATGGACGCCGCGGAGATCTTCTATCCCATTCTTGCAAGTGTCGGCATTCCTGGTAAGTGATTGCGCTGCGATCCTCGCCGCCTGGCCCGAAATTGTCCTTATCCCCGAGATCACAGCTGCAACTTGTTTTTACGATCGCCCATGTCAATTACTAAAAGCTACCTCGATTTATTAATTCAGAAAGGGCTTTTCCTTTTAATTCAATTTACTATAATGTGATGCTATGTAATTGAATGTCCGAGTTGAAACGGCTGTCTTAGACCGCTAATTATAAGCAGTGCAAGGCTTTACCTTCACTTCTGAGTGTTCAGTTCAAATGTCTGACAGCAAGAATCTCTGTACGCTTGAATCGAGTGCGAAGAGTTTTATTCAAACTCGTGCATATTCCGCCCGACAGGATAAGGAAGGAGAGAATGCGGTCGGAGTGGAATTGATACTTTAACATGTACATTGATTATTTATCCACAAGGCGCCGGAAGGTATGGATGGATCGATAGACGGGAGGTAGGATTTCCTGATAGCCCTCAGTTGCGCCATGGTTACTTGAGTCCCCGAGTTGAGCAACTTCCATACCTATCTATTAGAGAGTCGGTCTTGACACTTACGATTGTGCATCTGCTCACAAAGGGCAGTATCAAAAAGGGAATGGAGAAGTTGCTGCACTTTCCTTTCCGTGCCGCCAGTGTACATTCATCAACTTCATCATGTTCAGGAGAAAACAAATGCTTTGGTTGTTATTTCCAGAGACTTTGCTGTTAAAATCATGTTAAAGCTATTGGGCGGGGAGTGATCCTTTACATGGTGGACATGCCAGTTGTAGACACAATGGTCTGTGTGTTTAATGTTATGCTAGGAAACGTCTTCCTCTATCATTTTCCGCGTTCCTTCCTTGCACAAACTTCCATTTGCCCTCAGGCAGAGAACCAGTGTGCAACTTTCTATCTGGTCCACGGTATCATTCACAATTCACCGCTTCATTACCATTTCTTGCTAGCAATGGAAAATACAATTTTACGTATGAAACGCCGCAGTCATTCTAACGACTGTGTGTGCGCTGAGCCTCTGGATCCATAGTCCAGCTTATTTCAGCTATGAACCTAAATACACTGTGGGTGATGTCCAATGGTGCTGCCGTACGATATAACTCTTCACCAGCATGGCAGACTTATAGATGATTGAGTAATCTCATGGTACCACTGATGCCGCTGCCGCTGATGTTACTTTTGAATTCCCTCACCGTCCGACACATTTTACTGGTCAGCAGAGCTCGGAAGGCTTTGAAGCTCCGCGGGGTCAGTGAGGTTCCTGATCCCGAGATGACAAACCATAGGACGTCCATTATTTTGCTCTTCGCCATCTCTGGGACCTTCATAGTGTTGTGGACACCAGTCATGGTCACATTGACCTATTTTTACCGCTCACCTCTGGTTTCGTGGTTGGCGTCCCAAAGTCACTGTATCTGGCCATTAGAATCACGATTCTGCTAATGTATTTCAACTGTTGTACAAACACTTGTTTTTATGCGTTTACACAGGGTAGATTTCGGGTTCAAGTGAAAAAACTGGTAAAATATCCATTTGTTGTCCTTGTTCAGTTTTTCAAACCAATTAGCGAATAAGAATGAATCAGGTGGCCCACTTCCTCAGATCGTTTCATGTCTCGACTCTAGTTCTATCACTGAATCAACCCCAATATCGTTAAGCCCCGTAAAACAAAGAAACCACACACACACACACACACACACACACACACACACACATACACACACACACACACACACACACACACACACACACACACACACACACACACACACGCATGCGCGCGCGCACACCATTCCAACACCAATATATGCCAAATAAAAGCCACCCACAAATTGCAGGAACACTACCTTGTATTCCGTCTCCAGAACACTTCATCAATATTGACTTCGGATTGCCGTCAACACCCCCTCCCCATGTCCCCGTGTCCATATCTTTCCCTCGGTCTATTTTGTATTTTAAATATTAAAAGATGAGATGGTTGAGAAGTAGGTTCACATCGGACATCGGTCGACGCAACATCGTGGCCGAAGAACATGAATATACTGTTCTATGATCTAAAATAGTTATGCTTTAAATTAACGAACACACTGGGCCACTCAGAATTTCGGAATAAAGTTTCCTTTCTGACCGCGAATGCAAATTAACATCAGAAATTTACTTGAAATAAAGGTGATACAAAATCTTCGCTATTGTCCGAAAGATGACTGGTGGATTGCTGGCCAATGTAATTGTCCAAACAATGGAGCAAAATATTCAATGGCACATGAATCAAAGATTGCCCAGGTCAATCAACGGTTCAATTTCTAGTTCCGAGTTGTTGTCACATTTCAAAGATGATGTGATTGAATTGTCTTACAACATACCAGTAGGGATCTCATACATCTGATTTATTGTCGAGTACATGCATGACATGACATAGGGCGGTACGGTTGACGTTCCGGTTCACGGATCACCTTTACAGGGCCAGCGATCTGAACCGGACATGAGACAGAATCCCCGTGGTCTGTATGGAGTCTTCACATTCTCCCCTTGTTTGCATGGCTTTTATCTGGGGGCTGAGGTTTCCTCCCAGCTTTCAAAAACGTTCGATGGCTGTCGGGTAATGCGGAGCAAACCGAGTGGAACGGGCACGTGGACAGAAATGTTCAGTTACCAGGCTGTATGTCTAAAAATTATTTAATTAAAATTTTCAATTCCGAAATTATTTTTTTTCTGCGATGAGGTAGAATTTCCACTTATTGGTGGTGCAGAACACTGTACATCGCCTGTACATGTAAACAAATAAAGACCTGTAAATACATAACGAATGTAAACAATCAGACTGCAATACAGAGAGAATTTAAAACTATCAATCGAATCCACAAGAAAGAACATGGTCCAACAATGGAGAAATAATGAAACAGTGGAGAGATAAAACGAGTGTGTGTGTGTGTGTGTGTGTGTGTGTGTGTGTGTGTGTGTGTGTGTGTGTGTGTGTGTGTGCGTGTATGTGTGTGTGTGTGTGTGTGTGTGTGTGTGCGCATGTGTGTGTGGTATTGTGAGAGCGAGAGACAGAGAGAGAGAGAATGAGAGAGAGAGAGAGAGAGAGAGAGAGAGAGAGAGAGAGAGGAGGGAGGGATGGGCGGGAGAGACGGAGAGAAGGAAAAGAGAATTCTGTTGCCATGTAGAAGAGGCAATAAATGATACGGTCTTGGGAGAAATACAGAAACGCAGCGATTTCTCCACAGATCTGTCAGCCACTTAACCAGGAGTTTCAGAAAAATTCAGTTGGCGAGCAGCATCGAACTTTATTGGTTCAAGAATTTGCAAATTGTTTCCTTATCCAATTAATATAAAGGATGTATCATAAAAAACACCATCCGGATGTTAACAAAATACGTCCAAATTAGGAGACATTTTAGCGGATTCTCTGCTAGAATAGCCGGATTATTGGACTTCAGGGACATCTAGCAACCTATCGTGTCTATTCTGCCCCTAAAGACTCGGTATTGCCTCCAGCTTCATATATTTACGGCTCTACAACTATTCAAACAGGCACAAAGTGAGATGATGTGATTGAACGGGTTTCACCGCTCCTTCAGATCCCCCGATACGGGTCTCCATCAATTACTGAGTGACAGGAAAATTAACATACATCTATGGGAAATCCTCCTGTTACTGAGTGGTCATAAAACGCAAGGAAGTAAAGGTTTTTTTTCCCCTAAGTGACATCGGATGAAATTCAACACCTTTACCGGTTTACAATCTGTGTCAACAGATGAAATGAATGAAAATCAGAATCGGAAGCTTCTGGCAGTATGAATAGAATTAGAAACCGAGTCAGAGTTTCGCCAGCCAGTAAAACAAATGAGGGGAACCGATCGGGAGAATACATAGCGTGATTTGCCTAGAGGTGAGTGGAGAACCAGGAGACAGAGTTGAAGACGCGGGGGTGGGGGAGTTCTAATACTGTGAAAAGTGCCTTCGCGTTCACTAAATATGCTCGAGACAAAAGTTGAGAACAAAGAACATTTATTTATATTTATAACATTGCAAGGTTGGGTACTCTTCCCTTACCTCGGGAATCCTCTTTGTTTCTACACAATTTTCACTTCACCTCCGCTTACATTTATCTTACGTTTGTCCTTGGATTGGTTTTGCACTTTCCCCTATTCGTCTGACTCTTGACTGACTCCAACTTTCTCTTATCCCGTGCTCACACCTCCTTTCCCCACCCCCTATTAAACAAGCTCTTTGTGTTTATATTTCTATGTCTGCTTAAATTCCTCTGTTATCTTGTTTACTTTGTTCTGCTTTTTCATGCGCCATTTTACACAAAGAGCATTTTAGCTTTTTCCTTGATTTTTTCTTTCTACTTTCTGTAACTGTTTCAGAACTCCTACCATTAAAATAATAACTGTTTCTAAACTCCTACAATACGAACTGAATCTTTTACACAAATGGTGATCGACAGAATACAGGACATCGGCATGAGGCAGTATCTTTTGCAAAGCAGCCTCTGTCCACACAGGCCATGCTACCATCGGGGATAGGGTCCAGGAGCCTGACGACGAGCACTGAGCGGCACAAGGACAGCTTCTTCCCCCCGCTGCCATCAGATTCCTGAACGATCAATGAACCAAAGACACTGCGATGATATCGATTATTATTTTATGTTTGTGTATTTTATAACAATGTCATAAGATGGTCATAATGTGTATGTTTGCACTACGACGCTGCCGTAAAACAGCGTATGACATGGCTTATTCATTAGATCCTGATTCTGATCCTAAGGGGTGACTGAAATGAGCTCCAAGACGCGTTATTTAACGCTGACACTATTGTAACTTTGAAGAAATATTTTGATGGATGCATGGTTAGAATGTGGTTTTGAGGGACATCGGCCGAACTTGGCCTTTTTGCTCAATCGAGTCTGTGGAGATGTTATGTAATTGAATTTCCCAGTGGAAAGAATGGGCTCTGAAAGTTATTCGAAAGGGAAACGATTGTTTTGAAAAAGGTGTTTTTTTTTTCTTTTGTCCAGTTGCAAGAAAATTTTTAAATATCATCGAACTCATTGTTTGTTTGTTATCAGATGCGAGCTTTTTTAAGAGAAAAGTTTGGGAAAGGAACTAAACTTCCTAATTTAACTCGGTTTCAAATATTAATTACAGACATTTTAAAGATAGGATTTATATCTGAAATGTATAGATTGTTACAAGAGAAGTTGAATAAACCTGATATGTTTAAAATTAAAAAATAAATGAGTGAAATACTTACAAGTAGATATTTTAGAGGAAGATTGGTTAAATATGTGAGGAAAATACAATCACTAAATTCTTTAATGTGAGGTATAGTTTGGTTAATTATAATTAACAACATCAAATATATTTGACGCTGGAGAAATTGAAAATATATGGATTTAGGGATTTGAATTTATGTTTTTGATGTCGAAAACAAAAGGGACTTTTATTGCATTCTGTCTGGTTGTGTGACAAGGTGCAGAACTTCTGGTTAAAAGTGAGACCATTTTTGGAACATTGTTCCTTGATCCTTTATTATTTTTATTGGGTTCTATTAAGGATTTAAGGGGTTTGAAATTGGATAAAATTCAAATTGCATTTATTCGTTTGGTTTTCGCTAGGCGAGAAAATGTGTGGCAGTAACATGATAGGACGATGAGATTCAAAGATGGCATGATGAATTGAAATCATGTATGCATTTACAAAAATAACATATAACTTGCATAACAATTATTAAAATGTGGGAAGAGGATCTAAAATCGATGGATATTATTATATCTTAAATATTATGTTTTTTATTTCTTATGTAATATGAAAGTACTGAATATTTTTTGTAAAAGGCTCCATTATAATATTATGTAGCTGCAGGGGTAGTTAGAGATTTTTTGGGGGTATGGAGGGGAAGGGATGAATGTATTACTAAATTACTAATTTATGGTTAAGTACTTTATTAATATAACTCTGTAATAAGGGATATTGCTTTATAAATATATACACATATTTGTACATTCTTAACATAAATAAAGTTGATTCAATTTTTTTTAATCTCCCAGTGGAAAATCAGACCTGTCCAGATGTAAAGAATTGTTTGACCTGAGGTTGGTGAAAATATGGAAGGTCCAGTCATTTGGGAAATGAAACCGACCACCTCGGAGCAAAGCTGCGTTATCAGCGAGAGGTGAGTCAAATTTCATTTGTTTACTGCACCGATGCTTGGATAATGGAGAACAAAATGAATGCCGCGATCTGACAAGAGGTTTTCGCCAGTCAAAACTGAACTAGAACCTGGTTTTTGGCAAAGATAAACCACACAGTATGGTTTTTCAATTAACACCAACTGGAACACGGACGGATAGGTTTTGTGGACTACCTGGTACACTGATTTATAGCAATTAGCCACCAAATGCAACCCCTTCAGCGTACCCTTAAATTTCTCATTCTTGATTCTCACCTGAGCGCATCTCCTGCCAGACGCCAATAACAGGCGATCGGGACAGGACGTGAGTTAGAATCCCCTTGGTCCATTACGAGTCTTCACAATCTCCCATTATCGGCATGGCTTTTATCTGGGGGCTGAAGTTTCCATTTTTCTTCTAGCGAGATAGAATTTCCAATTATTGGTGGTGCACAAATTGTACATAGCCTATACATGTAAACAAATAAAGAACTGCGAATACATTCCGAGTGTAAACGATCAGACAATACAGAGAGAATATAAAACAATCAATCGAATGCAAATGTAACTATATGGTCCAAGAAGGAAAACATTGGAGAGATGCAAGTAAGTATTGTGTATGTGTGTGTGGGGGGGGGGGGATGAATGTGTGTGTGCCTGTGTGTGTGTATCTGTGTGTGTGTGTGTGTGTGTGTGTCTGTGTGTGTGTGTCTGTGTGTCTGTATGTGTGTGTGTGTGCATGTATGTGTGTGTGTGTGGAGGGGGTGAATGTGTGTGTGTCTGTGTGTGTGTGTGAGTGTGTGTGTGTGTGTGTGTGTGTGTGTGTGTGTGTGTGTGTGTGTGTGTGTGTGTGTTTGTGTGAGGTAGAGAGGGAAAAGAGATGGGAAAGAGACAGGGAAGGCTAGAGAACAGATAGAGAGAAAAAGAGAGAAAGACAGAGAGAGGAGAGGTCGGGAGGGAGGGATGGACGGAAAAATATTTCAGGAGCCATGGAGAAAAGGCAATATAACATTACGATCTTCAGAATAACCCTCACCCTAATACTACCATCGGGGAAAGGGTACAGGGGCCTAAAGACGAGCCCTCAGCGGCACAACGACAGATTCCTGATTGATCATTGAATCAAAGACACGGCCTTACTTTTCGCGCACTATTATCGCTATTATTTTGTTATATTTTATATTAGTGTCATAAAATGGAAATAATGTGTTTGTTTGCGCTCCGACGCTGCCGCAAAACACCGTATTTCATGACTTGTTTAAGACATTAAATCCTGATTCTGATACTGAGGGGTGACAGAAACAAGCTCCCGGACGTGTTATTTGAGGCTGGCACTATAGAAACATTAAAGAAACATGTAGACTGATACATGGCTAGAATGTAGTTTCGAGGGACATCGCCAAACGCAGGCAGTTGTGACCACTGTGTGTGGGGATATGTTTGACTGGGGTGGGCCGGCTGGGAGAAGCTAATCTTTCTCCGCCGTGTGAATCAGTATTATCTCCACGAGGAACTCAAAGGGTCAGTTAGTGAGCGAAAAAGGAAACAAAATTATCAACGTTGCAGCCAGGAACAACGTTTCTTCACAACTATTTGAAGGTAGATGCAAATCGAGCCAGAGGGAAGACCTTTACTGCTCCGTTATATTGTTATACAATGGAAGTCTCCGAAGAAATTCATACGTGATATCAAAATTAAAAAATGCATCCACGCGGATATTGGCAAACCGATTTTCACACACCATTTCACATCAACAGCCTAAGGGATTCCTGCAGATTTCTCCTCCAGCTGAACTCCTCATCCCATGCCCTTCTGAGCGAGTGCACGCTGTGGATGTACCGACACCCAGCAGCCTGCAGACCCACCATGGGTTGCAGGAACAGGACTTGGCCAACAGCATCATTGGGAGAATAACAATGGTCGAAGGTCGGGAATTGCGATTCCAATCATTGGGCCTTCCGTGACCATGGATGATGTCACATCAAAGCCCCATCAGTCAAACATCCCATCACATCGAATGCTGGTATCCACTGTCAAAATCCTAACTTCACACATGGTTTCAAGACTACTGTCCCATCCCTTTGAAGTTGAGTACGAATTACTATGTTTTGTGTACGAATTATTCTATTTGAGTATATTTGAATGTAATGTGGCTCATAATTTTAAATAAAGTATTCAAAAGAAGAGGTATGCACGTGCCCTTCCAAATTTACCCAGATTCCAAGAAAGCAGAGACGCGGCTGTGCTTTCTTGACAATTGGATCGACGTGGTTGCAGCAAGACATGCCACTGCTGATATATACACCTCGTATCATAAAGGTGCCAATGATGTCAAACCCCGGAAGGCTACAATCAACATTTTGGTCTGACTTTTGTATAGGCACCATCCCCTCTCACTTTATAATTATCAGCGGTACAAACCCACTTCCAAATTAAAGATGTTTCACTTGCACTTTCTCCAACAGAGAAATCGTGCTCACGATTCGGCAAGCCCCCTTCCCTTGAATGCATGGAACATAGACGGTCTCTTTGAGGAACTATTTAATGGATATCAAGAGATGACCCCAAATTTAGCTCCACTCCGCTTTTATTCTGCATCCTATTTCCTTCTGATCCCTCACTATGTGACCTCCTGCACCGTTCCAACACATCGGATTTGACAGCTAATTTCCTTCAGGTTCACTAAACAGGGATTTGAATTGATCTGAACTTCTCGGAGCATGTAACATTCCCATTGATAACTTCTACTATGACTTCAAACAGCCTTGTGTAAACTCACAATGTCTGAACATCCCCATCTCCCGCCAGCCACTCTCTATTCACACTCCTCTCATTGCAAAGAAGATTCATGAGACGGAGATAATTTTCTCCCATCCTTGGAAGATTAAACACCCAGAGATGGTGAACTTTGGAATTACTTCCCATCGAGGCAAATACTCTGTTCATTTGAAGGAGAATGAATAAGATTTCTGTGACGTGTTAAACGTTGATCAATGCACGTTTGGATTACTGTGGGCAATTTGTGTCAGTCAACTGCAGACAATACATCAAAGAAGATTGAAAACAGGGAGGAAAGGTTTATAATGAGAGTTGTCTGGACAAGAGGAGCCGTGTTCGAGGGGAACGAGAAACCTATTTCGACTTTTGTCCTCTAAACCCCAGAGAACAAACGCTGAAGTTATATATAAATAAGCTGTATATCTCTGTATAAGCTGTATATTGGAGCGCTTACTCCCCTAACGTCGAAGTACTCGAGATGGCAGAGGTCGACAGCATCGAGTCCACGCTGCTGAAGATCCGGCTGCGCTGGATGGGTCACATCTCCAGAATGGAGGACCATCGCCTTCCCAAGATCGTGTTATATGGCGAGCTCTCCACTGGCCACCGTGACAGAGGTGCACCAAAGAAAAGGTACAAGGACTGCCTAAAGAAATCTCTTGGTGCCTGCCACATTGACCACCGCCAGTGGGCTGATAACGCCTCAAACCGTGCATCTTGGCGCCTCACAGTTTGGCGGGCAGCAACCTCCTTTGAAGAAGACTGCAGAGCCCACCTCACTGACAAAAGGCAAAGGAGGAAAAACCCAACACCCAACCCCAACCAACCAATTTTCCCTTGCAAACGCTGCAATCGTGTCTGCCTGTGCCGCATCGGACTTGTCAGCCACAAACGAGCCTGCAGTTGACGTGGACTTTTTACCCCCTCCATAAATCTTTGTCCGCGAAGCCAAGCCAAAGAAGATATCTCGAGTAAAGGTGAAACGTTTTATTTTTTTTTTACCTGAACCTGAATGCAACAGTATTTGAGATTATCATGAAAGGCAACTGGAAGTTTAGATTTGCTCATCAAAAAGTGCATACATCCATATCAGTAACATTACATGAAGCGATGAAGTCCGGCAGATGCACTGAAGTGTGACCAATCCCCTCAGAGACGAGAATAAATCAAGGCAAATGGAGATGGATAAGCGCGATTATCTAGTGACGCGGTTCAAGCTCACGTGAGGCACCAGTTTCGCACCTGAACCTTGTTTACTCCAATCCGTCGTGACAAATACTGGTGGCCGAGCTGACCCAGTTCATCAATTTAGAATGTTGTTTAAATCGAGTCTGTGGTTGCGTAATTAAATGCCCCAGTGGAAACGGCTGTTAGACAAATAAGGCTTCACAGATAATCTCTTCGTTCTGGCACCTGGAATGTTCAGCAAATAAAACGTTCCCATCTTCAACCTGTGCTTCGAATGGACGTCACGGAAATCTTCTATCCAATTCTTGCGATAGTCGGCATTCCTGGTAAGCGCTGCCATCTCTGGGGTTTGGTTGCTTATTGTCATATTTCGGACGACTATTCGCTCTTCATCGCGTGTATTCATCACTGCAGATCGATCCACGTTTCACTTAAATGGAATGAACTGTTGCCTCCTTTGTTGCCAATGCGACAACTGGTACAAACCTGAAATTGTTGCAGATAGGGCTTGACCAGTCATTGGAAAAAATCATACGAACTCAGTCAATGGCGCTTCAGCAGTGAGAGCTGAGAGAAATCTCAGAGATTTTCAGCTCCGTGTCCAGGGTAAAAGAGAACGTATCAGACGCCGCGATCGGAGCAGAGGTTTTCCTTATTTACAGACTGAACTGGGACATAGAACCAGGCAAAGGGATTGTTCAGAGTGTGCGATTTTCAGTTACTATCGATTGGTTCGCGTATGTTGGGGTAATGTCGACCAAATGTCGAATATTGTCTATTCCCATTACACCCCTGGGTGTCTTTTGGACACTTTCTCTACTCGATTTATATCCACGCTTGTGTACAAATGCTAAATTACTTACAAATGTACTGACAATGCCACATTAATGTGTCGTATCGAAGTGGTTGATTTGTCCGCAAACAAGATGGCGATTGAAAACATAGTTGAGTGGTGTATCAACAACAACCTCTCAGTCAATGTCGCCAAACCCCAAAAGCTGATAGTCGAGTATAGGAAGGGGAAACCAGGTGTGTACTATGATTTGGGGAGCAGAGGTGGCGAGCTTTCACAAATTGCATATCATGGGAATTACAAATTCAAACGACCCATTCTGGAAACAACCTACTTGTGTCTCGTGGGAAAATAAATATTTCAACGCCTCAACCTACACTGCGAGCTTGCTGATATTTGCAGGGAGAGTAGATATACCTCGGCCGATGTGAAGTGGAATTTGTTCGGAAGGACTACTTGGGGGCTGGGAAATGGCATACAAATATTTAAATGCTCAAAAGACTTTCAAAAGATTACTTTACACTGTACATTACATCAGAGACAAGTCTCTCCCCATTATTGAGAAAATTTACATGGAGCACTGTTTTCCTAGCGCAGCAGCTGTTATCAATGAACTAACCAGGCACACACCACTCGGTGCTCGATACTGCCGTCAGAAAAGAGGTACAGGTCCCACAATACACGTACTACCATGATCAAGAACAGTGGGTATCCCTCCCCCACCAGATTGCTAAACAGGCTCAATCTGAGATTCTTTAAAGGACTCCAACTTTGCATGTTATTTATGACAATATTTATCTTTTTCTGCATTTCCACATTCAGCTTGTTAATTTTTCTTTCATTGTTTACGTGTCTCTCCTTTGTGTCCAGATATTTTTCAACAATATTTTACACAAACGATCAATAGAAATTTTGTCTTAAAATGAAAACAAAGAATCGCATGGTTTCATTTGATGCCGTGTCTGCACTGTGATAATATACTTTAAACTATTTTTCTTTATTTTTCACACGGTGAAGCATATTAATCAAAATACCCACAAACATTTCGCTCTTGAAAATACACAGTGCGATTTCTCTCCTTTTTCTCCCTCCCCTCCCTCACTCCTCCTCCCACCCCTTCCAATCCCATTAAACATTCATCATATACAATACAATAAACCCATTGAAAAATGTCATCACACAATAAAAATAAACAAGAATATTGTGTCATCTACTTTTACACACTGGATCAGGTCATTTCATCTTCTTTTCATTCTCTCATTTTAGGGGGTGGAGGTCCACAGTAGGCCCTCTCTGTTGTGTTGCATGTACCGTTCCAAATTTCTTCAAGTAATGTGACTTTATTTTTTTAATTATGTGTTATTTTTTCCAATGGAATACATTTATTCATTTCTATGTACCATTGCTGTATTCTCAGGCTCTCTTCTGATTTCCAAGTTGACATTATAGATTGTTTTACGACAGCTAAGGCTATCATAATAAATCTTTTTTGCGCTTCATCCAGTTTGAGGCCTAATACATTACTTCTTATATTACTTAGAAGAAAGATCTCTGGATATTTTGGTATGTTGTTTTTTAATGATTTTATTTAATACCTGATTTAGATCTTACCAAAACTTTTTCTCTTTCTCACATGCCCAAATTGCATGTACTGTTGTTCTCGTTTCCTTCTTACAGCGAAAAAATTTATCTGATAATGCTGAGTCCCATTTATTTAACTTTTTGGCCATGATATATACCCTGTTTAACCAATTATATTGTATCATGCGTCACCTACTATTTATTATATTTTTCATAGTTCCAGAACATAACTTTTCCCATATTTCATTTTCTTCTTTATGTTTAAATATTTTTCCCACTTTTCTTTGGGTTTATAGCTTATTTCATCATTTTCTTTCTCTTGCAGCTTGATGTACATGTTTGTTATAAATATTTTTATTATCATTGTTTCTGTAATCACATATTCAAAGCTGCTTCCTTCTGGTAATCTCAGTCTGCTTCCCAATTTCTCCTTTCAGTAGGCTTTCAGCTGGTGATATGCAATCATTGTACTATGAGTTATTCCATATTTGTACTTCACTTGTTCAAATGATAATAAATAATTTGACAAAAAAACAATTTTCTATTCTTTTAATTCCTTTTCTCTCCCATTCTCTAAAGGAATGGTTGTGTATTATGAAAGGGATTAGCTGATGTTGCGTTAATAATAATTTTGGTCGTTGGTAATTTGTTTTTGTTTTCCTTTCTACGTGAATTTTCTTCCATATGTTGAGTAAATGGTGTAGTACTGGTGAACGTCTATATTGGACCAGTTTTTCATCCCACTTATAAAGTATATGTTCTGGTACCTTCTCCCCTATTTTATCTCGCTCTATCTTGGACAAATTGCATTTTCCCTTTTTTGATTACAAATCTGATAGACACCTTAATTGTGCTGCTCTATAATAATTTTTAAAGTTTGGTAGTTGCAAACCACTTTGTTTGTACCATTCTGTTAATTTATCTAGCAGTATCCTCGGTTTCTGCCCCCCCCCCCACCCTTTCCATAAGAATTTCCTTATTATTCTATTTAGTTCATTGAAGAATTTCTCTGATAAAGGAATTGGTAATGATTGAAATAGGTATTGTATCCTTGGGAATACAATTTACTCTCCCTATCAGTGTTCGTGGCAATTCCTTCCAATGTTCTAAGTCATACAGTAATTTCTTCATTAATGACTGATAATTAAATTTGTATAGGTGGCCTACAATATTATCTCAGGTATCGAATTGCTTGTATTAGCCATTTAAATGATTATTCTCTTTTCAACTATGTGTGATCCGCATTATTCATTGGCATCACTTCACTTTTATTTCCGTTGATCTTGTACCCCGATATTTTTCAATATTCCTTCAAATTTTTATGTAGTTCTTTTATTATCGATATTTCTGGTTCTGTTAAGTATACTATGATGTCATCTGCAAATAAACAGATTTTATATTCCTTCTCCTTTAATTTTATCCCTTTTATTTTATTTTCTGTTCTTATCAGTTCTGCCAATGGTTGTATTGCGAAAGCGAACAGTGAGGTAGATATTGGACATCCCTGCCTAGTTGACCTACATAATTTAATTTGGTTCGATGTATATATCTATTTACTGTCACCTTTGCCAATGTTCCATTACATAATGCTTTAATCCAATTAATATATATTTCTGGTAGGTTGAACCTCTGTAATACTTTGAAAAAGTAATTCCATTCTACCCTATCAAAGGCTTTCTCTGTGTCTCAAGCAACAGCCACTGTTGGTATCTTATTTCCTTGTACTGCATGGATTAAGTTCATGAATTTACAGACATTGTCCGTTGTTCATCTTTTTTTAATAAATCCAGTTTGATCTTGTTTTACTATTTTTGTTACAGTCGGCCAATCTATTTGCTAATAATTTTGCTATTATCTTATAATCTGAATTAAGTAGAGATATTGGTCTATATGATGCTGGTGTTAGTGGATCCTTCCCCGTCTTTGGTAATACTGTAATTATTGATATTTTACATGAATCTGGCAAGTTTTCTGTTTCTTCTCTCTGGTTCATTTACTTCCAGGAGAGGAGGAAATAATAACTCTTTAAATGTGTTATAGAATTCTATTGGGAGTACATCCTCTCCAGGCGTTTCATTGTTCGGTAGCTTTTTAAATATATCCTGTATTTCCTCTATTTCAAATGGATTTATCAATTTGTTTTGATCCTCTTCTTGCAATTTTGGTAGTTCAATTTTAGCTAAAAACTCATCCATTTTGTCTTCGTTCTCAGTTCGGTATAATTGTTCATAGAATTCTTTAAAGTTTTCATTGATCTCTGTTGGGTTACATGTAATTTGTTTGTCCTATTTCCTTGATGCCAATACAATTATTTTAGCTTGTTCTGTTTTAAGTTGCCAGGCTAATATTTTGTGCATTTTTTTTGTCCGCAATTCTCTTATTTTTGTTGTATCTTCCGTTGTTGCTAGTTCTTTTTTTGTACTTACTATTTCCCTTTCAATCTGTTTAATTTCCCGATTGTAGTCCGTTTTCATCTTCGTTACATAACTTATTATCTGCCCTCTAATGAAGATTTTCATTGCATCCCATAATATAAATTTGTCTTTCACCGATTCTGCATTTATTTTAAAGTACATTTTAATTTGGCGTTCAATACTTTCTCAAAATTCCTTTCTTTTAAGTAGCATGGAGTTTAATCTCCATCTATATGTTCTTAGTGGGATGTCCTCCAGTTCTATTGCTAATAACAGGAGTGAAGGATCAGATAACAATCTCGCTATATATTTCATTTTCCTAACTCTCCCTTTTATATGTGCTGAAAACAGGAACAGATCAATCCTTTGCATATGTTTTATATCTACGAATAATATAAGTATTCCTTCTCCTTTGGGTTTTGCCTCCTCCATATATCCAAACGTTGCATTTCTTGTATTGATTTAAACATATATTTGGCAACTTTGTTCTTTTTGCTAGTCTTTAGTCCAGTTTTATCCACCTTTGGGTCCAAATTAAGGTTAAATTCCCCTCCCATCAATATATTCACCTGCATATCTACAATCTTCAAAAAAGATATCTTGCTAAACTTTTGATGCCATTCATTAGGTGCATATATATTGACAAAATTCCAGAATTTTGAATATATCTGAAACTGTATCATAACATATCTCGGTGTGGGATCTATTATTTTCTCCTCTATTTTGATTAGTACATTTTTGTTGATAAATATAGCTACACCTCTGGATTTTGAATTATATGATGCTGCCGTTACGTGCCCTATCCAGTCTCTCCTTAATTTATTATGTTCCACTTCAGTTCGATGTGTTTCCTGCACGAATGCTATATCTATTTTTTTTCAGTAAATTTAATAGCCTCTTCCTTTTGATTTGATTATGAATTCTATTAATATTTATGGTCATATAGTTCAATATGGCCATCTAATACTCTGTTTGCACCTCATTTCCACTTCCTCACCACCACCTTTCCCGTTTTCCCCATTTTCATTTCTCAGTTTTCCTTTTTTGAACTCAATGTATGACAACACTTTCAAGCATAAAATACTTCAACCACTCCCACATATAAAATTCCCTTAACCCCAAGTGTCCTCCCTCTCACAGTCGCCCCTTGTCCCTTGCCAGGCAACCACAACCCCCCTCTCCATTTGCATTGTGAACCTGTTCGCAAGTGTCAACTGATTTTGCAGTGACTGTTATTCTCTCCCACCCAACCCCCTCCAGAAAAGACTTTTATCTTCACATTAAAACAAAGCTCACCCTCTTTTCTTCTCTTCTTCCCCCTCCATTTTTTCACCCTTTCCCTTACTGCCCTTTTCTTTCCCTTCTTTAGTTCTTACTTATACATTATTTTAAATCTTTATATGTAATTTGTCGTCGTTCTTCGTTCTTGTTACATCTATTCATCTCTCTTTATCTCCTGCAGACGTTCTGAAAATTCTCGTACTTCCTCCGGATCTGAGAAAAGTCTGTTTTGCTACCCCAGATAACTATTTTAAGCACCGCTGGATATATTAACATAAATTTATAGCCTTTTTTCAATAGGATCGATTTTGCTATGTTAAACTCTTTCCTCTTTAGGAGTTCAAAACGTATGTCTGGATAAAAAAATATTTTATGACCCTTGTATTTCAATGTTTTTTTTGTCTTCTCTAATTTTATTCCATGCCTTCTCCAATATATTTTCTCTGTGGTTTATCTCAGAAATTCAAATAAATGGATTTTGGTTTTTGTTCTGACTGTGGTTTCCGGGCTAGTATTCTGTACGCCCTTTCTATTTCCATTCCTTCCTGTATTTCAGGCATTCCCAGGACTTTTAGGATCCATTCTTTTTCAAATTCTTTCATATTTATGCCTTCTTCATCTTCCTTTAGACCCACTATCTTTATATTGCTTCGCCTACTATAGTTTTTCATTATATCCATCTTCTGAGCTAACAACTCTTGTGACTTTAACTTTTTTTGTCAGTGTCTTCCAGTTTTCTTCTTGTTCCATTTCTACAGCCATTACTCCTTCTTCCACATTTTCTAAACTTTTTCCTATTTCTATTATGACCAGCTCTATTTTACTCACTTTTTCTTCTGATCATTTCATTTTTCGTTTCATTTCACAGCATTCTAGTGTCAACCATTCTTTAATGCTTTCATTTGTTTTTGATATTTTTTATCTATGTACTGTCCATCTATTTTACATTCTATTCCTTTGTGCAGAGCTTGGTCTTCTTCCGTGTCTGCTCTTGCGTTTGTGTCTTCTGCTTCTCTTCCTTGTATTTGTGTCTCTTCTGACTTTCTTGTTGAGTTTGTTGGGTGTTTTCTTCATGGCTTCTTGTTGTTGGTCCTCTTCTTCTGGGCTAGTTATCTGTTGGGCTTCCTGTTCCTGTTTTTCTTTCTTATCACTCCCTTTCCCGTTGCTTTTCTTCCAGCTGAGAACCCTGATGTCCGGCATCTCTCAGCTGGTCGCGCAGTGTAAGTTAACTCCACAGATGGTGTTTTCCTTTTCCTTGTTATGCCATTGTGCACTTCTGTTTGGTGCAGTGAGCCATTTTTACAGTTCCGCTGTCGGGGGGGTCGCGACACTGCGGTGTTTCCACTAACCTCTTGGAACGGGCTCCTCTGTCCACTGTGGGTCTCTGCCTCTTCATGCAGGTAAGGACTTCTCCTTTCTCTTCCGGCATCTTTCTTTCTGTTTTCCCTTTCTTTTGTTTTTTTCCTTCTTAGGTGCCATTTTTCTTTATTTTCTCCAAACCTTTATATTTTATTTGTTGTGTTTTGTGTTTCTTGAGCTCCGCATTTTCTTCACTTTATTTCTTCTTTTCTGGAGGGGGCTGGTATTCTCCTACCGGCCACTACTCCATGACGTGTCCCTTAAATACAATGAAAACTCAAGGAGACGACACTCACCAGCTGCTTTCCTGGAAATGGTTTATGGTCGCAGCCACCCTTCAGTTCGGATGGTCCACGGATTCGTAGTATCCAATGTTGGATATGCAGTCGATCGATCCCCTTTTTCGTTCGCACATCCTATTCTATCTATTAAACAGCTAACGTAGAACAGTACAAAACATTCATGATGTTGTGCTGATCCGTGAAACCTCATCATCCATAACCAAGTTTCTCCAGATCGCACTCACGAAAATCTACTTTTCTAACACTTATCGAAGTGTGTTTTAATTGTCGTTGCCTTATCCGCCTCTACCAGAAAACCGTGAACTAAATTCCGGGCGCCCAACATTTTGAAATACAATGAAAACGTATCTCCGACATCTCCCCTAAACTTCCTTCAACTCATTTGAATCAGCTGTCATCTGATTCTTGTTATCGTAGCTCCAAGGGACAGCTTTTGGCTGTCCACGCCATCATCTTGAATAGCCCTGTAAAGTCACATCATACCCTTTGTCGGTCAGTGAAAGCCCGGACCCTGTCAACCTTCCTTCACATCATAAATTCTCCAATCCAGGCATTGCATTTTCCCCCTCTCAAGAGCATCGTCTTCCTTTTATAAGGAAGCGACCAGAATTGAAAGCAAAGAGTTAAACTGTTTATAGTCACGTGTTCGGTAAAATGTGGAAAGGAGTATTGTTTTTCGTGCTATCCAGACAAAATAGCCCATAGAATATACGGCAGGCAGTGCAGAGATAACATTTAGTGCAGGTGAGACTCGAATAATCGCATATCCTGCTAAAGATAATGATGCTGTTAAGCAATGCAAGGGATTAAATTTTACTTGCAAGGTGTCGATTCACAAGCCTGACAGCAGAAATATTGGTGCCTTTGAACCTGGCAAAAAAAATTTTGCCAAACTCGTACTTCTTCTGTTTAACGGGAGGCAGAAGTAGAAACTATTAGACAGTGGAATAGATATTCTAACGTCCACTGATTATTTATCCAAGAGGCGGTGGGAGGTATTTCCGGTACCAATGGTCGGGTTGTTGGCTCGTTGGACAGTCCTGAGTTGCGTTTGTTCCTCGCCGAAGACTATTGAGACAGGGGCCAAGCATTTTACAACCCTATCAGTGATTAACGCGCACAAGATGCTGCATTTGCACACAAGAGTCACGTTCAATGGGGCCATGCATATTAACCTCAGCATCTGAGGCAGTGGAGGCATTGCTGCGCTTTCTGTTCCGTACCGTCAGTGTAATATCAGCAAATAAATCAATTACAGGGGCATACCAATGACCCGCTAAGATTATTCCTTGTGTTTCTATTGTTAAAATCACGTTAAAACTGTTGGCCTGTATTCTGATAGTTGAATTGTTTTGCATTCTGTTACAGCTAACCTGCTCTCCGTTGTCGTCCTGTCCCGGGGAATGCCCGACCTCTCCAAAGGAGTGATTCGTTACATGATAAATATGGCAGTTGCAGACACAATGGTCTGTGTGTTTAACGTGACGTTGGGAAACGTCTTCCTCTATCATTTTCCGCGTTCCTTCCTGGCCCACACCTCCACTTGCCGCCTGGGAGCCGTCATACAGAGAAGCAGTGTGCAATTCTCTGTCTCGTCCACGGTATCATTCACCATCGACCGCTGCATTGCTATTTGCTCCCAGAAATTGAAAACCAAATATTGTACCAAGAGGATCGCCGCGGTCATTATATCGACCGTGTGTGTCTTTAGCTTTTTGATGCACATTCCAGCTTATTTCCAGTATGAACCCCAGTCAGTTGTGGATGGTGTCCAATGGGACTGCAGTACCGTAACTCAATACTATTCTTCACCAGCATGGCAGGCTTACAGATGGTTGTCCAACAGCTTCGTGACATATGTTCCACTGCCACTGCTGTTACTGCTGAATTCTCTCACAGCCCGACACATTTTGCTGGCCAGCAAAGCTCGGAGGTCTTTGAAGCGCCGTGGGGACGGTGAGGTCCGTGATCCCGAGATGATAAGCCGAAGGACGTCCATTATTTTGCTCTTCGCCATCTCTGGGTGCTTCATCGCCTTGTGGGCCCCCGCTATGATAATTGGCATTTTTTCTCAATTCACCACAGAGTTTACGTTTGACGCCGAGAAGTCTCTGTATCTGGCCATTAGAATCTCGGTTCTGCTGATGTATCTTAGTTCCTGTGCAAATACTTGGATTTATGCTTTGACCCAGAGGAGATTCCGTGAGGAATTGATGAAGGTGTTAAAATATCCATTTATGGTCCTTGTTCGGTTTTTTTAAACGAATGAAGTAGTCGCAATAAATCAGAGTTCATGAAAATGTTCCTCAGTTCGTTTCCAATTTCGACTCTTGACGATTCTGTCTTTTCATTGAGTTTATTCTTACTTTATATTCTTAAGAATTGCATATGTTTTGGTCTTTATAGCCCTAAAATATCTGGAAGAGACGCTGTCAAATGCTAGAGGAGGAGGGGGCGAGGATTCATTCATTGTTGCTATCTCTCATTTCAGGGCAATTGTCTATTAATATTGTCTGGTTATATTAATGGAGATATAAGGTAGGGGACGAGGGAAAATTGGACTCGATGCTGAAGCTTGTACATAATTGGAAAATGTTCCGCATTTTTATTATTATGGATTTTTGGAAAAATAGTAAAATATTTATTTAAAACAAATTGAATGAAAGAAAAAGGCAAAATGCTAGAATAACTCATCACGTCTGGCAGAAACAATACCAAGAGAACTCGTTAAATGTTTCGTAAACAAGCAAAATACATGAGAGGATTGGATCGGCGAATGCACCGCGTAGTTTGCCTTGAGTAGGGGCTTGGAGGACCAGATGACACAGTGAGGGGGAAGGAGCGATTTAATACGAACTGGGTGGAAGTATAGTGACAGATTATATAAAAATATTTTTGGGGAGATAAATTCGGAAAGGTTAGAGTAGGTTATATAAAACACTTTCAAACAAATCTTATTTGTAATCCTGGAGAATTCACAAAAACTTTGAATAATGCCTATGGAGCCTTCACAAGTAACAATTAATAGTACTGATGTTGTAGAATAAATGGACTATTGTATTTTTTGATAAACTTTATTTATAAATATATGAAGTACATAACTAAAAACACAAAATTAAAAGTAAATCCCCCTTAAAAAAAAAGAGGAAAAACCCTATATACCCCCTCCTCTAACACCTCTAATAAAAACTCTCTAACGAGGGAACAAAACATATCTCAGTTACTCATTCATTGCTAAGGAATATGCCAACGTTTACAATTTAATAAGAAACACACAAAACACCACAAATAGTAACTATTGTACCTTCAAAGACATACGCCTCAAATATGGAGACCACATCTTCACATGAAAAGAATAATTATTACATAAATTATATGTTATCTTTTCCACACACAAGCTTTCAATTCATGATGCAAACGATTCATATTCAAATCCATATCCTTCTTCCATGTAATCACAATACATTTCCTTGCCACTGCTAAAGTTAAACGAGTAAATTCACGTTGAAATGTATCCATTTTTTAATCTCTTGTGAAAGTTATAATATTCCCCATTAAAAAAACATTGGATTCAATATTAAAATAATCTCAAATAAATCCTTCAAAACCACTTTAATTTGTATCCAAAAATACTTAACCTTATCATACAATTAGACAGAAAGGAAAAAGTACCAATGTGAGTCCCACAACGGAAACAAAAAAAATTATTAAATCCATATATTTTATCTTTTCCAGAGTTAAATATAACTGATATAAAATTAACAATTCACCCAACTATATCGTACGATTGAGTCACGCTATCTTCACACATACTAGTCCATTCATCTTGCGTTAATTCCAAAGATAAATCTTTTTCCCATTTATTCCTTGATTTATCTAAATCCGATTTAAACATTTTGTCTTGAAACAAAAAAATACATGTCTGAAATAAATCCCTTCTTTACCCCATTTACAATTAAATTTTCAATTTTAGTTAATTTAGGTATCTTCAGTTTGCGCCCAAATTTTCCACTACTAAAGCACGTACTTGATAATATGCAAACAAAGAATTTAATGGCACCTCCAATGTTTCCCGAAGTCTATCCCTTCTTCAAAAAAATCTGCTAAAACTTTAATACCATTCAGTTGCCAGATCTTTAAATATTAATTGTACGTCTATAAAGGTATTAACCTATTCTGATATAATGGAATCTGTAATGAAACCTTGTCTAATTGCCTTTAACGCAACAGCGGAGACATAGTGGTTTCCAATCCTTTTTGCAGGTTCTTTGAAGAGTGCTCAGAGATCAGTGATGAATGAGAAGGCTGGCTCCTATTGTTTGCTGGAGAAGATAATATAGTTTTGCAAGCAGAGGGAGTCCAACAGGCTACTCAGTCTGTGTGTGTGTGTGTGTGTGTGTGTGTGTGTGTGTGTGTGTGTGTGTGTGTGTGTGTGTGTGTGTGTGTGTGTGTGTGTGTGTGTGTGTGTGCGCGTGTGTGTGCGTGTGTGTGTGTGTGTGTGTGCGCGCGCGCGCGTGTGTGTGTGTGTGTGTGAGAGAGAGAGACAGACAGAGAGAATGAGAAAGAGAGAGATACAGACAGACAGACAGAGAGACAGAAAGAGAGAGCAGTGTCAGCCAACTGAAATAGAAATGGCTGGCAAGAATCTCCAATTTGGAAGATGGCATCGTCATAATCTTGTGGTTCATGCAAGAGGAGAGGACTGGTTGTCTAATGTTTCACTTCGAATAAGTGAAACAGAAGGAATCTCTGCACTGACCTGAAAGAAAAATGCGGGGGTACGTTTTGACAATAAGGTGACTGATGGAAGTATCTCAGTTGTGGATGTCCTGGAACAACACATCTCTCTCTCTGTAAACCTTCCTGGATGGTAACGATTTATCTTTCGATAAATGGACACCACATCTTCACATGAAAAGAATAATTATTACATAAATTATATGTTATCTTTTCCACACACAAGCTTTCAATTCATGATGCAAACGATTCATATTCAAATCCATATCCTTCTTCCATGTAATCACAATACATTTCCTTGGTGAACGTGATTATGTTTTCATGTTTAATGATCATTAAAAACAACTTTTGTTTAAGTAACCATTTGTCTTAGTGAATATCTATTGCTGCTAGGTTTTTAGATCCTTTGGGCTCGTAACAGTATTTTTACAGTAAATGGCGGTGAGTGAATGTATAAGTTACTGAAGGAAGTATTTGTGGCAGTTGCTATTTCAACGTTTAAAGAAACATGCAGACGTGTTGATCTGAACTTAATACATAGAAAGTCTATGGTCTCTGAAGAAATTCACAAGTAATACCAAAATGAAACAAGGTTCCACAAGGATATTGGCAAAGCTGTTTTAGGGTTGAGTAGAATGCAAAGTTTGGTTATATTAGTTGAATAATTTCCCATTTAGACATTTATAGCAGCGGAACCTACTGTCAAACCTGCCCCCACCTACCAGCCATGGTGTCTTTTCCTGTTTTAACCCCTCCCTCACTTTTCCCGACTGTTTACATGGTTTGCTCAAATCATTCCTGTTAGATATGCAACAAATAAATGTTTCAGTGAGCAATGCCCGTTCGATCGAAAGCAGTACGCAACACTGAGAAAGAATTATTAATTTAAAAGTGACCTGATTTTTATATCTGTTGAACAATCTTGTCCTGGTTTTAAATAATAAACTGCCGTGAAACATGAAAGACTTCGGACGCTGTGTCTGTAGTTAAAACACACCGTAAATGCTGGACGAACACAGCCAGTCTTTCAGCGTCCATAACAAAGATATATTGCCGATGGTTCCGTCCTGAATGCGCAGAATCGGCCAGAAGCAGGGAGTCTCAAAATTCAGAAATATTCTGCCTGGGGAGGAATCTAGACCAACGAAACATGTCGATTGAACATCATGGGGCGGTGAGGATGTATCGTGTCTGCGCGAAACAAGACAGGTAGGGGAGAGACCGGGCCGGGCGAAGGTGATGGGCGAAGCATTAATATCGATTTCTCTAGTTTTCGTTAACCCCACTCTCATTCCTTCACCCAGAGAGTGGTTGGATTGTGGAACGAGCTTGCATCTGAAGTGGTTAATGCGGGCTCCGTTTTGTCCTTGAATAAAGATTTGGAAGGTACTTGCCTTGCAGGAATTTTGAGTTTTATGGTGTTGGTGCAGGCCACAGAGACAGTGCAGAATTGTTATGTCGGCACAGATTAGATTGGCCGAATGTAACGTTTCTGTGTTTTCGTGTTCAATGGCTAATCAGCTAAGAGACGCGGGACGGTGAGAACAGCACTATGTAGGTCAGCTGTGACTTGCATACGACATGATTTATTTTCTTATTTACAAATTAGAACCAGGTCTCGCAGCCGAAACTGCTAATTATTTATCAAAAATCATAGCTGGCCTTTCATAGCTGCGCGAGGTGTCTTCACGAACATTTTGCACCACTAAAGTTGACTGAACCATGTTCTGCATCAATGCTGCCTGCCGTGTTGAGCATATAGGAGCATCGGAGCTCACGATGTTGCGCTGTCATATGTAAACCTTCTCCACGACATTTAATTTTCCCACCATTTCGCCCACAAATCTCTGAGTCTAAACAGCTACGTGATGTTTCACAAATATTCCAGCATGTTCTTGTTGTTCGTCTTTCAGAGTCGAAGATGACCACGATTCAAAATCAGATGAAACATTGATGGCTGTGGGTCCGGAAGTGACTGCTGAGGCCACTCTGGGCCCTGAAGGCTCGCCCTCATGTGGGACACAAGTGGGTGGGTGTTGTCGTGGCAGTGGATGCTGCTCGAGTCTTGCTCACAGCACGCTTTCATGGAGCCTGCCTTCAGTTGCACAAGCTCCTGTGATGACCACGCTGCCTGAAGCTAGACAGTTGAGGGTTAGCGTCCCCCACGTGTTGTTATCGACACCCAGTCCTTTGAAGGACATTTTGCAACGTTTCTTCTGCGCCAGACTGAGCGCTTGACCTGACACGGTTCTCCGTAAAGCAGCTGCATAGACAATCAGCTGTCTGGCGTCCAGCCAATCTGGCTTGAGGATGTAGACGCTGCAGAGAACAGCACAGTAGACATTAAGTTTGGTGAAAACGATGAGTGCTCTCCACTCCCAGACGTTCTCACGGAGTCTTCCAAAACATTCCAGCATGTGCATTCTTGTTGTTGGACCTTATTTATGATTTGATCAGTCACACGTTATGTCCTTCATCGCCTGCCTTCTCTTCATCCCAGAATGCGCCACTTTATGATGGCCGCTCCATCGTCGCTTTCTCTCCATCGCAGGATTGGCCACTTGGTGATGGCTACTCCATCGCCGCCTTCTCTCCATCACAGGATTCGCCACTTGGTGATGGCCACTCCATCGCCGCCTTTTCTCCATCCCAGAATGGGCCACTTGGTGATGGCCACTCCATCGCTGCCTTCTCTCCATCCCAGGATGGGCCACTTGGTGGTGACCACTCCATCCCTGCCTTCTCTCCATCCCAGGATGAGCCACTGGTGATGGCCACTCCGTCGCCGCCTTCTCTCCATCCCAGGATGGGCCACTCCATCGCCACCTTCTCCCTTCAGCGTCTGTTGGTCTGGCTCATTCTCGGAAAATGTACAATTCTCGGTTATTATTTTTACTATACCGTGTTCTCTTTTACAGCCGTTGGAAGAATACCAAAGGAATAATAATGGAAATGAACATCGCGGATCGATGGAATGCACCTGAGGACAAGAACGCGAATGGAAGCGACGGAACTGTGACAAAACCTCCCAGAGACCAGCATAAAGCGAAGCGAGACTGCGGTTCCAAGGAAGCCATTCCAAGCTTCGAGCTGCCACTTAATTTTGCAAACGCTGGTAACAATTGTTTAGAGCCAAATCCATTCATTACTTTAGAAAAAGCTTGTACTCTTTGTTAAATTGAGCATGTAGAGCGATTATGTAATTGAATATCTCAGTGGAGCCGGCAGTCCTATAAATTAGGCTTCATATTGAAACTCTTCGCTGTCAGGTACCGTTCAGAAAGCGTTCCTATTCACAAAAGATTTCACGAATGGACGCAGCGGAGATCTTCTATCCCATTCTTGCAATTATCGGCATTCCTGGTAAGTGCTGTTGATGCGATCTCCGCCGCGAGGTTCCTGGTCGTCCGCATTCCGCAGGGGTATCTCCTCTTCACCGCGTGTGCACATTGATCCGCCTTTCACTGACGCAAGGAGAACCGTTGCAAAATTTTCTCCCACTGCTGCCACCTGGCACAGAGCAATCCTCAGTGGGACAGAGAGAACGTTGGTCAACCGTCGCCCTGCAAAAGTGTGATGAATCATTTGACTTGAGGTTGTTGAAGATGGGGAATGTACAATCATTGGAAAATAAAAACCGACGACCTTAGGGCGCTAACAGAGACAGGTGAGATAAATCTCTGTTGTTTGCTGTCCCAATACGTGGCAAAAGGAGAGCACAACGGACGCTATCAATGAGTGTTATGTCACCTCCCGTTCCACTGGCATAGAGGAAATATCCATCTAATGGAAATCCTTCAATGTACCCTGAATTTTCTCATCCGTGATTCTCTCCCGTTTCTATCGCCGTCGCGATGCCGATCACAGACACTTATGGAGCTGCATAACATGGTCAGTTAGCAAGCGACGGCCCACCCCGAGTCACTTCAAATCACAGTCGCAGTCTTCAACGGGTCCTGTCTTACCAAACCCCTGCAGAATGATCACCGGCATGTAACCTGCTGTACAGGGTGTATCAGCCAATTTGATCACTGCGAAAGGCCTCTCTTCTTTCATGATGCAGCACTTTGGGTGTTTGCTGTCCATCCCTCATAATTTTGTATACCCTCAATAATTCACCTCTGACCTTTCGTCGCTGCTTAACCAAAAAGCCCCGGCTCTGTCAACCTTCCTTGAAATAGCATATTCTCCAATCCAGGAAGCGCCTTTCCACCTTGATCAGAGCATCCACGTCCTCAAAGGAGGCGACTTCAACCGAATGCACCATATTGAACTTGTCTATCATCAGGTGCACGGAGAAAAGTGAAAATGTGTTGTTTTGCGTTCTCTCCAGGCGAATCAGCCCAACAGCAGACAGTCCAAGGGTAAAAGATATTGCAGGCGATAGTGTTACATGTATACAAGTCCAACGTGTTGCTAAGCAGTGTAAGGCATTACCTTTACACATTATAGGGCACTCAAGATCCTGCCAGCTGGAAACTGGGTGTCTTTGTATCTAGTGCAAAGCGGTTTCTCAAACGCGTGCATTTTCTATCAGGCAGGAGTGAGAAGGGGTGGAATTGATACTTTAACATGTAGACTGATTAATTATTCCCAATGTAGCGGGAGGAACAGTCGGACAGATGGAGGGGAAGGTGGCCTGTTTGATGATCATGAATTGCGTTCCATACTCTCCTTCGTTTCTTGAGACCCCGTGCACAGTAGTCTCCACGCTCATCTGTGATACACGGGCAGCAAACTGTTTTGGTTCTGCATTTACACACAACGGTCAGGGGGGCAGGGGAAATTTATTCAGCTTCTGAGGAAGTCGAGGCGTTGCTACACACTCCGTTCCTTTACGCCGGAGTAATGTCAGCAAATGTATCATTTACAGGAGCATAAAAATGATCCGATAGTTTATTACCGATTGTTCCACAGTTAAAATCATGTTAATGCCTTTGGTCTTGTTTTCCTT
Organism: Narcine bancroftii; assembly: GCF_036971445.1. Classification (NCBI taxonomy): domain Eukaryota; kingdom Metazoa; phylum Chordata; class Chondrichthyes; order Torpediniformes; family Narcinidae; genus Narcine; species Narcine bancroftii. The sequence goes on from NC_091470.1 coordinate 183,986,545, forward strand.
TTTCTCCGGTAATTTCATTGTTTTCCATCTTGTTCCAGGTAACCTGCTGTCCGTTGTGGTCCTGTCCCGAGGAATGCCCTGACTTGCCAAAGGAGTGATTCGTTATATGGTCACCATGGCAGTTGGAGACACAATGGTCCGTGTGTTTAATGTTACGGTTGGAAACGGCTTCTTCTATCGTTTTTCGGACTCATTCCTGGCCGTCGCCTCCACTTGTCTAACAGCCTTCATGCAGATATCTACCGTGCAAACCACTGTCTGGGCCACGGTGTCATTCATAGTCGACAGCTTCATTGTCATCTGTTGCGAGAAATTGAAAACAAATTATGGTACCGAAAGAAACGCCGTGGTGGGTCTAACGACTGTGTGTGCACTGAGCATTTTGATTCACGTTCCAGTTTATTTCTGCTATGAACCCCATTACACTGTGGGTGGCGTCCAGTGGGGTGGCCGTACTGTAACACGATATACCACTTCACCAGCATGGCAGACTTACAGTTGGATGACCATCCTCGCGGTACCACTGATGCCGGTGCCGCTGATGTTACTGTTGAATGTTCTCACCGCCCGACACATTTTACTGGTCAGTAGAGCTCAGAGGGCTTTGAAGCGCCGCAGGGACAATGCGGTCCCTGATCCCGAGATGACGAACCGGAGGGCGTCCATTATTTAACTCTTCGCCATCTCTCGGGCCTTCATATCTTTGTGGAAACCGGTTACGGTCATTGAACTATGGTTCCAACTCACCTCAAGTTTTGCCCTCGACGTCTCGAAGTCACTCTCCCTGGCGATTAGAATCGCGATTCTACTGATGTATTTGAGTTCCTGTACAAACACTTGTGTTTATGCGTTTCCGCATTGGAGATTCTGGGAGGAGGTGAAGAAAGCATGAAATGTCCATTTATTGTCTTTGTTCGGATTTTTAGACAATGGAAACCAACCACGGCTTCATTATTCGGCTGTTATCAATTTTGACTTTTGTCCGTTTTCTGAATTATCCACTATATAGTCAGCCCGTTAATCAAAGCAAACCAGACAAGCCATTCACACACCAACGTGTCTGTCTGTGGCCGCATGTACTCACAAATGGAGGCCATCCTTAATTGGAAGAACACAACCTTTGCGGTCTCAGACTTACTCAATATCGAATTCGATTTTCTTTTACCAGCCCCTCCATGTGCCCCGTCCCTTCATTCCCCGATCAGCAAACAACATTGCCCTTTCATTTTCAACTTGTCTGCCTTCTACTCTCCCACCTGTATCAATCGTTCCTCTAACCTTCTGACCTGTTCTCCTCTCTTCAACTTCCTCATCCCCATCGCCTCTGCTCTCGCTCCCGTCATTTATATAAACAGGTGTCTGACCGATATTAATGCCTTATACCCAATGAAGACCTCAGGCCTATATGTTGGTTATCCTTTGCTTTCTATGAACGCTGCGTGACATGTTGAGTTTCTCCAGCAGCCCAGCATCTGAAGACTTTCTTTTTTACCTCTTAATTCCAATACTTAGCTTGCGGTAGGGGGTAGCAGCAAGAAGGAGGGATTGGAGCGAGGGTGGATAGGAGGAAGTGGTTGAGGAGGGATTTGGGAGGAGAATAAAGTGAAGCTAAGAGAAAGAGATAAACGTGACACTCCTGTGCCAAGGTTCCAGGTCACGTGTGACAGACACACACACACACACACACACACACACACACACACACACACACACACACACACACACACACACACACACACACACACACACACACACACACACACACACACACCTGAACCTGATTTCCTGTGAATAACAAGGACGGATTACTAAATCACGAATTTAGAATAAACTGGATGGGAGTGTTAAATCGTGTCTCTGGAGATGTTATTTAATTTAACGTCCCAGTGGAAACGGCTGTCCTATAAATGAAGCCTCACTGTGCTATACAGGAATCGTTCCTATCCACAAAAGGTTCCACGAATGGACGCCACGGAGATCTTCTATCCCATTCTTGCCATTGTCGGCATTCCTGGTAGGTAATTATGTTGCGATCTTCACCGCCTGGCCTAAGTCTGTCGTTATTCCGAAGCGCACAGCAGCAAATAATTTTTTCTATCACTCTTGTCAATTATTAAAAGCTAACTCGGTTTAATAATTTAGAAATAGCTTGGCCTTTTTGCTCAATCGAGTCTGTGGAGATGTTATGTAATTGAATGTCCCTGTGGAAAGAATGGCCTCTGAAAGGTATTCGAAAGGGAAAAGATTGTTTTGAAAAAGGTGTTTTTTCTTTCTCTTGGCCAATTGCAAGAACATTTTTAAATATCGTCGAACTCATTGTTTGCTTGTTATCAGATGCGAACTTTTGAAGAGAAAATTTGGGGCAAGAAACTAATCTTCCTAATTAAACTAGGTTTCAAATATTAATTACAGACCCTTTTAAGATAGGATTTATATCGGAAATGTATATATTTAGTTCCAAGAGAAGTTGAATAAACCTGATATCTTTAAATTTAAAAATAAGTGGGTGGAGAACATTCAAGTGGTTATTTTAGATGAAGATTGGTTAAAGATGTGTGAAAATACAGTCACTAGATTGTTTAATGTGAGGTATCGTTTGGTTAAGTATAATTATTAACATCAAATGTATTTGATGGTGGAGAAATTGCAAATATATGGATTTAGGGATTGGGATTTATGTTTTCGAAGTGGAACAAAAGAGGGAGTTTTATTACATTCTGTCTGGTTGTGTGAAAAGGTACAGAACTTCTGGTTAAATGTTAGACAATTTTTGGAACATTTGTATAATATACATTGTTACTTGATCCTTTATTATTTTTATTGGGTTCTTTGAAGGGTTTAAGGGGTTTGAAATTGGATAAAATTCAAATTGCATTGATTCGTTTTGGCTTTGGCCGGTGTGAGGAAAGGTGTAGCAGTAACATGGAAGGACAATGCAGTAATAAATATTCAAAGATGGAATAACAAATTGAAATCATGTATGCATTTAGAAAAATAACATAATTTGGATAACAATTACTCTTATTTACTAAATTGTTGGAACAATATCTAAAATCGATAGATATTATTATATCTTAAATATTATATTTTAAATTTTTGTGTAATATTAATGTACATAATATTTTTTTCTAAAAAGCACCATTAAAATATTATGTAGCTGCAGAGGTAGTGATGGGTTTTTTGGGGGGTGGAAGGGAGGGGATGAATGTATTACTAAATTATTAATTTATGGTTAAGTAATTTATTAATATAACACTGTAATAAGTGATTTTGACTGTATATATATATATATATATAGATAGATAGATAGATAGATATATATACACACACATTTGCACATTCTTAATAATATACATACAGTTGATTCATTTTTTTTTTAAATGTCCCAGTGGAAAAGGCTGTCCTATACCTTTGGCTTCACAATGTCCTGTGCTATACAGCAATCGTTCCTATCCTCAGAAGGTGCTGTTAAGATCATTTACCCTATTCATTCAATTGTCGGCATCCTTGGTATGTGTTTCTAATGCGTGGATCCTGTTTAGATTGACTGGAACCTGGCTTTTGACAAAGATAAAGCGTACAGTATGGTTTTTCAATTAACACCGGCTGGAACACGGACGGTTAGGTTTTGTCGTCCACCTGTTCCACTGCTTTAGAGCAATTAGCCATCAAATGCAACTCCTTCAGCGTACCCTTAAATTTCTCATTATTGAGTCTCACCGGAGTCCGTCTCCTGCCAGACGCTGATAACAGGCACTTGCGGAGCTGCATGACGTGGTCAGTCAAGAGCGACGGCACACTCCACTTCACTTCAAATCAAAGTCGGTGACTTTATCCAGGCCTGTGATACGTAATCTCTGCAGAATTATCACCAGCACGTACTCTGTTGGACCAGTGGTACCTATACATTTCATCACGTCTAAAATACAATAAGGAAGGTCCTTCATTCGTTCACGTCTTAGCATTTTCGTTTTTGTTGTCCACCCCATCTAAACCACTGATAATGTTTTAGACCCTCAATAATTCACCTCTATCTCTCCGTCGCTGTGAAGTTAAAAAAAACCAGCTCTGTCAACCTTCCTTCATATGACATGTTCTCCAATCCAGGCAACACCTTTGAACGCTCTCCAGAGCGTCCATATCCTATAAGGAGGCGACCGGAACTGTAGCAATGTCTTGAACTGTTTATCGTCACGTGTATGGAGAAAAGTGAAAAGAGGATGTTTTACGCACTATCCAGGCAAATCAACCCACAAATAATAGCGCAGGAAGTGCAAATAAAAAAAATGCACGGGATAATGTTACAATAAATGTACAGCATGTCGTGTTAAAGACAGAGCTGCCTTGAAGCAGTGCAAGGCTTTACCTTCCTTCACCTTACCTTACCTTCACTGTTAAGGTGACTGACGGCAAGAATCTATGTGCCCTTGAATCGAGTGAAAAGCGTTTATTTCGAACTCATGCATATTCCACCCGTCGGGATGAAGAAGGAGAGAGTGCGGTCGGGGTGGAATTGATACTTTAAAATGTACATTGAGTGTTTATCCACAAGGCGCTGGGATGTATGGATGGATCGATGGACGGACGGGTGGTTGGCTTTCTTGATGGCCCTGAGTTGTGTTCATTCCTAGTTACTTGAGTCTCCGAGTTGAGCAGCTTCCACACCTAACTGTGATAGAGCCGGACTGGACACTTACGATTGTGCATCTGCGCACAAAGGACAGTGATAATGACTGGTTGACGAATTTCGTCCGCTTCTGAGGAAGTGGAGAATTTGCAATGCTTTCCTTTCCGTGGCGCCAGTGTAATTTCATCAACATCATCGTTTACAGGAAATCTGGTTGTTATTTACAAACACTCTATTGTTAAAATCATGTTAAAGCTATTGGGCTGTTTTGATGGTCGTTTTCTTTTTTTTCCGTCTTGTTGCAGCCAACCTGCTCTCCGTTGTGGTCTTGTCCCGGGTAATGCGTAGCCTCTCCAAAGGAGTGATCCGTTACATGGTAACCATGGCAGTTGCAGGCACAATGGTCTGCATGTTTAACGTAACGTTGGGAAACGTCCTCCTCTATCATTTTCCGCGTTCCTTGCTGGCACAAACTTCCATTTGCCGTCTATCTTCATTATCTCAGGTATCCATCGTGCAATTCTCCGTCTGGGCCACGGTGTCATTCACCATTGACCGCTTCATTGTCATTTGTTGCCAGGAATTGAAAACAAAATATTACAATGAAAGAAACGCCGCCGTCACTCTAACTGCTGTGGGTCTGCTGAGCTTTTTGATTCACATTCCTGCTTATTTCCGCTTTGAACCTCATTACACTGTGGGTAACGTCCAAAGGGGCTGCGCAATTTTAACACGAAATAACTCTTCACCAGCATAGCAAACTTACAGATGGTTGACTAAACTAATGGTACCACTGGTGCCGCTGCCGCTAATGTAACTGTTGAATTTCCTCACCGACCGACATATTTTACTGGTCAGCAGAGCTCGGAGGACTTTGAAGCGCCGCGGGGTCGTTGAGGTTCCTGATCCCGAGATGACGAACCGGAGGACGTCCATTATTTTGTTCTTCGCCATCTCTGGGATCTTCATAGCGTTGTGGACACCGGTTACGATCATTGACCTATTATTCCCACTCACCTCAACCTTCGCGGTCGGTGCCCCGAAGACACTGTATCTGCCCATTAGAATCACGATTCTGCTAATGTATTTCAGCCGTTGCACAAATACTTGTGTTTATGCGTTGACACAGAGGAGATTCCGGGAGGAAGTGAAGAAACTGGTAAAATATCCATTTGCTGTCCTTGTTCAGTTTTTCGAACCAATTAGGGAGCGACAATAAATCAGATTGCCCTCTTCCTCAGTTCGTTTCCCGTTCCGACACTTGTCCTATCACTGAATCAATCCCAGTATCGTTAAGCCCCGTGAAACAAAGAAATCCACACACACACACACACACACACACACACACACACACACACAGACAGACAGACACACACACACACACACACACACACACACACGCTCACTCACCGTCACACACACTCACACTCTCTCTCACTCACTCTCACACACACACACAACATTGCCACACCAATATGGCCTCATGACTGCCCAATGAAAGCCTCCCGCAAATTGGAGGAACACTGCCTTGTGTTCTCAAGAAGACTTCATCAATATCGACTTCGGATTTCTGTCGATGCCCACTCCCCATGACTCCGTGTCCCATTCTTTCTCTTGATTCGTTGTGGGTGTTAGGTATTGAAAGATTAGATGGTTGAGGTGTAAGTTCACATAGGTCGGCGGCTCCTCGTGGTCCGAAGAACATACACTTACTGTTCTACGCTCGAAAATACTTATGCTTTATATTAACGAACACTTTGGGCCACTCAGAATTTCGGAATAAATTTTCCTTTCTGACTGTGAATGCAAATTAACATCAGACATTTATATGAAGAGAAGCCGATACAAAAGCATCGCTATTGTCCGAAATCTGACTGGTGGATTGCTGGCCAGTGTGATTGTCCAAACAATGGAGCCAAATATTCAATGGCACATGAATCAAAGATTGTCCAGGTGATTCAACGGTTCAAATTCGAATTCTGATTTGTCACATTTACACAGATGATGTGATTGAGTTATCTTACAACACACCAGTAGGTATCTCATACATCAGATTTATTATCGGATTAAATGCATGACATGACATAGGCAGTACGGTTGGCAATCCGTTTAGTGCACCGCATATACAACGCTGGCGATCAGGACCGGACCTGAGTTAGAAACCCCATTGTCCGTTACGAGTCTTCACATTCTCCACTTATCTGCATGGCTTTAATCCAGGGGCTCAGCTTTCCTCTCATCTTTCAAAAACGTATCGGGCTGTCGGCTAAATGCGTGTAAACCCTGCGGAACGGTCACGTGGGTCGAAATGGTCAGTTACCGGGCTGTCTGTCTCAATATTATTTAATTTAAAATTTCATCCCCGAGATTATGTTTTTCTGCGGGCGAGGTAGAATTTCCACTTATTGTTGATGCGCAAAACTGTACATAGCCTATACATGTAAAGAAACAAAGAACTGTAAGTACATAACGAGCGTAAACAATCAGACTGCAATACAGAGAGAATTTAAAACTATCAAACGAATGCAAAATTAAGTACATGGTCCAACAAGGAAGACAATGAAACAGTGGAGTGATACAAACAAGTTTGTGTGCGCGCACGCGTGCGTGCGTGTGTGTGTGTGTGTGTGTGTGTATGTGTGTGTGTGTGTGTGTGTGTGTGTGTGTGTGTGTGTGTGTGTTGGTGTTTGGAGTGGATGGGAGAGAGGGATGGACGCAAAAAAGATTTCAGGTGCCATGGAGAAAAGGCAACAAAACATTACGATCTTTGGACTAACCCTACCCCTAATACAACCACCGGGGAGAGGGTACAGGAGTCTAAAGACGAGCCCTGAGCGGCACAAGGACAGATTCTTCCCCGCTGCCATCAGATTCCTGAATGTTCATTGAACAAAAGACACGGCCTTACTTTTCGCGCTCTATTATCGCTATTTTGTTATATTTTATAGTGTCATAAAATGGATATAACGTGTTAGTTTGCGCTCGGACGCAGCAGCAAAACACCGTATTTCATGACTTGTTCAGTACATTAAATTCTGATTCTGATCCTGAAGGGTGACCGAAATTAGCTCCCGGATGGGTTATTGAGGCTGGCCCTATAGAAACAGTGCAGAAACGTTTAGACTGATACATGACTAGAAAGTGGTTTCGAGGGACAGCGGCCAAACGCAGGCAGGTGTGACCACTGTGGATGGGGATATGTTTGACTGGGGTGGGCTGGTCGGGAGAAGCTAATCTTTCTCCGCCATGTGAATCAGTTTTATTTTCACGAGGAACTCAGGGGGTCAGTTAGTGAGCGAAAACAGAAAAAAAATAAATTATCAACATTGCAACAATGTTCCTTCGTATCTATTACATGGTAGATGCAAATCGAGCCAGAGGGAAGCCCTATACTGCTCTGTTGTATTGTTATAGAAGGAAAGTCTCGAAAAATTCACACGTGATGTCAAAATGAAAAATGCTTCCACACGGATATTGGCAAACCGATCTTCTCACAGTGATTCACGTTAACAGCCTAACGAATTCCTGATGATTTCTCCTCCGGCTGAACTACGCATCCCATCTCCTTCTGAGAGACTGCACGCTGTGGAAGTACCGACATCCAGCAGCCTGCAGATCCACCGTGGATTGGAGGAACAGGAGATGGCCAACAGCATCATTGGGAGAATAACAATAGTCGACGGTCTGGATCTGCGATTCCACTCAATGGGCTTTCCGTCAACATGGATGATGTCAGATCAAAGCCCTATCAGTAGAACGCCCCATCAAATCGAATTGTGGTAGCTCCAAAGTCTAAATTCCAATTTCACACGTGGTTTCAAAACCACTGACCCATCCCTTTCAAGTTGAGTACGAATTATTATATTTTTTGTGTACGAATTATTCTATTTGAGTATATTTGAATGTAATGTGGCTCAATATTTTAAATAAAGTATTCAGAAACAGATGTATGCACGTGACCTTCCAAATTTGCTCAGATTCCGGGAAAAGAGAGACGCGGCTGCACTTTCTTGACAATTGGATCGACGTGGTTGCAGCAAGACATGCCACTGCTGATATATACACCTGGTAACACAACGGTGCCCATTATATCCAGCCCCGGACGGCTACAATCAATGTTTTGGTCTGACTAGCACTGAAGGAGTGGCTTTTAGTTTTACACCACGCCATCTCACCTTACAATTATCAGGGGTACAAACCTACTTCCAAATTAAAGATGCTTCACTTGCACTTTCTCCAACAGAGAAATCGTGCTCACGATTCGGCAAGAACCCTTCTTTTAAATGCATAAAACATAGACGGTCCCTTTGAGGAACTATTTAATGGATATCGAGAGATGACCCCAAGTTTAGTTTACCCCCTCTTTTATGCTGCATCCTTTTTCCTTCTGATCGCTCACTATGTGACCCGCGACACCGTTCAAACACATCGGACTTGAAACTTAATTTCCTTCAGATTCACTAAACCGGGATTTTAATTTATCTGAACTTCCAGTGGCATGTAGCATTCCCATTGATAACTTCTACCAAGACTTCCAACAGCCTTGTGTAAACACACAATATATGATCATCCCCATCTCCCGCCAGCCACTCTCTCTTCACCCTCCTCCCATTGCGATGAAGATTGATGAGACGGAGATATTTTTCTCCCATCCTTCGAAAATTAAGCACCCAGAGATGGAGATCTCTGGAATTCCCTCCCTTCGAGGCAAAGACCCTGTTCATTTGAAGGAGAATGAAGAAAATTTCTGTGACATGTTAAACATTGATCAGTGCATGTTTGGATTACTGTGGGCAATTTGTGTCAGCCAACTACAGAACATACATCTAAAAAGACTGAAAACAGGCAGCAAACGTCTACAATGGGTGTTGCCGGGACCAGAGGAGCCGAGTTCGAGGGAAACGAGAAACCTGTTTAGACCTTTCTCCTCTCAACACCGGAGAATAAACGCTGAAATAATATAGAGGTTATGAGCGGTATATCCTAAGTACATGCAAGCAGGATTACCCCACAGACGTTCGATGAGACCAGAAGTCAAGGAAATCTGTTGAAGTTGAAAAGTGAGATATTTAGAGGCCGAATCGGGGGAATATGGTAACAGGTTGTGAGAGGGTGATCGAGCTGCCAGATTAAATAGTGAATGCAGGCTCAATTATGACATTTAAGAACATTTTGGAAAGGAGGAATATGCAGAGATATGGTTCTGTTATAAGTCATTTGGAGCTATGAAATATAATGTTTCAGCACGGATTAGATGGGCTGAACGAATGCTATCTAATCCTATGATTAGGAGATTCAAGGGTATTTAATACAGTGCAATGTAGATCAGTCATATTATTTTTATTTTGTATCCATTTAATTGATTATATCTTCCTATTTACCGATTAGAAACTGGACTGGTGGCCGCATCTACTAACTATATATCACAAATCATAGCTGATATGATTCTGTACGACGTTCCTCACTTAGAGGTCACGAGCCGAAACGTTCTCTGCCCATATCTCTCCGCGGATGCTGCAGAACTCGTTGGGAACACAAGGAACATCGGAGCACAGTGCAGTCCCTTCAACCTGCGAGGATGTCCCGAATTAAGCAATGGTCACCTACAAACACCTTATCAGCCCTTACTCGAGTTACCCGATTTTTAGCCACGTTTCGAGCAAAAGCAGTTCTTGTGTTTCTTATATTTTATCAGTCACGCGCGTCTCCCCCAATTTCTCTCCTCCTTATGTCTATCCCAGGATGGGGCCTCTCATCGCGCCATCGCCGCCTTCTCCCGCTGGCATTTCTTGGACTGAGAATTCACCGGACTCTGTATGAGGCAGACCTTATGCTTATCATAGATGGTAGCTGGAAAATTAGATTCGCGGATGGAAATAATGCTTCTGACTATCAGATGGACGCTCCCCGAAGCGAAGAAAGCAGGATGATGCAGAGAGGTCAGACTAAATTCCCTCTGGGACCAGGATAAAGCGAAGCCAACAGAAATTAATTAGCGTGACGATCCGCTGCCAAGGTTCCAGGTCAAGTGTGGCAGCGACTCACACCTGAACCTTGTTTCGCGTCAGTTAATATGGCCTGATTACTAACTCACTAATTTAGAATGAACTGGTTGGGAGTGTTAAATAGAGTCTGTGGAGATGTTATTTCATTTAACGTCCCAGTGGAAACGGCTGTCCTATAAATTAGGCTTCACAATGTTCTGTGCTATACAAGAATCGTTCCTATTCTCTAAAGGTGCCACGAATGGACGTCGCGGAAATCTTCTATCCCATTCTTGCAATTGTCGGCATTCCTGGTAGGTGATTGTTCTGCGAACTTCGCCGCCTGGCCCAAAATTGTCCTTAACCCCGAGATCGCAGCTGCACCTTGTGTTTACGATCGCTCATGCAAATTACTAAAAGCTAACTCGATTTATTAATTTAGAAAGAACTTTTCCTTTTTATTCTCTTCACTATATGGAGCTGCTACTTAATTGAATGTCCCAGTAGAAATGGCTCTTCTACAGAGCTAATTGTAAGCAGTGCAAGGCTTTACCTTCACTTCTGAGAGGTCTGTTCAAGTGTCTGACAGCAAGAATCTATGTGCCCTTGAATCGAGTGAGAAGCGTTTTATTCAAACTCGTGCATATTCCACCCGACGGGATAAAGAAGGAAAGAATGCAGTCGGGGTGGAATTGATACATTAACATGTACATTGATTATTTATCCTCAAGGCGCCGGATGGTATGGATGGATCGATAGACGAGAGTTTGGTTTACCAGATAGCCCTGAGTTGCGTTCATTCCTGGCCGTAGTTACTTGAGTCCCCATGTTGAGCCACTTCCTCATCTATCTATGACAGAGCCGGACTGGTCACTTCCGATTATGCATCTGCACACAAGGAGCAGAGTCAAACATGGAATAGAGGAGTTGCTGCGGTTTCCTTTCCGTAACGCCAGTGTACATTCATCAACTTCATGATGTTCAGGAGAAAACAAATGTTTGGTTGTTATTTCCAGAGATTCTGCTGATAAAATCATGTTAAAGCTATTGGGTTGTTTTGATGATCGTTTCCTCTTTTTCCGTCTTGTTACAGCCAATCTGCTCTCTATTGTGGTCCTGTCCCGGGAAATGCCCGGCCTCTCCAAAGGAGTGATCCGTTACATGGTGGCCATGGCAGTGGCAGACACAATGGTCTGTGTGTTTAACGTTACGTTGGGAAACGTCTTCCTCTATCATTTTCCGCGTTCCTTCCACGCCCACACAACCACTTGCCGCCTGAGAACCGTCATGCAGAGAACCAGTGTGCAATTTTCCGTCTGGTCCACGGTATCGTTCACAATTGACCGATTCATTGCAATTTGTTGCCAGAAATTGAAAACAAAATATTGTACCGAAAGAAACCCCGCCGTCATTCTAACGGTTGTGTTTCTGCTGAGCTTTCTGATGCACATTTTTGCTTATTTCAGCTATGAACCCCAATACACTGTGGGTGATGTCCAATGGGGCTGCCGTACTGTAACAGGATATAACTCTTCACCAGCATGGCAGACTTACAGATGGTTGACTAAACTCATGCTACCACTGGTGCCGCTGCCGCTGATGTTACTGTTGAATACCCTCACCGCCCGACACATTTTACTGGTCAGCAGAGCTCGGAGGGCTTTGAAGCGCTGTGGGGTCGGTGAGGTCCCTGATCCCGAGATGACGAACCGGAGGTCGTCCATTATTTTGCTCTTCGCCATCTCTGGGACCTTCATAGCGTTGTGGACACCGGTTACAATCATTGACCTATTATTCCCACTCACCTCAACCTTCGCGGTCGGCGCCCCGAAGTCACTGTATCTGGCGATTAGAATCACGATTCTGCTAATGTATTTCAGCTGCTGCACAAACACTTGTGTTTATGCTTTGACACAGAGGAGATTTCGGGAGGGAGTGAAGAAACTGGTAAAATACCCATTTGTTCAGTTTTTCAAAGCAGTTAGGGAGCGACAATGAATCCGATAGCCCTCTTCCCCACTTCGTTTCCCGTTACGACTCTCGTACAATCACTGAATCAACCCCAGTATCGTTAAGCCCCGTAAAACAAAGGAAGCCACACACAGACACACACGCACACACAGAAACACACACACACACACACACACACACACACACACACACACACTCACACACACACTCACACACACACTCACACACACACACAGGCACACACACACACACATAATCTCTCTCACACACACTCACACACTCACACAGGCACACACACACACACATAATCTCTCTCACACACACTCACACACACACAAACACTCTCTCACACACAAACACACACACACACACACACAGACACACACACACACAATTCCAACACCAATTAATCCTCAAGACTGCGAAATGAAAACCACCCGAAAATTAGAGGAACACTACCTTGTATTCCGTCTCAAGAAGATTACATCAATATCGACTTTGGATTTCCATCAACACCCCCTCCCCATGTCGCCGTGTCCCTCTCTTTACCATGGTTTATGAAAGATTAAATGGTTGAGGAGTAGGTTCACATCGGTCTGGGCAACATTGTGAGCCGGAGAACATGCACTTACTGTTCTATGCTCTAAAATAATTATGCTTTACATTAACGAACACGCAGGGCCACTCAGAGATTCGGAATAAATTTTCCTTTCTGACCTTGAATTCAAATTAACTTCAGAATATTATATGATTAGAAGGCGATACCAAAGCAGTGCTATTGTCCGAAAGATGACCGGTGGATTGCTGGCCAGTGTAAACAATGGAGCCAAACATTCAATGTCGCATGAACCAAAGATTGCCCATGTGAATCAAGAGTTCAAATTCGAATTCTGATTTGTTGTCACATTTACAAAGAGGATGTGATTGCGTTGTCTTAAAACAAACCAGTAAGGATCCCATACCCCAGATTTATTGTCGGAGTTAATGCATTTCATGACATGGGGCGGTACAGTTGGCGTTCCGGTTAACCCTAGCTATTTGGACCGGACCTGAGGTGATATCTCCGCTGTCTGTAACGAGTCTCTACATTCTTCCCTGTCTCATGGCTTTTATCCGGAGGCACAGGTTTCATCCCACCCTTCAAAAACGTACCTGGGCTCTCAGTTAATGCGGTGTAAACCAAGGTGAACGGGCACATGGTCCGAAATGGTCAGTTACCGGGCTGTATGTCTAAATATACATTTAATTAAAAATTACAACCCCGAGATTATTTTTTTTTCTCAGGGCGAGGAAGGATTTCCACTTACAAAGGTCTGTTTAAGTGTCTGACAGCAAGAATCTATGTGCCCTTGAATCGAGTGTGAAGAGTTTTTTTTCGAACTCGCGCATATTCCACCCGACGGGATGAAGAAGGAGAGAGTGCGGTCGGGGTGGAATTGTTACTTTAACATGTACATTGAATATTTATCCACAAGGCGCCGGGAGGTATGGATGGACGGACGGGTGGTTGGCTTTCTTGATGGCCCTGGGCGTAGTTACTTGAGTCCCCGAGTTGAGCAGTTTCCAAACCTATTTATGATAAGCCGGACTGGACATTTACGATTGTGCATCTGCGCACAAAGGACAGTGCTAATGAGTGTTTGACGAATTTCGTCCGCTTCTGAGGAAGTGGAGAATTTGCAATGCTTTCCTTTCCGTGGCGCCAGTGTAATTTCATCAACCTCATCATATACAGGACATCTGGTTGTTATTTCCAGAGACTCTGTTGTTAAAATCATGTTAAAGCTATTGGGCTGTTTTGATGGTCGTTTTCTCTTTTTCCGTATTGTTACAGCCAACCTGCTCTCAGTTGTGCTCCTGTCCCGGGTAATGCGCAGCCTCTCCAAAGGAGTGATCCGTTACATTGTAACCATGGCAGTGGCAGACACAATGGTCTGCGTGTTTAAGGTTAGGTTAGGTAACGTCTTCTTCTATCATTTTCCGCGTCCCTTCCTGGCCCCCACCTCCACCAGACGTCTTGGAGCCGTCCTACAGAGTACCAGTGTGCATTTCTCCGACTGGCCCAGGCATCATTCACAATTGACCGCTTCATTGCCATTTGTTGCCAACAATTAAGGCTGTGGGTCTGCTAAGCTTTCAGTAGCAGATTTCAGTTTATTTCTGCTGTGAACCCGAATAAACTGTGGCTGACGTCTAAAGGGGCTGCCGTACTGTAACACGATTTAACTCTTCACCAGCATGGCAGACTTCCAGATGGTTGACTAAACTCATGGTACCATTGGTGCCGCTGCCGCTGATGTTACTGTTGAATTCCCTCACCGTCCGACACATTTTATTGGTCAGCATAGCTCGGAGGGCTTTAAGCGCCGCGGGGATCGTGAGTTCCCTGATCCCGAGATGACGAACAGAAGGACATCCATCATTTTTGATATTCGCCATCTCTAGGACTTTCATAGTGTTATGGACACCGGTTCCGATCATTGACCAATCTTTCAAGCTCATTAGCGCTTTTGCAGTCGGCACCTCGAAGTCACTTTACCTGGCCATTAAATGTGTCTACGTGTTGACACAGATGAGATTCCGGGATGAAGTGAAAAAAGGGGTGAAATATCATATTCTTTGTCCTCTTTCGGTTCTTTCAAGTAATTCGGCTGTCAAAATTAAGCAGAGTGTTCGAACCTTTTCACCAGTTCGTTTCCAATTTCAACTCATCTTTTCTCGGATTCATCCCCGATTTTGTAATCCCCGTGAAACAAATCATTTTCCAGAGTATGTAGAAGTTTCTGGCAGATAAATTGGGAAAGGTTTGTTAGGGCAGGTCACGCACAAACACTTCAAAACACCGATTTTTTGCAGAGGGCTCAGGTACTCATGGTGGAGTGTTGATTTCTAAAGGTTACAAATGTAACAAAAGGCACTATAAGCTTTGTCAGGAAAAGAGCATTTACTGTCTGGAAGGTCATGTGATCTTCGCAGGCAGAGAGAGCAGAAGAAAAGACAGGCTTTGGTCTCAGTGTTGGAGGGGAGTGAAAGAGGAGAGACATATACATATACATTTGACCTGGTCAAAAGAGAGTACTGGGTGTCCGGTGTCCGGTGTTTACCTCGGAATAGGAGAAACAGAAAGGAACTCTGTGGTGACCTGAAAGAAAGAGGTTATCATCTGGAGAACCCTGAAGGGGGAAAGTTTCTTCAGCAAGACACCAGAGTAGCTGATTAAAAAGGAATCAGTTGTGGATGCCTGGAACACTGAAAACCAGCAAGAACCTTTCTGAGTGGTAAAGATTTATCTGTTAAGCATCAAATCCGGGGGAACATTATTATCAATGTTAACTTCTGTGCACAGTTCATGAACTGCCTGAAACCAGTGAGATTGGACTGTGAACTAAAGAACTTTGTTGAACTTACACACACGTGATCTTAGCATGAGGAGGGGTTAAGTAGATAAAGTAAGTCAATAGAGATAAGTTGAAGTTTGATTCTATTTTCATGTTCAAAGATAATTAAAAGCAACTTTTGTTTAAGTTACCCTTTGTCGTGGTGTATATGTATTGCTGCTGGGTTTTGGGATCTTCAGGACTCGTAACACAACGCACACCCTTCCACACCAAAGTGTCTGTCAATGGCCTCATGCACTGCCAACTGGAGATCATCTGCAAATTGGAGGTCATTAACTTGTATACCGTGTCCAAATATCACCCTCAAATTTAGTACCATCCCTTATCCCCCTCTGTCTCTATGCCAATAGCGTGGGGTGCAGACCACAATGGGTGACACCGTCAGTGGTGCTGACGCCAAATGACTGTCAATAAAACTGTTGTGTGGAAATTTATTATTTATCATGAAAATATCTTTGCAGTTAATTATAACAACAAAAACATTTTTCATGAGTCCAGTTTACACTGGCAAACTGGATGCTCATTTACTTTTGGAATCTCCCAATGCACTCGGGTCAGAGCTGTGATTATTATCCAAGGACAATGGCGCTTCAAATCGCGTGGTTTCACCTGCACGCACCACAAGCAAGCGCTGTTGTTTTCGTTGCTGCTGGTGATTTTAAAATCGCTGCTTTTGTCAAATGTACTGGTGTTTTCGCTACAATCTTGTGGTCATTAGTATTTGTGAACCTGGATCAAAAATTGTTTTGAGTACGAAGTAGCAATTAAAGGAAAAGAAGAGAAAAATTTAAAAAAAAAGGTTTCTGCTCAGTTACTAATAAAGTTAAAATTCAATGTTGAAATATCTTACGAAACAATTTTGTTGTTAAATTTCATATAATCTAAAATAGATACATTTAAGCAACTATATTATCATAGGAACATAGGAACACAGGAACATAGGAAGTAGGAACAGGAGTAGGCCAAAAATTGCCCATCGAGCCTCCTCCGCCATTCAATAAGATAATGGCTGATCTAATTTATGACCTAACTCTGCCTACCTGCCTTCTCCTCATATCTCCCAATTCCTCTATCATGTAAAAATTTATCTAACCGAATTTTAAATATGTTTAATGAAGCAGCCTCAACCACTTCCCTGGTTAGAGAATTCCAAACATTCACCACTCTCTGGGAAAAACTATTTTTCCTCATCTCTGTGCTAAATCTACTCCCCCAAATCTTGAGCCTGTGTCCTCTCATTTTAGTTTCCCTGGCCAGCTCAAAAAACCTTCCTACATCTATCCTATCCATACCCTTCATAATCCTATGTTTCTATCAGATCTCCTCTCATTCTTCTGAATTGGAGCGAATACAATCCTAGATGATTTAATCTTTCATCATAAGTCAACCCCTTTATCCCAGGGATCAACCTAGTAAACCTCCTCTGGACCGTCTCCAAAGCCAGTATATCCTTCCTCAAATATGGAGACCAGAAATGGCCACAGTACTCCAGGTGCGGTCTCACCAGTACCTTATACAGTTGCAACATTACTCCCTACTCCTGAATTCAATTCCTCTAGCAATGAAGGCCAACATTCCATTTGCCTTCTTAATAACCTGCTCCACCTGCAACTTAGCTTTTGGCGATTCATGCACAAGCACTCCCAAGTCCCTCTGCACAACAGCATGCTGTAGTTTTTCACCCTTTAAATAATATTCAGCTCTTTTATTTTTCTTGCCAAAGTGGATAACCTCACACTTACTAACATTGTACTCCATCTGCCAGACCTTTGCCCACTCATCCAGCTTAACTATATCCCTCTGCAGACTCTCCACATCCTCATTACAATTTGCTCTTCCACTCAATTTGGTGTCATCCGCAAACTTGGCTACACCACATTTTGTCACCTCCTCCAAGTCATCAATGTAAATGGAGAACAGTTGTGGGCCTAACACTGACCCCTGCGGCACCCCACTTACCACTCTCTGCCAACCTGAAAAACTCCCACTTATCCCGACTTTCTGCCTCCCGTCAGACAACCAATTTTCAATCCAGGCCAATATACTTCCCCGGACTCCACTTTCCTGTAACTTACTGATAAGTCTCTTGTGCGGCACCTTATCAAACACTTTCTGGAAATCCAAATATACAGCATCAACTTGTTCCCCTCTATCCACCGCACCCATTATATCCTCGAAGAATCTTAACAAGTTTGTCAAACAAGATCTTCCCTTTCTAAAACCATGCTGCATCTGCCTGATTGAACCCTTACGTTCCCAAAGTTTCACTATTTCATCTTTAATGACAGCTTCAAGCATTTTTCCAACTACAGACGTCAAGCTAATTGGCCAATAATTTCCAGTCTTCTGCCTACATCCCTTCTTAAAAAGTGGTGTGACATTTGCTGTCTTCCAGTCTTCCAGGACCTGCCCACAATCCAAGGAATTTTGGTATGTGACCACTATAACTTCTGCCAACTATAACTATAACTTCTGCCATTTCCTTCAGAACCCTTGCATGCATATCATCAGGACCAGGTGATTTGTCTGGCTTTAGTCCCATTAATTTCTCCATCACTACTTCCTTTGTGACAACTATTTTATCAAGGCCCTCCCCAACATTCGCATCCTTAACTCCGCACTTGGGCATGCTGGACGTGTCTTCCACCGTGAAGACTGACACAAAATATTTGTTCAATGTCTCGGCCATTTCCTCATTTTTTGCTACCAGTTTTCCTTTCTCATCCTCCAAGGGTCCTATGTTAACTCTGGCCACCGTCTTCCGTTTTATATATTTACATTGTTCTATCTTTTACAACTAAATATTATATATTAATTTATGCCATGTGTATATGATATTTTAGTTTAAAGGTGCAATTTTAATTTTGCTCGTTGTTTATCTCACTACAATCATCGTTATATTCAATGATACACGGGAATTGGGAATTACGATTTCCGAGTAACATTAATACAAAGAACATGAAGGATTCTGTCTGGTCTGGTATGGGAGAGGGTCCATTGGTGGGGAAGGGTGAAGAGTGACACCGTGAAATACTGCACTGGATGACACCAAACCTAGTAGCATTACTGTTCTATACCCCGTCTCCTTTCCTCAAACCCCCTTACATTCTGTCTCCTATTGGAGAGCCACCCTCTCTGCTTTCACTTCTCAGCTTTAGGTTCAAATTCATTCTCATCTGATTGTACAAGTGTAATCCAATGAGACAACGATTTCTGGTCCTCGGTGCAAACACGCAGGCACAAAATGCGCCATAACACAAACGCTTTCAAGTGGAATCGCCTGGAGATTGCGGCTCCGGGTGTCTGCGAATGGACGTTCAGGTGGCAGCGCTGAAGGCGGTGTTCTGCCATCTGAAAGATCCGCAGCGGAGCGATGGGCCGCAGAGCAAACGACGGCTCCTGAGTCAGGCCAGGGGCAGCCGTCTGACAGCTTCCCTCCGCGCTGCCGACAGCCTTTTCCTCGCTGACTGACAGCCTCCCGCTGCGGGACATCAGGGCCGGGGCTGCCGGCGCGGGACCACACCAGCCGGGATGTTGGGTGGCAGGCTGACTGTCATCAGCCCGCCCCCTGCTAGGCATCTGAAAGATTCGGGAGCGCTCAGAAGCGGAGATTATAACACCCCGAGGTGGGTTGAGTAAGTGCTCCTCGGGGGCGGGTTCTCCGCTTTCAGTTGGCCTCCCGACAGTCTCATTTGGGTATTTTAGGCAGCTTAACATTCGGGTATTCTGGCCACCTGAAAACAGCTATAGAGACAAACAATATATTTGCGGGACAGATAGGTATTTATTTGTGAATAGTTGGAAGTACATGGTTTAATGAGAGCAGTTCCTTTGGTCGTTCAGCATTGTCACTCACCGTGGTGAAAAGCTGTTTCTCAGCCTGCTGCTGCTGGCCCTCATACACCTGTGCTAATTTCCTGACGGGAACAGCTGAAGGACGCCGTGTCCGGGGTTGTCAACAATTCTGCGCTCCCTCTTCAGACAACGATCCCAGTAGATCACATCGGTGGAGTTGGGGAGGGAGGGGGAGTGAGGGAAAGCTGTTGATCCTCTCTGCCACCCTTGCGGTCCTGAGGTTTGACCTCCGATTCAATTCTCTGCAGCATCTGTACCACACAGTGACGGAGCCTGCTCTTGATAGAGCTCCTGTTGAAGGTTGACACGATGGTGACCGACTGCCTTGCCCGTTTCAGTCTTCTCAGGAGGTGCTCACTGTTGCTCCCTTCTTTCAGCACTTGTCATGCACAAATAAGATGAAGTCTTTTCACCAACCACAACAATTTGCTCAAATTATGTAACAGGCCGAGTTTAGAAAATGTCATTTTGATTTTTTGTAAAAACATAATGCTGGAGAAACTCAGCAGGTTCAACAATGTACTGTAAGTTGTTGGTCCTTCATAGTCGAAGGTGACCATGGCTTCAAAGTCAAATGGAAGATTGGTGGCTGTGCGTCCGGAAATGACTGAGGAGGCCAATCCAGGCACTGGAGGCTCGTCCACATGTGGGGCACAAGTGGGTGGGTGCAGTCCTGCCAGTGCATGTTGCTCGGGCCTTACGCACAGCACGCTTTCATGGGGCCTGACTTCAGCTGCATGGGGTCCTGTGGTGATCTTGCTGCGCTAACCTGAACGGTCGAGGGCAAGCGTTCCCCACGTGTGGATGTCGACACCCAGGCCTTTGAAGGACGCTTTGACGCCGTCTTTGCGACTTTTCTTCTGTCCTCCAATTAAGCGCTTGCCCTGACACGGTTCTCCGTAAAGCAGCTGCTGAGGCAATCGGCTGTCCGGCGTTCTGACCACATGTCCAGCTCATCTGGCTTAGGGCCTTCAGCACCCATTGCACTTTGTTGAGCAAAGATAAAAAATACATAACCAACGTTCGGGGCTTGAGCTCGTCAAGGTTTGAGCAAAATGTCAGCAGGCTCACAAACAAAACGGTGGGAAGGGAGTACGGAGGAAACCGCTGAGTATCTCCAGCACCGTGTTTTTATTTCAATCACGGTGCCTGCAGATGTTTGTGTTTTACTACGACAGCTCATTTTAAATTGGGAGTTCAGCCATTTTTGGCAATTTCTCGGGGACGAGACAAACATGAATGTCAGCAATGAGCTGAAAAGACTGACATTTAAACAAGCCCTTCAGTGCATAACTTTTGGATTCTTCAACTTAAAAGGAGCTGGTTCGTAGCTTAACTGGCTAAATTGGCCTTGTACAGTGCAGGAAAAATTGAGGTGGAATTGGCCATGAAATGAAAATAGCAGGTAATATAAATAATGGGATTGCTCAGGGAACCAGAAGACACAAGGTGCTGTATGGCATTAATTTGGAGGCCCAGGTAGCTAGAGTGATAACCTTCATTAATGGTGAGTTCTTTGTAGATTTCAGATTTATTGTAGAGTACATACATGACCCTGAGATTCCTTTTTGCAGACTGGCTTGGTAGAATACAGGATCGTATTAGTTTTACACCTGAACGTTTTTTTGAATTAGCAGATGGCTTACAGAAAAACAGCAAAGAACCCTCAAAAACTGTCATGGAAGTTGGGTGTCAAATTAGGGACAGCATGGCACACAACGTTAATACTGTACCAGCAATCGGGACCAGGGAGTGGAATCCCACACCATCTCTAAGGAGTTTGCACGTTCTCCCCAAATCTCCATGGGTTCCTCCCACCCTTCATAACTTACTGGGGGCTGTAGATCATTTGGGTGTAATTGGCCAGCATGGGCTTATGGGTCAAAAGGGCCCGGATACCTAAATTTAAAATTGAGTTTTAAAAATGTAAAAATAATTAAATTTAAAACATTTAAAATATTACATTTAACAATCGATTTTAATAATTCAAACTACTTATTGAAATGAGTAGCATGCAAAAAAAAAATTTATTCCATGGAAATTTGAATTGGCCTGCAAATTGCTTTAAGGAGCTAATGCGCTGAATGCCCTCCCATTCCAATAACAATCCCATCAGTTGTAAGTAGCATACAAGAACATTGAACACGCTTTTTTAATTTTTTTTTATTTTTCACACTATAAACCATAGATATTGACCAAGATACATACAGACATTTTTTCTCTTGAATATATACAGTGTCATTTTCTCCCCCTTTCTCCCCCCCTCCCTTCCCTCCCTCCCTCACCCCCTTCCCCATTTATTTGAAGTTCAATCTATAAGATACATTTAACCCGTTCAACAATGTTGTAACTTAATAAAAATAGTCAAAGAACTGACTCAGTTCTGAGTCAGTTCTTTTCGTTGTCTTCTCCTTCTGTCATTTTAGGTGGTGGAAGTCCATGGTAGGATTTCTCTATTGTATTTCATGTATGGCTCCCATATTTGTTCGAATATTGTGATGTTATTTTTTCTAATGGAATACATTTATTCATTTCTATGTACCATTGTTGTATTCTCAAGTTGTCTTCTAATTTCCAGGTTGACATAATACATTTTTTTGCTACAGCTAGGGCTATCATAACAAATCTTTTTTGTGCTCCATCCAAATCGAGTCCAAATTCTTTATTTCTTGTATTACTTAGGAGGAAGATATCTGGGTTTTTTGGTATATTGCTTTTTGTGATTTTGTTTAATATCTGGTTTAGATCTTCCCAAATTTTTTCACTTTCTCACATGTCCAAATTGCATGAATTGTTGTTCCCCTTTCCTTTTTACAGCAAAAACATCTGTCTGATACTGTTGGGTCCCATTTATTTAACTTTTGAGGTGTGATGTATAGCCTGTGTATCCAGCTATATTGTATCATACGTAACCTCGTATTTATTGTATTTCTCATCGTTCCAGAACATAACTTCTCCCATGTTTCATTCTTTACCTTTATGTTTAGATCTTGTTCCCATTTTTGTTTAGGTTTACCGTTTTTTTCCTTGTTCTCCTTTTCTTGCAGTTTGATGTACATGTTTGTTACATTTTTTTTAATTATCATTGTGTCTGTAATCACATATTCAAAATTGCTTCCTTCTGGTAACCTCACACTGTTTTCCAATTTGTCCTTCAAGTAGGTTTTCAGTTGGTGGTATGCAAACATTGACATACCAGCAATCGGTCTGTTATCGTGAGTTATATTATATTTATCCTTCATTTGTTCAAAGGATAATAATTTATTTCCTGAAAAGCAATTTTCTATTCTTTTGATCCCTTTTCTCTCCCATTCTCTGAAGGAAAAGTTATCTATTGTGAAAGAGATTCGTTGATTTTGCGTCAATATTACTTTTGGTAGTTGGTAATTTGTTTTATTCCTTTCTACATGAATCTTCTTCCAAATGTTGAGCAGATGATGCAATACCGGTGAATTCCTACATTGCACCAATTTTTCATCCCATTTATATAGAATATGTTCAGGTATCTTCTCCCCTATTTTATCTAGTTTTAATCTGGTCCAATCTGGTTTTTCCCTTGTTTGATAAAAATCTGAAAGGTATCTTAATTGTGCGGCTCTATAATAAATAAGTTTGGTAGTTGTAAGCCTCCTTATTTGTTCCATTCTGTTAATTTATCTAGTGCTATCCTCGGTTTCCCTCCTTTCCATAAGAATTTCCTTATTATTTTTTTTAGCTCCTTGAAGAATTTCTCAGTTAGGTGAATTGGTAATGACTGAAATAGGTATTGTATCCTTGGGAAAATGTTCATTTTAATACAGTTTATCCTTGCTATCAGTGTTAGTGGTAAGTCTTTTCAATGCTCTAAGTCACACATGTCAAACTCTGGCCCGCGGGCCTGGCCCCCGATGTAATTATATTTGGCCCACAAGATCGTTTCAAAAATGTATTAGAGGTGGCCTGTCCTGCAGCGAGAGCCGATGCTGTTTTTTTGGTAATGTCACCCCTATCACCCTCCCCCTTCATTGCACATCCTTCCCCATTGTAACACGAGAAATTGTAACACGAGAAGTCTGTCGATGTCATCAGCCGGCAAGCCAGTTGGAAGGCTCCCCGCACAACCAGTCACTTCTCCCACCTGTTGAGCGGTGCAGCGGATTGGCGAGCGCCTGTGATTTCCTGTCAGCGCAACGGGCATGGCAGGCTGCGCATGGCCCCCGGGCAGCACGAGCCCCGCGCGACTGGCACCGGACGGCCCTTCCACAGCGCAAGCGCACTTCTCCCGGTCGCCACGGCCTTCAGCGCTTGCACCCGCGCGGACCCCAGGGACGGTTGGTTCGGCCCTGCACGTGAAGAGAGAGATGGTGGCTGTCCGCAAAGGCTGATCGGCAGCGCGCTGAGCCTGAGTGGGTGGGTAAGCAGGGGTGGGCAGAGGGTGTAGGTGAGGAGAAATGGGCAGGGGAAGTTATGGTGGTGTGAGGGGCAGTTAGAGGGAGGGATGAGTAGAAGGAGGGGTGGATAGGGAAGAGGTAAAAGGGGAGGGGCAGGGCGAGTAGGGGAGGGGTGATTAGAGGGTGAGAGACGGGTAGAGGGAGGAACAGGTTGAGGGGAGAGGCAGTAGAGATGCGTGTATAGGATGGGGTGGGTAGAGGCAGAGCGAGTGGAGTGAGGGGTGAGTAGAGGTTGGGTAAAGGACTGGTCAGGTAGAGGGATGGTGGGTCGAGGGTGAATAGAGGCCTAGAGCCTAAGGAGTGAGCAGGAAATGCTGAGTCCTGATGCAGGCCAAAATGGACACAGCCTGTGAATGCTGACTACATCTCCACAGGGATCAAATAGGTTTCCCTCAGGACAAGCAAAGGGTGAACTTGAGCTGCCTACTCCTGGCCTGTAACATTATCCTCCTAAAGTTATATCCTAAAGTTTAACATTACATATGTTGAAAGAAGAGAAAACATGCAGATGTTGTTGAAAATTTTCAATAAATATTTAGTTCGGCCCTCGACTTAGTCCAAGTTTTTAATTTTGGCCCACCGTGAATTTGAGTTTGACACCCCTGCTCTAAGTCGTCTTGTAATTTTTTCATTAATGGACGATAATTTATTTTATATAGATGGCCAAGATTTTTATTTAGTTGTACACCTTGGTATTGCATTGCTTGTGTTTGCCATCTAAATGGTGATTCTTTCTTAAACTTAGTGAAATCCGCATTATTCATTGGCATTGCTTCACTTTTATTTGCGTTGATCTTGTACCCCGATACTTCTCCATATTCCTTCAATTTCCTATGTAATTCTTTTATTGATATTTCTGGTTCTGTTAAGTATATTATAACGTCATCTGCAAATAGACTGATTTTATATTCCTTCTCATTTATTTTTATCCCTCTTATTTTATTTTTTGTTCTTATCAGTTCTGCCACTGGTTCTATAGCTAACGCGAACAGTGAGGGAGATAGTGGACATCCCTGCCTTGTTGATCGACTTATGTTAAATTGTTTTGATATATATCCATTTACTGTCACTTTCGCCAATGGTCCCTTATATAAGGCTTTAAACCAATTAATATATTGCTCTGGTAGGCTGAAGTTTTGTAGTACTTTGAATAAATAATTCCATTCTACCCTGTCAAAGGCCTTCTCTGCGTCTAAAGCAACCGCTACTGTTGGAGTTTTATTTCTTTCTACTGCATGAATTAAGTTAATAAATTTACAGACATTGTCCGTTGTTCGTCTTCTTTTAATAAATCCAGTTTGGTCTAGATTTACTATTTTTGGTACATAGTCGGCCAATCTGTTTGCTAATAGTTTAGCTATTATCTTATAATCTGTGTTAAGTAGAGATATTGGTCTATATGATGCTAGTGCTAGTGGATCTTTCCCTGTCTTTGGTATTACTGTAATTATTGCTGTTTTGCATGAATCTGGTATGTTTTGTGTTTTATCAATCTGGTTGATTACTTCCAGGAGGGGAGGAATTAACAAGTCTTTAAATATTTTATAGAATTCTATTGGAAATCCATCCTCTCCTGGTGTTTTATTGTTCAGTAATTTTTTTAATATCTCCTGTAATTCTTCTATTTCAAATGGTTTTGTTAATTTATTTTGCTCCTCTGTTTGTAATTTCGGTAGTTCAATTTTAGTTAGAACTTCATCTATTTTGTCTTCTTTCCCTTCGTTTTCAGTTTGATATAGCTGTTCGTAGAATTCCCTGAAGTTTTCATTGATCTCCGTTGGATTATATGTGATTTGTTTGTCCTTTTTCCTTCATGCCAATGCCATTCTTTTAGTTTGTCTTAAGCTGCCACGCTAGAATTTTGTGCGTTTTTTCTCCTAGCTCATAATATTTGTTTTGTCTTCATTATGTTCTTCTCCACCTTGTATGTTTGTAGTATTTCATATTTTATTTTTTTTTTATCTGCCAATTCTCTTCTTTTAGTTGTATCTTTTATTGCTAATTCTTTTTCTGTATTTGTTATTTCCCTTTCCAACTGTTCTGTTTCCTGATTGTAGTCCTTCTTCATTTTAGTTACATAACTTATTATTTGCCCTCTGATGAACGCTTTCATTGCATCCCATAGTATAAACTTATCTTTCACTGATTCCGTATTTATTTCAAAGTACATTTTAATTTGTCATTCAATCAATTCTCTAAAGTCCTGTCTTTTAAGTAGCATGGAGGTTAATCTCCATTTATATATTCTTGGTGGGATGTCCTCTAGCTCTATTGCCAATTACAGGGGTGAGTGATCCGATAATAGTCTAGCTTTATTTTCCATTTTCGTAACTCTCCCTTGAATTTGGGCTGATAACAGGAATAGGTCTATCCTTGAGTATGTTTTGTGTCTACCCGAATAATATGAATATTCCTTTTCCTTTGGGTGTTGATTCCTCTATATATCCAAAAGTTGCATTTCTTGCATCGATTTAATTATAAATTTGGTTACTTTGTTCTTTCTGTTAGTTTTTTTTTCCAGTTGTATCCATGTTTGAGTCCAAATTAAGGTTAAAATCCCCTCCTATTATTATGTTCCCTTGCGTATCTGCTATCTTCAAAAAGATATCTTGCATAAATTTTCGATCTTCTTCATTGGGTGAGTATATATTGAGTAAATTCCAAAATTCTGAATATATCTGACATTTTATCATTACATACCTCCCTGCTGGATCTATTATTTCCTCTTCTATTTTGTTTTTATTGATTAATATAGCTACTCCTCTGGCTTTTGAATTATATGATGCTGCTGTTACATGTCCTATCCAATCTCTCTTTAATTTCTTATGTTCCATTTCAGTTAGATGTGTTTCTTGTACGAATGCTATATCATTTTTTTCTTTTTTCAGTAAATTTAACAGTTTCTTCCTTTTGATTTGGTTATGTATTCCATTAATATTTAAAGTCATATAGTTCAACATAGTCATATCATACTTTGTTTATCTTTCCTTTCCGTTTCCTCATCACCACCTTCCCTTCTTATCCATTTCTGCATTCTTTTTTTGAACACATTATAAGAAAACATTTCTAAAACATAAAATATTTCCACTATTCTCATATCTAAAATTCCTTTAACCCCAATAGTCCCTCCCCTTTCTGAGTTGCCCTTTGTCCCTTGTCGGGCAACCACATCTCCCCTCTCCATTTGGATTTGCGAATCCGCTTGCAAGTGTCAACTGATTTCGCAGTGACTGTAATTCTTCCCCACCCAGCCCCCCCAGAAAAGATTTTAATCTTCAAATATAACAAAGGTCACGCTCTTAATTCCCTCCTTACTTCCTTTCTTCCCCTTCTTAGTTCTTACTTATATATATATATATATATATATATATATATATATAGTTTGTTGTCATTTTTGTTCTTGTTACATCTCTTCATCTCTCTGTCTGTTTTGTAGTTGTTCTGCAAATTTTCGTGCTTCTTCCGGATCTGAAAATAATCTGTTTTGCTGCCCCAGAATAACTATTTTAAATACTGCTGGGTATTTTAACATAAATTTATAACCTTTTTTTCCATCGGGTCGTTTTTGCTGCATTAAACTCCTTCGTCTTCTTCAGGAGTTCAAAACTTGTATCTGGATAGAAAAAAAAATTTGACCCTTGTATTCCAGTGGTTTTTTTTGTCTTCTTTTATTTTTTTCATTGCCTTCTCCAATATATTTTCTCTTGTTGTACATCTTAGGTATTTTACTAGAATGGATCTTGGTTTTTGTTGTGGTTGTGGTTTAGGGGCTAATGTTCTGTGTGCCCTTTCTATTTCCATTTCTTCCTGTAATTCTGGTCTTCCCAGGATCCTGGAGATACATTCTTTTATAAATTCTTTCATATTTTTTCCACCTTCATCTTCCTTAAGGCCCACTATCTTTATATTTTTTCTTCTATTATAATTTTCCATTATATCTATCTTCTGAGCTAACAGCTCCTGTGTCTCTTTAACTTTTTTTTAATCAGATTCATCTAATTTCTTTTTTTAAGTCATCTACCTCCATTTCTATGGCTGTTTCTCGTTCTTCCACCTTGTCCAC
This sequence comes from Narcine bancroftii, assembly GCF_036971445.1. Classification (NCBI taxonomy): domain Eukaryota; kingdom Metazoa; phylum Chordata; class Chondrichthyes; order Torpediniformes; family Narcinidae; genus Narcine; species Narcine bancroftii. The sequence continues at coordinate 184,014,873 of NC_091470.1, forward strand.
TCTTTTTCCTATTTCTGTCATGATCATCACTAATCTATTCATTTTTTCTTCTGTACCTTTTATTCTTCTTTTTATTTCACTGAATTCTTGCAACTGCCATTCTTTTACTGCTTCCATATATTCTTTAAAAAATTATATATATCCATGTACTTGCCCTTCCCTTCATCTTCCATTTCTCTTTGTTCTCCCTCCTCTTCTGAGTCCACTCCAGGATCTGTGTCCTTTACCTCTGTCTCCTCTGGTTTTCTTGTTGGGTTGTTTATTTTGTTGGGTATTTTTGTTCTTATTTTTATTAAAAGTGTCTTGGTGTTGGTCTTCGTCCTCTGAGTTGCTCATCTGTTGTTTCTTTGATTTCCTATTTTTATTCTCTTCCTTCTTGTTCTCGTTATTTTCTATGTTTTCCTGTTGAGAGTCTTGCTGTTGTGTTATACTTGTCTGTTTCAGCTGTGGAGATTTACTCCTGAGCTGGTCCACTCCCGTCGGTGTTTTTTTTTCTCTTGTGCATCCGCGCACTTTTGTTTGGCTCCGTGAGCCATCTTTGTAGTCCTGAGTTCGGGGTTTCCACTGACCTCAGGGAGCGGGCTTCTCTCTCCACGGCGGGCCTCCTCGTACCGACCGGTAAGGCCTTCACCTTCCTCCTCCGATGTCCTTTCTTTTCGTCCCGTTTTTTTTTGGTTTTTCTTTCTTTGCTGCCATTTTCTCCACACTTTCACTTTGTTATGGTTTCTGTGTTAGTGACTTTGTTTTTTCCCTACCTTTTTTTCTACTTTTCTGGAGAGGGCTGGAGTTCCCCTACCGGCCACTACTCCATCACGTGACTCTTCTAACAATGAACACGCTTGATGTTAATTCAAACTGCCATTCAATGTCCCAACAGCACATTGAAGTTAAATCTTCATTTTCTTTTCACCTCGTGTAATATATATATTTTTTTAAAAATGCAGGGTGTTTAATGGAAACCGGAAAAGTTGGTTGATGTTATCTCGTTGGAGGGTGCCCAGGCAGACGATGAGGTGTTGTTCCTCCAATCTGCAATTGGTTTCAGCCTGGCAGAGAATGAGACCACGAACAGACATGTCAGCAAAGGAATGGGACAGCAAATTAAAATAGATGGCCATTGGGACATCCACACCACTGCAGTGGACAGAGCCATGGTGCTGAACAAAGCGATCGTCCAGTCTGCGCCGTTTCTCCACTGTCAGGGAAGCCAGAGTGGGAAGTGCTGCTTTGCTTGGAAGGACTGCTTGGGACCCTGAATGGTGGTGAGGGGGGGGGGGGGGGAGAGAAAGTGGAGCATCTTTTGCAGTCACAGGGGTAGGTGCCAAGGGGAGGGAGGAGTGGACAAGGGAGTTGTGGAAGAAGGTGTCTCGACAGAAAGGGAAATGTGTGTCATGCTGTGGTATCACATGATGACAATAGTTCCACAAGCAGTCTGCCCTCTGAATACAAGCACAGACAAGTATTTTGTCTGGAAAAAAGGGTCTGTAAAAGCCTTGAATTCATTTTCTCGATGATAGAAGCATAACTTCCAGTAAATGATGCCCCCTTCTCATCAGTGGGGCAATGAAGCCAAATTGTTCTCAGCCTACAGTGTGGGGAGAAAGTATGATTAGATAAAAAGATCTTCAGGTTGCCACAGCCAGCATTTAAAGAACAATAGCTCAGGTCTTTACTGATTTTATTCTGATATTGTCAGTGATATGGCAAGAATCTCTACAATCAGAAACAAGTAATTCATTAGATTTGCATGGATGAAAGTTTTCATAAATACAAAGAAAGTCCACAAGCAAATCAATTTGGACTGTAAAATCTAGTGCATGTCTAATATTTCCTTTCAAAATACAATATGCTTTATATTGATTAGGCATGTAGCTGATTTTGTTTTGTTACAACCTGATTTTGTGCAGATGCAATACCACTTATCATTGCCCTCACAAAGAAAGTCAATCTCCCACAAAGATCTGCACCTAAAGGGCTTGCAATAAAACGAGAATAAAAGCAATGTATTATTGTACTTAAAACTGTAGAATAAAAGCAGATTATTGTTATTCCTGCAACTCAAATTCTGGCACATTTCTCTGTATCTTATCGGGCAATTTACCGACTGTTTTATTTATTTTCTTTTTTAAATCACAATCCTGTTTCACGTTGCAGTTCAAGAAAAGAGTAAGGCTACCATATGAAATGGTAGGTGTGGGAGCAATTGGGATGCACAAAAGACATTTGGATGATTGAAAAGGTTTGGAGCAATATGGGGCACGTGCCAGCAAATGGGACCACAAGGGGAAGGGCCTGCAAAATCGTGATAAGAAAGGGATGCAAGATCAAGCTAACCTTTATTTGTCTGGTGGAAAACTATGTAAATGGGTTTACTTCTATTTCCAAATAGCCACTGTTAACAGGATTTTGGATCACAGTCAAGCTGGGTTCTTGCTCCAGCCGCTCTATGTGGGAACTGCAAACAGCAGCAAGGACCTGATCCAAGGTGATCAACGCCACATGGGCCTCTTGTTGAGGCAACTATTTTGGTCATAGATCTGGTCCAAAGGGGAGGGAAGGAGTTTATGTTTTGCCAGCTTCATCAGCAGTTCTCTATGCGCTTAACAAATGACCAACTCTAACAGCTTGACATGCTTTTAAAGTTTTTTTTAAAGCTCGCAGCACAGTAACAAGGCCTTCCTGGGTATGAGCCCGTGATGACCAATGAACCTACCGCCTCTTTACATCTTGGAAGGGTGGGAGGAAACCAGAGCACCCACAGGAAACCCACAGACATGGGGAGCATGCACAAACTCCTGACAGTCGCTGGCCACTGTAACAGTGTTGCCACATCAACTGTTCCTGGATGGGCCAAAAGGCCAGTTCCCATACGGTTGCATTCTTTGGTAAACAAGATTACCCCATGTCATATTCCAATATGTGCATTTATTTTATCAGATGGACGTACACCCTCATTTATCCTCCAAGTTACTTATAATAAAGTAAGTACCAAACTTGCAATCAACTGATCAAAGTCCAAATTGCAGACTTTAATAATCAGTACAGTGATGTTTAAAATGTCCCCATAGCTCATTGACTGCTACCAGAGTTTAAATTCAAAATTGAAAACCTCTAAACTCAGGGCTGATCCTTTGGTAGGCAAGACATTTGCTTCAATAAAGCATTTCCATCAGTTTGGCAGACAAGTGCATGAGAATTCCAGCAAAACACAGCAGGCGGAAAAGGCACAAAAGGGCAAGATGAAAACTAATAACCATTGAGCTAATTGATCGCTTCAAAGCAATGGAATGGAAGATGAAACTCTGCAGACACTGCGATTTAGTAAAAACACACACAGATGTTGGAAGAACACAGCTGGCCTCGCAGCATCCACAGGAGGTAAAGATGTATTACTGACGTTTCAGGGCTTGAGCCCTTCTTCAAGACTGCAGGATGGCCTGGTGATGAATCCTGACCAACAAAAGGTGCTAATGGAGGTGAGAGGTGAGAATTGATTTTTGGCTTTGAAAGGGAAGAGAGGGAAAGTGCAGAATCTGTAATTACAGTGCTTGAAAAACTTGCCAATCTTGTAAGGGTGAGAGAACTGGGGGGGGGGGGAAGGTCACAGGGGAAGGTGCTTGGTAGGTGTGGGGTGGATTGGTAGGGAGGGATGAGGGCACAAAGGGCCACTCCCTTTGTGACTCCCCACATGAGGCAGAGAGGGGAAGTTGCGTCTGGCAGTGGGATCCAGTTGTGAATGCCGGAAGTTCGGGGAAGCCGCGTTGTCAAAGGAGGCAGACAGTTCGGAAGATTTGGTCTGGAAGACCTCATCTTGGGAACAGATGCGGCAGAGATGGAGAAATTGAAAGAAGGGAATAGAATCTGAATGGGGGATGGGGTGTGGGGAGGTGCAGTTGAGGTGGTTGTGGCAGTTGGTGGAAAGCTGGCCTCCCTGAGATCGCGAGATGCAAGAAAAGGGCGATTGTTGCTGGAGATAGACCAGGCAAGTTTGAGATCAAGGTAGCATAGTGAAAGAAGTCGACGAGCTCTTCTATGTAAGGCACCGTTGGACCTGCTGAGTTCCTACAGCTTGGTTTTTACTTCAACCATGGTGTCTGCAGTCTTTTGTGTTTCACTTCTTTCAACCTGCCAGTTGACCTTCAGGCTGTCCTGCTCAAGGACTCCCAAGCCCCTTTGCATCTGGGCATTTTCAATTTTCTCCCCACTTAAAGTCTGCCTATTTGTTTTTTCCACCAAAGTGCATGACCATACACTTTCCAGCTTCATTGTATTTCATTTTCCACCTCTCTGCCCATTATCCTAATCTGTCCAAGTCCTTCTGTAGCCTCCCCGTTTCCTCGACACGACCTGCTCCTCCACTTTTCATACAAGCCAAATGCTGGCTGAGAAGAAATGCCCTTCAAAAAAAAAAACTACTTAAAATGAACTCAAGAATAATGTCCTGTGAAAGCTTGATCAATGCCAGAAAATAAATCAGAACAACCATTACCATGCCTAGGTCAGGTACTACATTTTCAAATTTGAATAACTCTTTCACTCTTCCTCTCATCAACATGCTGTTGAATCAGCCAATTTCATAGTCTACAAAACTGTCATGTGAGCATCATTTTATGTTGTGGTCGCGTACTTACCTTCGTCGGGAGGAGGGTGAGAGTGTCAGGACCACTTATGTGGCCATGAGCCAATGAGAAGGTCAGAGTTGAGAGGGGGAGTTGAATGTAATGCTGTGTGTGTGGTGATATGACCACTAGCCGACTGCAGGGGGGGATCTCTGTACCTGCAGAAGAACCACCTGAGGGGGCTGATTCCACCTGGCCAGCTGTCAATCGGCCAACCCAAATGTAAGCCTGAGCCGGCCCCTACTGAGTCAGTCACTCGGGTTCCCCCACCACAGCTGAAACTGGTGGGCACAGACTTTTAGCAGAGTAAAGCTTGCAGTAGTCTTTTGCATCTGCTTGCTGCTACCTCAGAGCATCACACTGTGTCTAGTGAAGAACAAAAGAAAGTTGGCTTCATGCTGTGCTGAAAGAAACGAGCGAGTGTATTTTTTATTTGTAAGCTGTGGTAAATCAGCGCTGTTACAACGTGATCAACATACACCAAGCACAAAGATGGCACAGGTTATACTGGTATATATCTTGAGAAGCCAAGAATATTTTCAATTCAAGATTCATCATGGTGGCCTGGGTAGCACAATGCCATTACTGTGCCAACAACCCTAGTTTGAATCCGCTGCTGTCTGGAAGGAGTTTGAGTGTTCTCCCAGTGAGGTCTGTGTGGGTTTCCTCTGGGTGCTTCTGCTTCCTCCCTCCCTATGAACTGTACAGGTGTTGTTTGTTAATTGGGATATTTGGTCAGCATGGGCTCATGGGTCCAAAGGGCCCGTTACCATGCTGCATGTCTTAATTTATTTTTAAAATTCAAGACCACACTCACTTCTTCAAGCCAGATCCAGAAAGAAGAAAAAAACTCAAGTTTGGATGGAAATGTGATTGCTCAACCACTGCAAGGACAACACTTGGCAGTGGAAAAACACAAACTGGTCCACTTGTACCTTGGTTCAAATGCTGTGGCTAGGTCTTAGCCACTCAAGGATTTGATTCTCTTCGCATTATTGGTAGTCACTGCGAGTGGTAGATTTTGAAATAAATCTACTTTAAAATAACTTGCCAGATTCTGATAATGAAGTAAAAAAGGATTAATGATCCCAATATTCATGCATTTTTTTAAAATGCAAGCTCATTAGAGTCTCCAACCATTTTGCCATCATTCTTGCATTTAATGAAGATTCCCAATTCTCATTCAGCCAGAGGTTAAGAATAAAAACTCCATTCAACTGTCCAATATATTAGCTTCCTTAATCAAATCAGAAGTCACTTGAATAACATACAGAATTAACTGAAAGCGGTAATGTAATTTCCAATGAGCAAGCTGAGTTTGCCCATTGATAAAATTGTGGTTGGCCTCAAGAATATCTCATTTGCTGTGAAAACACAATCAGAAAATGCACATCAGTGTAGCTTTTTCTAGAGAGGGAACCAGGAATCACTGAACAACTACTCGATTCCCCTCATCCTCACCTACCACCTTATTAGCCTCCGCACACATGTCATTCTCCACCATTTCCACCGCCAACTCAGTGATCCCACCAGCAGACAAATCATCCCCCTCCACCTTCCACAGGAGGTCCTCCCCGTTACACCCTTGTACACTCCTCCGTTCCCATCAATCACCCCCTTGACACCTGCAACCGCAGGAGGTGCGACACATGCGCCCACGCCTCCTCCCCCGCCACCATTCAGGGCCCCAAAGAGACCTTCCAAGTGAAGCAAGCACTTCACTTGTGAATCTGCAGGGGTTATCTACTGCATCCTGTCTCCTCTACATCAGTGAAACTGGGAGATCACTTCGTTGAGCACATTGGCTCTATCGCTGTAATAGCGGAGATCTCCCAGTGGCCACCCATTTCAATTCCCTGTTCCATTCCCATGCTGACATGCCCATCCATGGTCTCACATGCTGCCAGACTGAGACCACCACAAAATGGAAGAATAACATCTCATTCCATCAGGGCACCCTCCAATCAAATGGCATTAACATCGACATTAACAATGTCTCCTTTCATCTATCCCCCTCCCTTTCACTTACCCCCATCTCCTTTTCCCCAGCTCTGCATTCACAGAACCATTTCTTCCTCTGATCAATTCTCACCTTTCTTCTCCTGTCCTATCCATATCCTTTTATTCACTGTCCTGCACTGCTCCTCCCCTGGCATTTTTATTCCGACCTGCCTGTTTTTTGTTCATATCGTGAAGAAGGGCTCAGGCTATCCACCTTTACCTCCTACAGACGCTGCAAGTCCTGCTGAGTGCCTCCAGCATTCCTGCATTTTACTTACAATCACAACACCTGCAGATTTCCGTGTTTCACTCAACTACTGGATTGGACCCAGTTTCTTGCATCGATCAGGCTATCTCTGCTTCTCCTCCTTACTTCCCAATCCAAATCCTGAACACCCAAGTACAACCAGCCAAATGAAACGTTTAGAAGCAAAATGCGAAAATCTGCAGACTGTGGCTGAAGCAAAACACACAAAGCTGGAGAAACTCAGGAGGTCAGGAAGGGTCTTTTATGTAGCACAGGTAAAAATACATAGCTGGCGTTTCAGGTTTGAGGCCTTCATCGAGGTATGGAAAAATAATGAATGAAATATTCACAGGTCCCGCCAAGAAAGAACAGCAGATTGATGTTGCAACATTCAAATTTTGACCAGAAGAATCAGGCCAAGGAACAGTTTCACAAGTACCAGGTGCTATCAGCTGTGGCTTCATTCAATAGACAGACTTTTCATGACTGAGGGCTTTAGCAGGAGATAATAATGAAGGGAATATTAGCAGTGTATACATCCACTCAACGCCTTAAAAAAAAATACAGAACACGGTAGGTCTTCCAGCTTTCGTATGAGGTAGAGATGCATTCCCAACTTTAAGGGTAAGATACAAGCAAAAAGCAGGTGGGTGTCCCATTAAAGAGAGAAAGGTGGAGGAATAGGAAGGGGATGAGCAGACCAACAAACAAAAGGAGTTCATTGGATACAAGAGAAAAGGTGAGAATTGATTTTTGGAGAGGGGGTGAACGAATACCAGAGAAGTTGGTTCATGCCATCCGGTTGGGGAGGGGTGCACAGACAGCAGGCGAGTTGTGGTCCCTCCAACTTGTTGGTGGGATCAGTTTGGCCGGACACGTGACCATGGACAGACACGTCAGCAAAAGGAAATGTGGTGGGGAACTGAAATGGGTCAATGCCTGCACGATACTGACCACAACAATCAGCAATAGTAATCTCTTTGGATTTTTTCTTCTTCATAGTAAAGATCGATAACAAGTAGAGAGAGACTACTGCCACAGCTGTCATGAGCCAAGTTGCAAGATCACGCTGAGATTGCTCCAATTACCAAGATTTGCTTTGGTCTATCGATGAAAGCAAAGATTCGTTCCTCAATGGTCCTAATAAAAATGAGTTTGCTCCCCCATTTCTTGGTAAAATTGTGATACCCCAAGTAAAGTACGTTTTCCCATATCCGAAAAGTCAGGGACCTGATTTTTTTTTTCAGGTTAACTGGATTTTTCAGATAACCAAATAATGGCTTTAACCAGCCCAGTAGCATTAGCAGAATATTTGTATCAGCGGTTAAATCTCAATTAAAAAAAAAGCTTTTCAACCATGAAATACTGTTTAATTCATCAAAAAGCATGATCTCAGCCTACAAAACAAGATAGATGCAGATCCCGGACACCTCCCCACTGCCGCCACCGATCTCTGACACCCTCCCACCACCGCCACCGAGCTGACATCCAGCCGTTCAGCGGACGTCTTCCCAGCTGGTTCAGAGCTCTGTCGTTAGCAAACTGGTGCAAACAGAGCCCCGCACGAGCACGTCAGGTGAAAAAAAATATTTTTTCAACTTGTGATGTCACGTTGCCGCCATAAAAAGGTTCGGATAATTGAACTTTACAGTTCACTGAATTTCAGATATGGGGGAAAACGTACTGTATTCAGCAAGTTAATCTTGGGGGTCTTACAAGTGTCATTAAAATAGAATTTTGCAAAATAAGAAAAGGGAGCTGAGGGCAATATGTTTCTGCCAAGGAAATAAAGATAAGATCTTCAGGCATTTTGGCAAAGTCTATGCTGAGATACTGGTTTGGTACCAGTGGCAGAAGCTCAATAGGAAACTGAAGTTTTAGCAGTCCCTTGAGTGAAACTGAAATAATAATATAAGGCTGCATGGTGAACGCAACACTATAGAACCACTTGCTGTCTTCAAGGAGTTGTGCGTTCTTCCAGCATCCGTGTGGGATTCCTCCCACATTCCAAAGACATGGGGCTTGCAGGTTAATTGGTCACATGCATACCAAAAGACATGTGGCCAAAAGACAAGACAGATCATTCACATTCTCACTCCCATTTCCATAGCGTTAAGGCAAACGCTAACTAGAAAACAGTAATTGTTGGTCTTTCGATACATGGAGTGACTGTTACCTGCAGCCACAATGGAATTCTGCTGATGCCTCTTTCATGGCAATGTAGTTGCATCCAACGCAAGCCATGTGATACCAGGCATCACAATCATCGCACTGCACCCACGCCACAGTATCTTCCTGGGGCAACTGGCATCGTTCAGCGGCGCACTGCTCTGCGGCATGTAGCGTGTGAGTGAAGACCTTACATGTGACCTGTGAACCAAGCGAAATATTGCCGAAAGGATGCTTTCGGGGACGACCTCGCTTCTTCCTGAAAGAGAGAAAGGGAACAAGAGTAAACGCCACTTCCTCTTGCCAGACAATCCACCGTAACTTGTGGGCTTTCTCACAATCCCTCAATCTTCTACATGCAGCTTGCTCAAATTCTTCAAACAAGGGCAACAGGCCAAGCTTTGGAGTTTTCCCCAAAAACGAACAAGAAAGGGAATGATGGCAAAAGTGGACAAGACCATTTAACATATAATACAAATCCATAACATTCATTCAAGTGAAGCTCAAGCCTTTATTTCAACTAAAAATTACATGTGATGCAGTGCCTGCAAATGGAAATCCTATTGGCTTTAACAACTTTGTACAGAAACAGCTGATCACAACAAGGTCGGTCGTCCAATCAGGCAAGGACCATGGCAACAGTACCCCCTTGATTTCAGAGTGAAGGTGCATTCTTTGAAGAGTGAAGAAAAAGGATTTGCAGGGCTTTGGGGGCAAGAATACAAATTATGATTCAAGTATTACACACTAAGAGAAGAATTTTTGAACATTTTCATGTCCGCTTGTCCCCTTCTCTGTTTAAATTCCAGCTGAAGTTTGATTTATGATCGGAAGGAACCATGCCCCAAAGGAGCAAGTTGCTCCAAAGCAGTGGTTCCCAAACATTTTTGGACTTCCACACCCTTGGCTTCTAGGCCACATCCCCAGTGCCCCCCCCCCCCCCCCCCCCCACCACACCATACACAACAAACACCACTTTCTTGGTACACTGAAACCTCGTTCGAATGAGATGCGTTAATCCGCAGAATCACTTGTAGCGCGGGTATCTGTGGACCCCAAACTTTGCAAATATGGACAGATAGATGGATGGATTTGACAGATTATTGATATGTGTTTTGCCCTCAAAATCAGTTTCTTTGATCAAGATGACAAAGGGAACCAATTCAAATTATAAATTAAATACTGAACTTATTATTAATAGAGGTGTTTGACTGGCATTTTGTATATTTACAGCTTGAATTTAGTTTCTTTGAAGGTGTTAATCTGCATAATTAGTCGATTTACTTCTTACCTTGATCAAATAGTGCCACATTGATTATGTTCTTTTGTTTGGCTCAACTTGTGAAAATTTAACTGCAAGTTATGATCAAGAATCACTATAAAAAGCCCTGGTGCTGGAAGTGCCATCATCAATCGCTCAGAATCTCCTCAGCACTCCAGTGCTTCAAAAGAAAGCATGCAAAATAAGTTGATTAAAATTCAGAATACCAATATTAAAAGAATGCACTTGCTTTCTTTCACTGAAATTGTTAGTTACAGATAGCAGATCCTTCGAAAACTGGTAATATTTGGGTTTGATTATCCGTAGGCGCTCTGACATAGAGGCATCTGTTCCGCGACTCAGCTGTAACGCGGAATGAAATCTTGGACTCCAACCACCACATTCTAATGAGGTTTTACTGAATTAGGTCTACTGCAAATTTAAAACAACAAGTGTATCACTGAGAGGCCAGCAGAGAGAGCAGTGTTTCCCTGCCTGGAGATGTTCATTGTAGCACAATGGGTTCTTGTTTGCCTGTGTCAGCTTATAATTTGTGAGTGAGAGGTTTTGATTATATTCATCATTGTCAGTCTCTTCGGGAATCAAGAACTTTGATGTCAACCTCTCCTGCAAGGAAACAGCTTTTTGTTCAAGAAAAAGATAACGACCTGACGAGAGAACACTGCCCAATTTAAAGCAACTCCATGAACATTCACTGCCCCCCTTTCTCGTAACCACCCTCCTGGATCTTTCCACTGTCCCCAGGAGGCAGCAGCGCCCACTTTTGGAATGACTGCTCTAAAGTGTAGCACATCAGCTGAAGCTCTTACTCGGAACACTGGCATTCGCAGCGAGAATAACAGGATATAAGAGCAGCGATGTGATGTGCTTTATAAGGATCTGGTGAGGCCTCACTTGCAAGTATGGGGTACAGGTTTGGGCTCCTTCTTGGATGTGGCGGGACTGGAGAGGGTCCAGAGATTCAAATGAATGATTCCTGGAATGAAGGATTTAGCATACAAGGAACGAGGGCAGGGCAAAGGTAATGAGAAGGCCAGGCAGTGGGGCTGAATGGGGTAAATGGATCAGCTCATGATTAAATGGCAGGGCAGATTTGATGGGCTGAATGACCTATTTCTGCTCTGATGGCTCTTGAAACATTTGATGGCTTTTGGGTTGAAAATTGGGTGGGGAGGAGACCTTGAAGAAGCACCTCAAAGGCCTGAACACAATAGATGCGACAAAGTTGTTTTCCATGGTAGGGAGTCTAGAACGAGAGGCACAACTTTGGGATTGAAGGGAACCCATTTAATACAGATGTGGAGGTATTTCTTCAGTGAGAGCAGTGGAATTTTCTACCATGAGCAGCTGTGGAGGCCAAGACGTTGGGTTTTATTTAATGCAGAGATTGATACCCTGACATTTCAGATTCCTATCAAAGGTTATGGAGAGAAAGCAGGGGAGTGGGGCTGTGGGAAAATGGATTAGCTCATAATAGAATGGCAGATGGACTAGATGGCCCAAATGGCCTGCTTCCACTCCTATATCTTGTGTTGGCCACCGATTTATAATTTTCCATCAAGGAAATTTCAAAAAGGGGAAACACACAGTTGGTGAACCTCATTCACATGTCAGATCCAGTTCTATTCCAAATGTTTTCATATGCTAAATGGACACAGATGCCATGTGAAGCATCACCTGATTCAGCCACTCAACAGGTACCATCAGTCAGGTCAAGTTGAATGAAATTATGTTTTACTTGGGAGAACCCATGCATTCATGAAATCTTCTCCCATTGCCCTGCAAATGCTTTAACCTCCAAAGAAGCAACTGCGTGAACATCAACAGGTCTCTGGTAAACATGTAACGCAGAAGAAAATTACATAGTTTACCTTTCCACACTTACTAACCACCTTAAAAAAATATTCAAGACAATAGATAACTCAATGAGGCAAAATATTCAGTCAACGTTGCAGGTCTGAACCCTGAACTGAAGCAAGGAGTGATATTAAGTAGATGAAGGGGGAAGAAAGCTGAGAGAATATTGGACAGGAAAAGGGGAAAGACAAGTAGGGGAAGAGTGAGAAAGAAGTTAAAAGGCTTGCAGACACCGTAGTTGTAGTAAAAACACAATGCTGAAGAAACTCAGCTGGTTAAACAGTGTCCATTATGTAGCAAAGATAAAGAAACAGAACCAGCATTTTGGGTTTGACCCCTTCATCAAGGTTGGGAATAGCGGTTAGAGAATACCTGTAAGGAGTTTGTTCATTCTCCCCATGATCTGTCCGGGTTTCCTCCGACACTCCAAAAGCATCCAGAGTTTGTAGGTTAATTAGTGTATTTGGAGGGCACAGGCTCCTGAGCTGGAAGGGCTTGTTACGGTGAGGCTTCTCCAAATTACATTTTTTTTTTAAAAGTAGGTAAAGAGATGGAACCAGATGGAGATTAGAATTTTTTTTTAATCTATATTCATGCCAGTTGGGTTTCCGTCTGTCCTGTTCTCACTGAGAATAAAAAGCCAAGCAATTGGGCCACATTTGTCTGGAACTGCAATAGAGCTTTGGCCTGAATGGAGCCATTGCAAAGCAAGCGAGCATTGCTGCACAACATAATGAAAGAGCTGGTGGCAAATCTCACTCCAACAGATTATCCAAGGGCTGATGACTCATTTTTCATTTTTTATCTTTATGTTTAGACCTTGTTCCCACTTTTGTTTGGGTTTATAGCTTATTTCATCATTTTCCTTCTCTTGCAGCTATGTACATGTTTGTTATAAATCTTTTAATTATCATTGTGTCTGTAATCACATAATCAAAGCTGCTTCCTTCTGGTAACCTCAGTCTGCTTCCCAATTTGTCCTTTAAGTAGGTTCTCAGTTGGTGGTATGCAAACATTGTACCGTGAGTTATACCATATTTGTACATTTGTTCAAAAGGTAATGAATTAATTCCCAAAAAACAATTTTCTATTCTTTTAATTCCTTTTCTCTCCCATTCTCTAAAGGAAAGGTTATCTATTGTGAAAGGGATTAGTTGATTTTGCATTAATAATAATTTTGGTAGTTGGTAATTTGTTTTTTTCTTTTCTACGTGAATCTTCTTCCATTTGTTAAGTAAATGGTGCAGTACTGGTGAACTTCTATATTGCACCAGTTTTTCATCCCACTTATAAAGTATATGTTCTGGTACCTTCAAAGGGCTGATGACTCTACACAACTGGTATCCAACCCAACAAAAGTCCAAGCCTGAAGATTAAAGTCAATTCTCAGTCTCATTTGAGTCGTGGATTATTGAGGATTAGAGTCTGCAAAGTATCGGAGCTGAACCGTGTGGGCGGGACGGTTAGCGTAGTGGTTAGCCAAAGTTGTTACAGCTCCAGTTATTTGGACCAGGGGGTTGAGACCCTTACTGTCTATAAGGAGTTTAAATGGTGTGTGTATTGGGGAGGTGGGGTGTTTCCTCTCGGTGCTCCAGCTCTCCCCCCCCCCCACCATTTAAATAAAAATGTACTGGGGTTGTAGTCAATTGGGGCACATGGGCTCGTGGGCCTGTTTCTGTGCTGTATGTCTAACCTAATTTAAATTTCACTAAGCCATTCGGCCCGTCAAGTCTGCCGTTCCATTATGACATGATCCATTCTCCCACTCAGCCCCACTCTGTGCCTTCTCCCCATAGCCTTTGATATCCTGACTATTCAGAAACCTATCAATCTTTGCTTTAAAGGCACCCAGTGACTTGGCCTCCACAGCTGCCCATGGTTGCAAATTGCAGAGACTCTGGTTAAAGAAATTTCTTGACATGGGTTTTAAATGGGAACCCTTCAATCCTGAAGTCATGCCCTCTTGTCCTAGACTACCCTACAAAGGGAAACAATTTTGCCACATCTATTCTATCCAGGCCTTTGAACATTTGAGATGCTTCTATGAGGATTTCTCCCCCTCCCCTGCCCACACATTCTCCTGAACTCCAATGAGCAGAGTCCAAGAACCCATCAAACATTCCTCATAAGCTGATCCCTGATTTCCAGGAATCATTGCTGTGAATTTTTTTTTAACCTTCTTCAATGCCAGTCTGTCCTTTCTTAAATAAGGAGCCCAAAACTGCACCCTGGACTCCAAGTCTTACATTAACACTTGTTTGATAAAGGCACACGAACTCACCCAGTGGGAGTAATGTGGGCACTCTCGATTGCACTTTGGGGAATAGGAGCATTGTGCTCCAATTTGTGCTTCTTGAAGGTGGGGTTTGATTCTGGCGACAATTCCCGGACACCCAAAGTCAACTGTCGATACAAATTGTGGTCCACCCCAGACTCCGATTTGCAGTGCCGACGGCCAGTGGCACTTTGTTGCACCTTCACCGAAAACCGTTGTAGTTCTTCCTCCAGCTCAAGGTCCGGAAGGACAGTGTGAACAGTCTTCCGCCGATGCTTGGTGACTGGCCGATCACCTGGCTTCTTCTGAGCTGGAGTGGTGACCATATCATTGCTGGAACCCCGGCTCTTCAAGAACTGTCGAAATTTCCCCAAAACCCCCCTTGTATCACCATACTGGCCACTGTCCTCTAGTTCAGTCTGAAAGGTGGAGAGCTGCGACTTCAGCTTGCTGATGCTACCAATAGAGTTCAGAATCAGAGTCGCCCGGGAGGCAGCTGGTGTCTCAGTGAAGCTCCGGATCCGAGCCGCCTGGGGAGAGATGCATTTATCTGTGGAACAGACCGGCCGGAATCCACATTGCTCCCGTACCTTGGGAATTGTTATGGCATCAAAGTCTGCTGGACGCACGCTGACCTTTTGGAATAGGAAATAAAACTCAGAGTCCTGCTGAGTTGCCAAACAGCCCTCTGGGATGTTCATGGCATCAGGATGACCGAAGGTGACCGTATCACCATCTGCAAGCTCAGTCCTTTGGCCTTTGGGAATGCGAACATCATTCACAAAAGTTCCTGGAGCAACAGAACCATAAGCAATTTTAATATTATGAAAGACATGCAATACACAGAAGTGCTGGAGAAACTCTGCGTGGGTTTCCGCCAAGGGGCTCCGGTTTCCTCCCACCATTCGAAACAGGTTGTAGGTTAAAAGGGTGTAAAGTGGGCAGCACGACTCGTGGGCTGAAAGGGCCTGTTACCGTGCTGCATGTCTAAATTTAAAATTTTAATTTTTTTTTAAAAAAGCAAATTACCCAAAAAAAGGTTTAAATTTTATGACCCTATTTTAAAACCACCGGAGGATTTTATACTTGGCACGGGAGTAGCACTGAGACTTCACTGTTAAGGTTCGGATTTATTCTTGGTGAACAAAACAACCACTGATTTTGGGGTGGCATTTTTAAAGTTCAAGTCCCATCTTATACGTCAGTATATATGGAATTGATGCAACTCAGAAAGTGTTCATCAAGACAAGCAGCAGCCTGCGTTTGCTACCTTTCCATCTCAGTGAAGAAGTGCCTGGCTTTAATCCGTAATCCAACAAAAATCAAAACAATGTTGTGTGGGTGAAAATGAAATCACAGATGTGATCGGGTGTCAAGCGCACACCTTGCCACCTTTAATAGGCCATCTGTCACAGGAAGGACAAAGATATTACGAGCATCTCAATTTACCATTTTGGTCACCAGAAAATAAACAGAAGCAGCTTGTTATTGCAATTCCCAGCCCCAAATGCTATCAATGACAGGGATAGCCACAGGCAATGAGATGCACAGCTTTCCATGCTAAAAGGCCATCGGAATAGAAGCAGAAACAGGCCATTCCGCCCATAGAGACTATGAGGAGCGCTCAGCTGCTCTGCCTGGCCTTTCCCCATTAATTCCCAGTGGAAAAGGGACTCCTGACTCTCCCATCATGCAAAGCAACCTTTCTACATCTACTTTATCCATGCCTTCCAACATTCAAAATATTTCAATGAGATCTCCCTCTCATTCCTCTAAATTCCAAGAGCTGTCAAACACTCCTCATATGATAATCCTTTCATTCCCAGAATTATCCTTGAGAGCCTCTGCTGAACCCTCTCCAATATCAGCACATCCTTAAATGAGCCCAAAACTGTTCAAATACTCCAAGCAAGATCTCTCCAGTACCTTATAAAACCTCAACATCAAGCTCCTGCTCTTGTATTTCTTTTCCATCTGAAAAGAATGCCAGCATTACATTTGACCGCACCCTTCCTTAAACCCACATCCCCTTTCCAAGTCTTTAAATGATCCCATAATCCACCCAGTAAATTTCCCATTACAAACCAGAGATTGAGGTGGGGGGGGGGGGAGAGGGGAGAAGGGGAAACTTCTTCACACAGAGAGTGGTGGCAGTGTTGAACTAGATGAAGATGTTCATGCAGGCTCTCCGATCAGTTCATCTCCTGGTGTAACCCCCCTGAATCTCTCTGCCGTCTTCCCACGGGGTCCGGCCAGAGCTTGTCGTCCCGGGGGACAAAAGGGAAAGAAAGGCAAGATGATAAGGAGCTACGAGAGTCCATCTGTGTGTTATCGTTGGTGGGATGGTCAATGTAGAAAGAGGGTCAGGGAGTGTAGCTTGCCTGCTCAAGGATTCCAGCAAGTGAGGGACAAAAGCCAGTACTGGAAAGATGTCATTAAGATTAAGAGTGCAGAGAGGAGTTAAAAGGATGTTGTCAGGACTTCAGGAATTGAGTTACAGGGTTAAATACATTAGGACTTGATTCATTGGAGCAGAGAACAAGGAGAGATTTGATAGAGGTATACAAAATCATGAGGGTTATAGATAAAGGAAATGTAAGTAGGCTTTTTCCAGAGGTTCAGTGAGATCCAAACCAGAGGACATGGATTAAGGATGAAAAGGGAAAGGTTTAAGAGGAACATCTTCACAAAGAAAGTGGTGGGAGTATGGAACAAGCTACCAGCTGAAGTGGTGAATGTGGGCTCAATTTCAACATTTAAAAATTTTAAGTTATATGGATGGGAAGGATATGGAATAGGTGCAGGTCAGCAGGGCTGAGCAGAATAGTTTGGCACGGACTAAAGGGTCTGTTTTCTGTTTCTACATTACAAAGTTTCTACATGACAACCATTTCATTTCAGAATCATCCTAGTGAATGTCCTTTGAACCCTCCCCATCTTCAGCACACCCTTTCTTAAACAAAGAGCCCAAAACTGCTCACAAAGTGAAGGCTGAGCATCGCACACCTGGCACTTGTATCTAATCCTTTTGAAATGACTGCCAGTATTGCATTTGTCCACACCCTTCCTGAAACCCACATTTTCCTTCCCAAGACTTTAAACTATCACACATCCACCCAATAAGACTCCCATTACAAACTAGAGGTTTAGGGGTGAAAGGTTTATGGGGAACTTCATCACACAGTGAGTGGTGGGAGGGTGGAGCGAACTGAAGTGTTGAATATGGGCTCAGTTTGAACACGAGAAAAATTTGGATAGGGAGATGTTTGGGAGGACTAAGAACTGTGCAAGTTAGTGGGTCAAAGCAGAATAGCAGCACAGACTAGAAGGGCTGATGGGCCTGTTTTCTATGCTGCAGTGTTCTATTTTTCTTCTAGGGTGCACTCCTGGCTCTATTACAATGACTCGTATTCCATCTGGGCACCCTCCAATCGGATGGCATTAACATTGACTTCTCTGGTTTCCAATAAACCCCCTTCCTCCCCCATTGCCTTTCCCACAACACTGTAACTCTCTCCCTCTGTCTCCTTTCAGAGACAAAAATCAATTCTCACCTTTCCTACTATCAAATCAAATTAAGACCTTTTTTTGGGTCAAGACTCCCCTCCAGCCAGTCTGGTCTTCATTCTGATGCCTTCCTGTTCTTTGCTTATTCCTTGAAAGGCCAAGGCCCGAAACTTCACAAACATCTTTAGCTGCTCTCCACCATTTTTGTGCTTCAGCTATGACTCTAACCTTCCTCTTGGTGTTAAACCCCCTTCCCCATTAATTGGAAAATTGGTATGGAGAACAAGTGTCATGAGGTAAGGTTGGCAGAGCTAGAACTTTTCTCTTTGGAGCAAAGAAGAATGAGAGTGACTTTAATAGAGCTCTACAAGATTATAAGCCTTCTTATGGAGAAAAGGCGAACGTGCAGATTACCCAATGTATCTTTACATTGCTGGATTCAGTACCATAAAAAGTCCAAAGACAGATGGACAGCCATCGGTGGTGGTGGGGGGGGGGGGGGTACAAGGTGGAGCATAGTACTCCAGCTCTTACACAAAATGAATGCCGCTGAAAGCAAAGGGGAGAGCTCACGACGTTGCGATGGCGACGTCAGCCCTCAACCCAAGCACGAATTTTAAAGCGCTCAGTGTAATCAAATACAGGGCAATAGCGACTGCAATTTTTCTCTAAAGGATCATTATTCATACAAGTGATGGCTAAAGTCTTTTGTTCTTTTGGGTGGGAGGGAACATTTTCACTTGCCAGTGCATATGTTTGACATAATCGTGACAGGTTGTGCTAATGCACCACTTACCCTCCCTCAGCTCTCCATAAAGGCAACACTGGATCCGCATTATAGATGTCACCATCTCCTCCCCCCCCACCCACTCCAATCTGACTTTAATGCAGGGTTGCACCATAAAAAGGCCTTATGAGGGGCACTGATAAGGTAGACAGCCACCTTTTTCCCCAGGGTGGGAGCGGCGACCACCACTCTTGAAGATTTTAATTTGAGAATTTTCGATCAATATGCAGTCAAAACAAAGAATAATCAAAAAGTAAAACATCAATATCCATCATATTAACAAAATAATGCATATATTGATCCACACGTCAACATTAAAGCGAGAAAAAAGTCAACATGCAATTCAATTATTATAAAGGAGGAAAAATTACAATAGTACAAAAATGCAAATTAAATGTCCATGTTGAACCAAAGGGAGAAAAAATTAGAAAGATAGTAGAGAGAAAGAACAAGATAAAAGGAACTCTTCCACCCGAAAGAAATGAAGAAAAAGAGAAAAAATAAAAAGATTGGCTTCACCAAGGATAAACCCTACTCCCATCAAGGGACAAATAACCCAACTAGGGTCCTCAACACTGAGAGCACCAGGTATGAATTTCATATTAATCACACCTATTTCTGAGGTTATAGGTGATCATCTCCAGGGGAACACAATTATGCATTTCTATCTTCCAGCAGGGCTAAACCTAGTTGGGAATCAGATTTCCAAGCATCTGCTTAAGTGGGCTATCCTGCCCTCTGCTAAAGCGAGCTTAACGAATTTTAATTGCTACTTTGACAGCCTCATGTTAGGTCTTCTAAATTCCCCAATAAAGTTCATGCACCTTAGGGTTATCGAATTCCAGTATTTCCCCTCACCCAAGATTACCCAAATCTTCCCAGAAAGGCCTCACTTTAGGGCGTGACCAGGTCGAATGCAGGGAAGTATCTATTTCTCGAACACCACAAAGTGAAAGGAGGAAAGTTTAAGGGAGGCATCAGAGGTAGGTTCTTCCCCCACCCCCACCCCAGGGGTGCTTGGAATGCCTTGCCAGGGGTGCAGGGGCATTAAGGCCACTCTGAGAGCGGAACACATAGGGTTTTGGGATAGGGAGGGGGTTCTTTTTGCTAGATATATGAGCACATTGAGGGCCGAAGACCAGTGCTGGGCTGCAATGCCCCCTCCGCCCCTGCCCGAGCCCGGTCCCCTCACCGTTCGTGCTCCTGTCCACGATGTGCACCATCCAATCGCCGGCCGGCCCCCTCTCGGCCTGCAGTTCGGCATGCACCCGGGAGATGAGCTCGCCAGCCCGGCCCGAGCTCAGGCGCAGGTCGGTCAGGTCGGCCTGGCGGCCCAGGCGGAAGGTGCAGCGGCGGCCGGCCGGCAGGAAGGTGTAGAGGTCGCGCGGGGCGCAGGCAGGGCTCGGGTGGGGAGCTGTGCCGATGCGGAGCAACTGCAGACACGGCTGGACCTCCGACAGCATCGTCGCCGACTGAGGAGCGGCGGGGCTATTACGTCATCGAAGCCCGTGTTCCTTCCGCGTCAAAACTTGGTCACGTCATCGAGAGCTCGAGACCCCATCCTCGAGGCTATTGTTACGTCACCCAGCACCCCCTCCCCTCCCTCTCCCCGAGTCGCCGGCGTCAGGGCAGCGCGGAGGGTCCTGGCGCTCGGATGCCGCCCGGGGCAGAGGCGGCCGATGGCGGGGTAAGTCGCGCCGGTTTCTCCCCTTGACAACGGCCAGCCGACTTCCTCCCCGCTCGCTCTCCTCCTCTTCTATTGAAAGGATGCGCCTTTGAAAATTGGCGCGCTGGAGCTGATGGCAGTCAACCTCGCGAGATTACTTTTAAAAATCCGGCGCGCCCGCTGAGCATGCGCAGAGTCGAGACTGACACCACCACCCCTGGCGCCATATTTCAGACTGGCGGACGTGCTTGCTGCCAGGCAGCTTTGTCAGATATCTCCCACGCAGAAAATCGGCTCGTTTCTTGTTTAGAGTCACATTTGTCAAAATGGTACAAATGAACGCTGTAGGCATTTAATTTCTTTTTCAATATTTTTATTGGCATCAAGTAAATAAAAAATAATGTATTAACAAATCTCGTATGGCAATAGTACTAAAACTTATGTTACGTTAAATAGAAAGATTTTTTTAAAATCTCTATACTAAATTTAATTTCAGTGAGAAATCTGTCAGTTGACTTATCAGTATCATCATCTGTACCAGAACACCACCACCCTGTGTTCATCTCAGAATCAGAATTTGCCATGAACATTGCTTTCCAGCAACATTCCAGAGTACAAACATTTATATAAAACCACCTTTGAGCAATAAATAAAACTAGTGCAAGAATATGTCAAAGTAAGGCAGTGTAGATGGTTCATTGTTCATTCAGCAATCTATGAGAAGGGGAAGAAGTGCTGCTGGACACTCGTCTTCAGGCTCCTGTACCTTTTTTTCTCAATGGTAGCAGAGTGAAGAGGGCACGGCCTGGGTGGTGCTGGGGGTCCCTGAGGATAGAGGCTGCTTTCTTAAGACACCGCATCTTGTAGAGGTCTTCAATGGAGTGGTCTGATGCCTGCGAAGTCTCAGGCAACCCTCTGGAGTTTTTTTTTCCTTCTCGTCTTGAGCATTGGCACCTCCAGCCAGAATGGTACACCTGTTGAAGTTTTTCGCTTACATACTGAATCTCCTCAAGCTCCTCACAGAGTCTAATCGCTGGTGAGCCTTCTTTGTGATTGAAAGGAAAGGGAAAACAGGAGACTGGAATCTGGTGGAGGAGCTCCCAGCAGATCGAGCAGCATCATTGGGAGACAAAATGGTCAATGCTTTGGAACTGGAACCTTTTCTCAAGACGGAGAGGGGACCAGAAAAATTAGGACAAGTGAGAGGTAGGAGTTGGGCAGGGCGGCAGTGGGGGGATTGGTGAACCGTGAGGGGTGAAGGATGGGCAGGGTGCCGTCTGGATTGGAGAACATAACTTAGGAGGGAAGATTAGCAGACCTCGGGCTTTCCCCTTGGGAGTGAAGAAGGACGAGATGTAATTTTATGGCAGTCTACAAGATTATGAGAGGCATAAAGAAGTTAGGTAGCCAGCACCTTTTTCCTGGGATAAGGGAAGCAAACACCAAGAGGACACCTGTACAAAGCGTAGGAAGAAAAGTTTAAGGGAGACATCAGTGGTTGGTTTTTCACACAGAGAGTGTCCCTGCCAGGGGTGGTGGTGGTGGTGGAGGATGGAAAAACGGGGACATTTAAAAGACTTAAGCAGGTACATGGATACAGGAAAAATAGAGGGATATGGGTGTGAGGTATGGAAGGTTATTGTCAGGTAGGGTATTTAGGTCGGCACAGCATCGTGAGCTGAAGGTCCTGTACTGTAAAGTGTTATGTTATCTGTTCTAAATATGAGGAACAACACATCAGATTCTCCTTGTTCAGCCTTAAACCTAATGACATAAACATTGATTTTTTTTCTAACTTTAGATAAACCCCCATCCGATTCGACTGTTTCTAACCCTTCTTTACCAGCTCATGTAGATTTAATTTCTTTCTTTCCTACTCGTCCCCCCACCCTCGATAGCTTCTCCCTCTACCCGCATCTCAACCTTTCACACCTTCCGCCTCATACGCCATCACCTCTTGGCTCCTCCCCAGTCAAAACCCATTTTGTCTCAATAAAGGGTCCAGAACCGAAACACTGAGTGTCCATTTCGACTCATGGGTGCTGTCTGACCTGCTGTTGGTTTCTCAAGATTCCAGAAGCTGCCTCTATTGTGTTTCTCAGTCCATTGGGTGGCCCTCAAAGCCTATGCCTCGGAACACATGACAATGAATAAATCAACTCCGTGAAAAATATTGGGTTTACTCGTCTACAGAGAAAGAACCTTCGGCTACATTGCATCGATGTAAGGATGTGCAAAGGAAAAAACATCAAATCAGAATCTACTGATTTGGCGGCGCAGTCAGCACACGCTATCACAGCGCCAGCGAATCGGTTTGAATCCAGCGGCATCTGTAAGGAGTTTGTACACTCTCCCCATGAATATGTGTGCTTCCTCTTGGGGCTCCGGATTCCTCCCACTCTCCAAATCATAAGGGATTGTAGGTTAATTGTGTGTAATTATCCCATCCCATAGGATTTAGATGGTTCCTTTCTTACCACCTGGATCAAACCCTTATTAAATCACAGAGCACTTTTGTGTAGGGATTGCTTCAGGTGGAATTTGAGTTTGAAAACCACTAGTCAAAGTTATAGGGAAATGTTAAGCAAGGTTTTTATTCCATGGAGCATAAAAGGTTGAGGTTGGATTCGGTTGAGGTATTTAGAATTATTGAGGTATGGATAGAATTGATGTGGGGAGATAAATACAAGAGGACTCTAGTTGAGAGAAAGGGGCAAAAGTTTAGAGGTCATGTGAGGGGGGACTTTCACTCAGTGGTGGATGTGTGGAACGAGCTTCCAGATGAAGTGGTGGAAGCAGGCTCAATATTAGCGCTTAAGGAGAAGTTGCATATGTATATGAACAGGAAAGGAATGGAAGGTCATGGGTCAAGTGTAGGTCAATGGGGTTAGGTGGGACAAAGTGTTCGGCATGGACTAGAAGGGCCAAATTGGCCTGTTTCTGTGCTGTAATGGTTATATAGGTTATATATATAGAACTGACATCACGGACCAGATTGTATTGTTAATATTTTAACAAATAGATCATTCATCCCATATTTTGCACACCATTAAAATTAGTAAACTTTTGCAATAGTTGCGAAAAAATGAAAGAAAATTAAATTGGCAATCCCACGGAAATGTGCCACTGCAAGTCAGCTCAGTATACTTTCAGTCCTGCAAGTGTGCAGCTTGATATGTGGACCGTTGCGAAAAAATGAAAGAAAATTAAATTGGCAATCCCACGGAAATGTGCCACTGCAAGTCAGCTCAGTATACTTTCAGTCCTGCAAGTGTGCAGCTTGATATGTGGACCGACTCGTCGTCGCTGAGGTTCTCCACCGGACGGCTAAGGGCGCAACACGTCAACGGAATGTTATTGGTGCGGCGAGGTCCCGCGAAGCGGCTGACAGTGAGGGGGAGCAAGAAGAGACGGGAGTAGAAAGATAGCGAGGGGGGGGAAGGAAGGGGAGAGGAGAGGAGAGGAGGAAGAGAAGGAGACATACAGGAGGAAGCGGAGAGTAGGAGGAGGGAGAGGCTCGGCGAGGGAGGGAGAGGGGCTGGAGGGAGGGAGAGGGGCTGGAGGGAGGTAGAGGGACTAGGAGGCGAGGGAGAGGCTGGGGGATGGAGGGGGATTGGGGAGAGAGAAGGGCTTGAGAAGAGAGGGGGGCTAGGAGAGAGAGGGGGGCTAGGAGAGAGAGGGGGGGCTAGGAGAGAGAGGGGGGCTAGGAGAGAGAGGGGGGGCTAGGAGAGAGAGGGGGGCTAGGAGAGAGAGGGGGGGCTAGGAGAGAGGGGGGGGCTAGGAGAGAGGGGGGGGCTAGGAGAGAGGGGGGGGCTAGGAGAGAGAGGGGGGCTAGGAGAGAGAGGGGGGGCTAGGAGAGAGAGGGGGGCTAGGAGAGAGAGGGGGGCTAGGAGAGAGAGGGGGGGCTAGGAGAGAGAGGGGGGGCTAGGAGAGAGAGGGGGGCTAGGAGAGCGAGACGGGGCGAGGAGAGAGAGAGGGGGCTAGGAGAGAGAGGGTGGCTAGGAGAGCGAGACGGGGCGAGGAGAGAGAGAGGGGGCGAGGAGAGAGAGAGGGGGGGCTAGGAGAGAGAGAGAGGGGGCTAGGAGAGAGAGAGGGGGCTAGGAGAGAGGGGACTAGGAGAGAGAGAGGGGGGCTAGGAGAGAGAGAGGGTGCTTGGAGAGAGAGAGGGGGCTAGGAGAGAGAGGGGGGGCTTGGAGAGAGAGGGGGGGCTAGGAGAGAGAGGGGGGGCTAGGAGAGAGAGGGGGGGCTAGGAGAGAGAGGGGGGGCTAGGAGAGAGAGGGGGGGCTAGGAGAGAGAGGGGGGGCTAGGAGAGAGAGGGGGGGCTAGGAGAGAGAGGGGGGGCTAGGAGAGAGAGGGGGGCTAGGAGAGAGAGGGGGGCTAGGAGAGAGAGGGGGGCTAGGAGAGAGAGGGGGGCTAGGAGAGAGGGGGGGGCTAGGAGAGAGAGAGGGGGGGCTAGGAGAGAGAGGGGGGCTAGGAGAGAGAGGGGGGGCTAGGAGAGAGAGGGGGGCTAGGAGAGAGAGGGGGGCTTGGAGAGAGAGGGTGGGCTAGGAGAGAGAGGGGGGGCTAGGAGAGAGAGGGGGGGCTAGGAGAGAGAGGGGGGGCTAGGAGAGAGAGGGGGGGCTAGGAGAGAGAGGGGGGGCTAGGAGAGAGAGGGGGGGCTAGGAGAGAGAGGGGGGGCTAGGAGAGAGAGGGGGGGCCAGGAGAGGGAGGGGGGGGCTAGGAGAGAGAGGGGGGCTAGGAGAGAGAGGGGGGGCTAGGAGAGAGAGGGGGGCTAGGAGAGAGAGGGGGGGCTAGGAGAGAGAGGGGGGGCTAGGAGAGAGAGAGGGGGGGCTAGGAGAGAGAGGGGGGGCTAGGAGAGAGAGGGGGTGCTTGGAGAGAGAGGGGGGGCTTGGAGAGAGAGGGGGGGCTTGGAGAGAGAGGGGGGGCTAGGGGAGAGGGGGGGCTAGGGGAGAGGGGGGATAGGAGAGAGGGGGGATAGGAGAGAGGGGAGCGAGACTCGGGGAGGGGGAGAGAAGGGGAGCAGAGAAGGAGAGGTGGGGAGAAGAAAGGAGGGGAGAGAGGCAGAGGGAGAGAGATGAGGGGAATATAATCCATATACTGAATAATGGTGAGAGGATGATGACAGAGAGGCCGGGCAGAGAACTGGAGCCACCAGCAACTTTTAGGAGCAAAATAGGTACAAATAATTAAACAGAAATATTGGGAGGGTGGGAGTGTCATTCATATTAGGGGAGAGACCTGTTATATTTCTGATTTGGGGAGTAACCTATCGATCTCTGATAATGACATGTATATGGTTTGTGTAGAGGAGGGTCAAAGATACCTAAACACAATCTGTTGTCAGAACTCGGCTGGTTGAGAATGATGGAGAGTAAAATGTCGATTATTCTTTTGCTCCCACTGATCTTCTGATTTCTGTAGATCCTTAATGGAGAGAAGTGAATGTTATGTGCCTGATATAGGAGGGAAAGGTGGGCTCCTGATGTAAAGGGAGACCTAAAGATTAAGGAGAACGTATCCTTGAAATTGGAAGGTGACCCTTTTATAGTGAAAAGAAAATAATATACAAAGAGACAATCTTCTGGCGAAATTGGATTTGGATTGAACTGAACTGATGATCAAATAGCAGTGAATTAGGAGATCTTAGGTTTTTTTTGTGAATTATCCATTGCATACCCTAGTACAGCAAAGCGAAAACCATGTAAAGTTGAAGTAAGAGCGTGCTTAAATTGTGTACGGCTTTGGGACATGTGCTGAGGTAATGGTGAAGGTATCACACAAATTGCCTTCAACATGCCTAATGTTAGGGAATTCAGATATGGAGAAAGGCTTGAGAGATTGGGAACCACTGCCAAAATGCATATTCAAGGTGAATTCAACAGATGTATTTACAGGAGTGGTTTTCAAACTGCCTGCCTAAACTCAAGTTCCAATCGCTATGCCCTAAGTGCTCTGTGATTAGTAAGGGAGTGCTTAAAGTGAGTGGAAAGAAAAAGGTTTGAAAACCACTGTTTTAACTGTACTTAATTGGCTTGTTATGTGCATGGTTTCAGAACTCTAAATGGGCCAATGACAATGGTTCTCAAGCAAAATATTTCAATAACAATTGGGTCGAGAGCAGTGGTTTTCCAACTTTTTCTTTCCACTCACATTATCACCTTAAGCAATCGCTTACTAATCACAGAACAATGATGGCATAGGGATTTCTTAACATGGATCGTGTGTGGGAGGCAGTTCGAAAACCACTGATTTACAGCAAAGAATTGTTGGAGGAGCTCAGCAGTTGGACAGTATCCATAAGTAGAAATGGTCACAGGATTGAATTTTAACCGTTTGGACCTGTATCTTCCGTTACTACCATAAGCGCATGTACTCTAGGTCTAGGTTTTCTGGGACTGGTTTGATACCCAACCATCTGCTGTACTTCAATACTGTAAAGATTTACCCAGATACCCAGATTGGAGTATATATGATGAAAGGTTAAAAATGGACGGAGTACAAAGGGTTAAGTAAGATAAATTTTTGAAACTCAGATTTTTAAGAGGTCAGTATGAAACCATAAACTTAAATGCTTTGGTTAATAAATAACTCACCTGCATTTAATTAAGCTAAAGGTTCTGGTTTTCTAATGATGTTTCATGGAGTGTTTAGGGAAACTTGTTCTTATTGACAGGACCAGAGGACTTGATTCCACCATCATACTTCAGGAGTCGAACCCATGCCCCACTGCAGTTGGACAAAAACCCTTTGGCTGCCCTGTCCAAGGCTACCAAAGACATCCTGGAACTGAGGCAAGAGAATGAACGTCTGAGGAGAATGCAGGGGCCATCATCCAGGGGACGCTCAGAATTCGAAAAGGAACACATCTCCAATGGAGCCAGGTGTGTCAGATGAGATTAGATTTCAGATTTATTGTCAGAGTACATACATGACATCACATACAACCCTGAGATTCTTTTTCCTGCGGGTGCAGCAGAATTACCTCTTATTGGCAGTGCAAAATAAAACTGCCTCAAAGTATACATGTAAACAAATAAAGGTAAATAAACTGACTGCACAATAGATTAGAAAAATAAAAGTCCTTAAATGAGTTTGATTGAGTTTGCATTGAGGAGTCTGCTGGTGGAAGGGTAGCAGCTGTTCCTGAACACACTTTCCATCACACATCTGTAGAAGTTTGCCATGGTCTCTGATGTCACGCCAAACCTCCGCAAACTCCTGAGGAAGTCAAGACGCTGATGTGCCTTCTTTGCAATGTTGCAACACTCGGGGTGGGGTGGGGGGGCTTGACACTATCCAGGAAGAAGCAAACCTGCCTGAGCGTCACTCCATCCACTGCCCTAAACATTCAGTTCACCTGTGCACAGCAGACGCGGTGTGTTCTCCAACAAACTGCACTGCAATTACTCACCGTGGCTATTCCATTCATCCTCCCAAATCCACGGCCACTACCACAGGAACAAATGCACCTGAGTGACCACCTCCAAGTTCTCCTCTTTGGAAATCTGTTGCCTCATCTTCACTGCCTCTGTGTAGAGCATAGAACGCTACAGCACAGTACAGGCCCTTTGGCCCTGGATGTTCTTGGATATTCCCACCAATAAAAACTAGCAACCTCTTCCTCCCTCGTGATCCTCTATTTTTCTTTCATCCGTCTGCCTGTGAGAGGTTCTCTTAAATGCCCCCAAATGTTTCAGCCACCACCACCACCCCTGCAAGTGGTAAGGCATTCCAGGTACTCACAACTGTCTGTGTAAACCATCAATAACTTTCCTCCCTTCACATGTCCTCTGGTGTTTGCCATTCCCACCATGTGGAAAAAGGCACTGGCTGTCTACCTTACTTTTGCCTCTCAGAATCTTCCAGTCCTCTATCAAGTGTCCTCTCATCCTTCGCTCCAAAGAGAAAAGTCCCAGCACTGCTAACCTTGCCTCATAAGACATATTTTCCAATCCAGGCAGCCACCTCTGTACCCTCTCCATGGCTTCCATATCTTTTCTATAATGAGGTGACCAGAAATGAACACAATACTGGTCTCACCAGAGATTTGTGGAGTTTCAATATGTCCTCTCAATCTCCTGACGAATGAATGTCCTGAAGATCGCCTGCCAGCAGCATTATGGGAGCACCTTCATCCAAAGGACTGCAGTGATTTAGGAAGGCAGAACTCAAGGGGAGGTTGGGAAATTATTCTGAAGCACTTGGTCGATAATCTCACCCCACTCCCCCCAAAATCAATTGAAACAATTTGAACATGAGACTCAAACTGCAGGAGATGTTACCCCAGGGGGCTGCATGTATGCTATGTAGTGCAACAATGCTAACACCTCAGTATAAAGTAACACGAGAGTATAGTAGTTAGCACAGAGCCAGCAACTCGAGTGTGAATCCTGCGCTGTGGGGACCGTGTTTGCCTGGGTTTCACCCAGGTTCTCCTGTTTCCTCTCACATGTCAAAATGTGCAGGTTGCAGGTTAATTGGGGTATTGGATAGCACAGACTCTTGGGCTGGAAGGGCCGGATACTGTGCTATATTTAAATGAAGAGTAAAACATGAAAGTCTCCAGACATCGTGATTGAAGTAAAAACCCAATGCTAGAGAAACTCAGCAGGTCAAACAGTGTAGTTTATGCAGCAAAGATAAAGGTACATGACCAATTGTTTCAGGCTTGATCCCTTCATTAAGGTATGAATAAAATGTGGAGAGGAGCCCGAACATTATGGTGGGGAGAGGCAGGAGGTAACTGGTAGATAAAGAAGGGAGGGTGTACCTGCAAATGGGGAGTGGGGGGGGGGGGAATATCTCTGTGAATGGAGAGGGAAGGATAGAGAACTGGAGCAAAGGAGACAGAGGGATGGGGAAGGGAAGGAGAATGGAGAGGATGGGGAAGAGAAGGAGAATGGGGAGGATAGGGGAGAGAAAGAGGACAGGGAGGATGGGGGAGAGAAGGAGGACGGGGGAGAGGAGGAGGACGGGGGAGGAGGAGGACGGGGGGAGGAGGAGGACGGGGAGGAGGAGGACGGGGAGAGGAGGAGGACGGGGGAGAGGAGGAGGACGGGGAGGAGGAGGACAGGGAGGAGGAGGAGGACAGGGGAGAGGAGGAGGAGGACGGGGGAGAGGAGGAGGAGGACGGGGAGAGGAGGAGGAGGACGGGGAGTGGAGGAGGAGGACGGGGGAGAGGAGGAGGAGGACGGGGGAGAGGAGGAGGAGGACGGGGGAGAGGAGGAGGAGGACGGGGGAGAGGAGGAGGAGGACGGGGGAGAGGAGGAGGAGGACGGGGGAGAGGAGGAGGAGGACGGGGGAGAGGAGGAGGAGGACGGGGGAGAGGAGGAGGAGGACGGGGGAGAGGAGGAGGAGGACGGGGAGAGGAGGAGGAGGACGGGGAGTGGAGGAGGAGGACGGGGGAGAAGAGGAGGAGGACGGGGGAGAGGAGGAGGAGGACGGGGGAGAGGAGGAGGAGGACGGGGGAGAGGAGGAGGAGGACGGGGGAGAGGAGGAGGAGGACGGGGGAGAGGAGGAGGAGGAGGACGGGGGAGAGGAGGAGGAGGACGGGGTGGAGTAGGAGGATGGGGAAGGAGGTCAGGGAGGATGGGGAAGAGAAGGAGAATGGAGAGAAGGAGAATGGAGAGAAGGAGAATGGAGAGTGGGTGAGCAGAAACCAGATTGATTGATGTTCATGCCATCACGTTGGAGGGGACCCAGATGGAAAATTCCAATTTACAGGTGGTTTTGGTTTGAATTGAATTGTACATGGCAACATGAATGTAAAATGGCTTTGCACAGTTGTGCATTTTTAAGGGGAACGTTTATTTTTGGAAATAGAATGTGATCTTGCCTTGTGATTTGTTAACTTGCACAGACCCTTGGAGCAGGAGAGAACAATGCTGGCCTGCAAGCTGGCTGAGCAGAAACAGGAGGAGCATCAGGCAGAGTTGCTGAGGAGCGTGACGGCTCAGGAGGCAGCAGCCGTTGACGAGAAGGACCGCCTGCTTGGCTGCCTGGCCCAGCAGCTGAGCGAGCTGCAACAGAGGCCGGGGGCGGACCTGTCGCAACTGTACGACCGGGACGTGCGGCCAAAGTCGCAGTTGGCGCAGGAGCGGCAGAGGAACAGGCTGGAGGAGGTGAGGGAGTGTTCGCCGCCCAGACCAGGAGAAAAGAGCAGCGAGGGAAACAGGTCAGCAGGGAGGCATCGCTGCACATCCCAGGTATCCTCCAGTCAAAAGAGTAATGACTGTGAACCAACCCATCCCCCCCCCTCAAAAAAAACATCAAGCTCTCTTCAATGTGTTGTTGCCTCCAAGTTTCGTATTAATACTTTGGGCATCCAAGATGCCGATCACTGCTCCCATGGTCAGAGGAGATCTACAGGGTCAAAGGGCACTGCAATTAAATTCCTTGGCTAATAATCCTGGCATGAGGGAGAACTTTAAATGCAGTGAATAGATGATAAATCAGGATTAGCACAGGTGAGGAGCATAAAGCAACCTCGATGAAGGGTCCTGACCCGAAACACTGACTGACCATTTCTACCTCTGGATGCTGCCTGAGACCTGCTCATTTCCTTCATTGTGGATGGACACTCAGTGATTGATGTGGTCACAGAAAAGCTGGTTCCTGTTCCTCTCAAAGCTTTTTATACTTAAAACCACCTGAATGTGGTTACAAGTCCAGAGGACCCCAAAACCCAGCAACAATAGATACTTACCAAGACAAATGATTACGTAAACAAAAGTTGCTTTTAATTATCTTTGAACATGAAAATAGAATCAAACTTTAACTTATCTCTATTGACTCACTTAACCCCCTTCAAATGCTAAGTGCACGTGTGTGTAATGTGTGTGTAAGTTCATCAAAGTTCTTTGGTTCACAGTCCAAACTCACTGGTTGCAGGCCATTCTTGAACTGTGCACAGAAGTTCACATTAATAAAGTTCACCAGGCTTTGGTGCTGAACAGTTAAATGGTTAACACTTAGAAAGGTTCTTGTTGGTTTTTAGAGAGTCTTCTTGCTCCAGGACATCCACAACTGATTCCTTCTTAATCAGCCACTCCAGTGTCTTGCTGATGAAACTTGCCCCTTCAGGGTTCTCCAGATGATAACCTCTTTCTTTCAGGTCACCAGAGAGTTCCTTTTTGTTTCTCCTATTCCAAGGGAAACACTGGACAACCAGTCCTCTCCTTTGACCAGGCCGGCTTCCAAAGCTTGTCCCTCTGGAACCAATATCTGTGTTTCTTCGCTCTGTCTCTCTAACTCTGAGAGCAAAGCCTGTTTTTTCTGCTCTCTGCCTGCAAAGATCACATGACCTTCCAGACAGTAAATTCTGTTTTTCAGACAGAGCTGCTACTGCCTGTTGTTACATTTGTTGCCTTTTGCAAATAACAGTCCATCATGAGTCTCTGAGCTAAAGCTACTGCAAAAAGTCTGTGTTTTAAAGTGTTTGTGTGTGACCTGCTCTAACAAACCTTTCCCAATTTATCTCCCAAACACCTCTATATCCGCTGTCACAATGTGATTAATTTAATTTGTGGGCAGCACCATTAGCGTAGTGTGACACTATGGCAGTGCCAAGTTCAAGGTTATTGTCCTTTGAATGAACAGATACAAATACAACAGCCAGCACCACCAGGTTGAGGAACATCTTCCCACGGGCAGTGAGAATGCTGAATGACCAAAGGAACTGCTCACACTGACCATCTGAAACTCGTATATACAAAACAATATCTATTTCTTTATTTGGATGCTTAGAACATAGAACAATACAGTGCAATGTGCCGACCTGTAAATTCCTACCAAAAAAAACGAAACCCTACCTCACAAATCCTCGATTTTTCTTTCATCCATGTGCCTGTCTAAGAGTCTCTTAAATGTCCTTCATGTTTCAGCCTCCACACCACCCTTGGTAAGGCATTCCAGGCACCCACACTCTCTGTTTTTTTTTTAAACTTACCCCTGATGTCTCCCTTAAATTTTCCTCCCTTCACCTTGTACAGACATTCTCTGGTGTTTGCTACAGGGAAACAGGCGCTGGCTGTCTACCTCTAAGAATCTTGTAGACCTATTAAGTCACCTGTCGTCCTTCTTCACTCCAAAGAGAAAAGTCCCAGCTCGGCAAACCTTTGCCTCATAAGACATATTTTCTAATCCATGCAACCTCCTGGTAAATCTCCTCTGCGCATTTTTGTCCTGCACGGGCACTGCTTGTATTGTGACTGGTGTGTGCCTGCGTGTTTTTGCACTGAGGACCAGAGAACACAGTTTCATCGGGTTGTACTTGTGCAATCAGATGACAATAAACTTGACGACCCAACGAAGCAACGTATCTATGGTCCATAGAGAAGATCCACAGTGCACCCTGCACACAAACAACATGTACATAGCAATCCAAAATAAATATATACAAGAATAATTTACAGGTTTCTAGGATTGTTCAACAGTCTTACTGCCAGCAGGAAGAAGCTGTTTACCATCCTGACAGTCCTGGTTTTTATGCTCCTCTACTTCTTCATTGAAGGTAGTAACTCAAAGATTTTTTTAAAATTTGGACATGTAGCAAGCTTACAGGCCCTTCCAGCCCATGAAACCATTCTGCCCAATTATCCTACAGCTCCCGTACAGTTTGAAGGGTGGCAGGAAACTGGAGCACCCACGCAGATGTGGGAGGACGCATGAACTCCTCACAGACAGGACCGGATTCGAACCCCTGTCGCCAGCTGAAATAGCGTTGCACTAAGCGTGCTGCCAATACTGCAGGCTCAGTAATGGTCCTTAACAATTCTCTGAGTCCTTTTCTCAGCCGTCGTTATCATCCTCTGTCCTGACCTCAGATATTATGCTTTGCGGTTGCCAAGAGACTCTATTGTGCTCCTCTAAAACGTTGTTATTACCCGGGTTCGAATCCCAACACTGTCTGTAAGCAGTTTGTACGTGGGTTTTCCCTAGGTGCTCTGGCTTCCTCCCACCCTCCAAAACATATGGGGCTGCAGGTTGGTTGGGTGTAATTGGGCGGCACAGGTCTCAGTGGCTGGAATCAGCTTCTACTATGTTGTGTAACGAGCCCAAAGGATTCCAAAACCCAACAGCAATAGATATTCACCACAACAAATTGTTACTTAAACAAAAGTTGTTTTAATTAATCTTTAAACATGAAAACAGAATCAAACTTTAACTTATCTCTATTAACTTAAGTAACCTAACATAACCCTCTTCTAATTTTAAGCACACGTGTATGTAATGTGTGTGTAAATTTTAGAAAGTTCTTTGGTTCACAGTCCAATCTCACTTCTCATTCTTCCAAGTTCTCTAGTTGCAGGCAATTCTTGTACTGTGCACAAAATGTAACATGTATAAAGTTCACTAGGCTTTGGTGCTCGAAAGGTAAATGGTTACCACTCAGGAAGGTTCTTGTAGGTTTGCAGAGAGAGGATGTGTGGTTCCAGGATTTCTACAACTGAGGTACCACCGTTAGTCACCTCAATGTCTTGCTGATGAAATTTGCCCCATCAGGGTTCTCCAGATGATAACCTCTTTCTTTCAGACAATCACAGAGTTCCTTTCTGTTCCACTTATTCCAAGAGAAACATCAGATAGCACTTCCAGCCATCCGCCACTCTGGAACTTCTGTTTCAGTTCCAACAAGCTTCTCCTGGCTTGTTACAGCTGTCTGTGTCACCCACAATCAAAGAGTCTTTTCTGTCTCTCTCTCTATCTGAGATTCAAACTGCCAGCAACATGTCCTTCTCTCTCTTATTTGCAACCCCCCCCCCCTCCCTTCCAGCAAACAACAGGAGTTCCTCTCAATGACCTCTGAGTGAGCACTTTGCAGAGAGGTCAAAAGCCTTGCAAAAAGGACCAACACAGATAACCTGGCTCTGGTTGTTCTTCCAAGACAATAGCTCATTCATTTCATGACATCATTTCAATTAGCACCTACTTGTGAAATATGCATAGCATTCTCTACAGTTTCTGTAAAGTCACAGACTATGAATTCTTCAGTATTTCAAATAAGATCTGTTTTAAAGTGTGTGTATGTAACCTACTCAAATTTTACCAATTCATCTCTCAAAAACACTCCTCAATATTCCATCACAACGCCAACACTGCATTCGCCTTCTTCACCACCAACTCAACCTGGAGGTTAACCTCTAGGGTATCCCGCATGAAGACTCCCAAGTCCCTATGCACCTCTCAATTTTGAATTATATCCCCATCCAAATAGTCTGCTCGTCTACTTCTTCCACCAACTTGTACAACTTTATACATCGTATTTCATCTACCAGTGTAGCTGATACCATTGAAGAGGATTCCAAAATAAATTGCAGGGTTGGTGGGGATGAGGATGCGGAAAGGCTGCAGAGAGACTTGGCTAGATTAGGAGAATGGGTAAAATCCGCTAATCCTTGTGTCGAGCTGAGGAGGAACCAGATGGATGACTCAAAATTACTAGCCTTTCTCATCCAAAGTTAAGAGGCACTCATTTCAGTTGCAGGGGTTTCTGTCAATCATCTAGCTCCCATTTACACTTCCATTTATTCTTCACACATCCTTACCACCCTACTCCCCAACCCTCACTCCCAGATTCTATCACTCACCTGCACACCAGGGGCAACTTAAAGAGGCCAATTACCAACCAACCTATTCTGGTTTTTCTAGAAAGCTCCCAAAAAAAATCGGCATTTTTTTTTCCTGGTTCTGGTACAGCAGAGGAAGAGAGAGAGATGGCAGCATGTCTCGGGTGGGTGAGGGGAGAGAAGAGAGAGAGAGAGAGACGGCAACACAATTAGGTTGGGCGGGGGGTAGAGACGGCAGCATGTCTTGGGTGGGCGAGGGAGAGAGAGATGGCAGCACGACTCGGGTGGGCGAGGGGGGAGAGAGACAGCAAGCAGTGTGACTCGGGTGGGGGGGAGAAGAAAGATGGTAGTGCGACTCGGGGAAAGAAACAGCAGCGTAACTCAGGTGGGTGAGGGGGAGAGAGATGGCAGTGCAACTCGGGTGGGCGAGGGGGGAGAGAGAAGCCAGTGCGACTCAGGCGGGCAGGGGGGGAGGAGAAAGACGGCAGCACGACTCGGGTGGGGGGGAGAGAGACGGCAGTGCGACTCAGGTTAGGGGTGGAGAGAGACGGCAGCGCAACTTGGGTGGGCGAGGGGGGAGAGAGAGGGCAGTGCGACTGGAAGGGGGATGGATACGGTAGCACAATTTGGGTGGGCTTAAATCTGGGGCAGCTGGCTTTTGTTCTGAAATCCAGAAAAATCTGAAATTCGGAATACACTGTCCCAAGGGTTCTGGATAAAGGATTTTGTATCTGTACCATATACAATCTACCCATTTATTATTCAAGTTTTTTGGGCCAATTTTTCGGGTCATATTTGGAAGGGGTCGACTTTTACATGGGTAAACACCTGCATTGTTCAAGGCTTCGAGAGCTCGGTTGGCTAGGACCAGGTGGTAAGACCACCTTCAGGGCTTTCAGAGCCCGGATGGGTAGGCAGCCAGGGCCTAGGAGAGACCAAGGTCGGGCGCTCTGGCGGGAGAGCAGCTGGTACGAGGATCAGGGCATCGGGAGCTGGAATGGGCTTTGGGAGCTCGGATGGGTGGGCGGGTAGGGACCAAAAATGGAGCGGTTGACTTTTACATGGATCACACCAAAAATGTGCGATTTTCGGGCCAAAAATGTGGGGTCAACTATTACACGGGATCGACTCTTACAAGAGTACATTAAGGTACCAGCGTATGTCAGCTTAAAGTGAGTGGAGTGATGATTCAGAGATTTTTTTTAACTCAGAAATTGATGGGTGTCTGAAATCCATTGCCAGTGATGATAGTGGGGGCTGGTACATTCAAAAGACTTAAATAAGCACATGGATATAAGAAAAATA
Source organism: Narcine bancroftii (assembly GCF_036971445.1). Taxonomy (NCBI): domain Eukaryota; kingdom Metazoa; phylum Chordata; class Chondrichthyes; order Torpediniformes; family Narcinidae; genus Narcine; species Narcine bancroftii. Next base: position 184,051,155 of record NC_091470.1, read on the forward strand.
GAGTTAGTGGTGTGAAGTTGGGAAAAATTAGATTGTTGTGGTTTAGGGGTTTCATAGGTTGGTCCAACATTGTGGCCTGAAGGGCCTGCAGTGTGCTGTGATGTTCTATTTTCTGCAGTTATTGTGCAGGTTAAAAGCTTTCTTTGTCTGGTCCCAACAGCTGCTGCTCCCACCTGAATCCCTGGATGGGGATCGGGAGGCGCTGCTGCGCAGGGTGGCAGAGCTGGAAGAAGAGCTGCGGCAGGGTCGAGAGAAAGGCCAGTGCGAAGCAGCACACCTGAGGGAAAGGCTCGAGGCCATGGGCCAGGAACGGGACACCCTGCGGGAAGAATTGAGGCAAGTGAAACCCTAGGTTATTCCCTAGCCCACAAGGCTGTGGCATTTGTGCAAGTAAAAACATCATGCTGGAGTAATTCAGCAGGTCAGTGTACCTTATAGAGCAAAGATACATAACCAACGTTTTGGCCTTGAGCCTCTTCATAAAGGTTTGAATCCACGCAGTCTGTAAGGAGTTTGTTTGGTGTACAGTAAAATGCATAGTATCCGGTTATTCTACCAACTGGCAAAAAAAATGAGGAAATAAATAAACATTTAAATAAAAGTTTAAAATTTTAAAAGTGAATGTTCTCCAAAGTTCCCCCCATGAAAAGAGGACCGTACGTACATTCAGCCAGTAGACTGCCCCAGTTGTGCCTCACCCGCAGCAGTTTTTAAAAAAAGTTTGAAAACCACTGTTTTAATCATCCCGAATGGACTCGTTATGTGCCCAGTTTCAGAACTCCAAAGGAAATGGGCCAATGACAATTTTTCTCAAGCAAAATATTTCAGAGACTATTAGGTCTCACACCCTCATCCCATCTTAAGCAATTCCTTACAGAGCACTGATGGCCTAGGGAATACTTAAAGTGGAAAGATAAAGGTTGAGAAGTGCTGCTCTAACTCATATGTTCATTAATTAGTTGGTCATACACTTTGAGACTTGCTGCATCAAAATGTTATAAAATAGAACATTTTTTTTCTCCCTTTTCACTGCTACAGTAAAGCCAGATGTAATTCTGAATCTCAAAGCTCCTTGGTCCAGCAACTCCGCACTTACATTGGACATCTGGTACCGGACGAGAGGCAATTGGAGGAGGCTCAGGAAGAGAAAGAATGGCTAAGCAGCAGGAATCAGGTCAGTTTGACTTTGGCAGCTGTCGCATAAGTCCAAAATGAGGCAGAAACCTTCAGTAATATAATTCCATCAAATGTGAGTGAGTCACATTCCCTACAGTATTTGAATGACAATGAATTCCTCATGGTTCAAAAGTTGCTTTTATTTTAACATAATACTTTAATAATAAAAATGTAGTACAGGTACACAATCCTTTATCCGGAACCCTTGGGGAACAGCGTGTTCCAAATTTCGGATTTTTCCGGATTTCAGAACAAAAACCAGCGGCCCCAGATTTAAGTCCACCTGAATTGTGCTGCCATATCCACCCCCTTCCAACCGCGCTGGCGTCTCTCTCCCCCCTCGCCCGCCCGAGTGGCGCTGCTGTCTCCTCCTCCGCCTGCCCGAGTCGCGCTGCCGTCTCTCTCCCCCCTGCCCACCCGAGTTGCGCTGTCGTCTCCCTCCCCCCCCGCCTGCCCGAGTCGCCTTGCTGTCTCCCTCCCCCCTCACCCACCCAAGTCGCACTGCCATCTCTCTCCACCCACCCCCCCGCCCGAGTCATCTTGCTGTCTCTCTCCCCGCCCTCCCAACCAAGTCACACTGCTGTCTCTCTATATCTCCCTCCGCTGTACCAGCACCAGGAAAAAATTGCCGGTTTTTGGAGCTTTCTGGATTTTAGATGTCCGGATAAAAGATTGTGCACCTGTATATACCATATATGCTGTTTTTAGGATGAAGGTATAGGATGACCCCAGAATTTCCATCTAAAATGTAGGTTTTGAGTGATGCCCTTTGCATGAGACGACTCTCCCATATCTGGCACTTACCGCTGTCAGTGGATGCTGCTCAAACAAGTTACAATATTTTAATAACAAATTTTATTGGGATTTTTTAAAATAAACCACTGTTGGCTCCTGCAACAGGCTATTTAAACCCTGTACAAAACTGGGCAGATGGACACCATGGAGGAACGTTGAGACTTCACGAGATTGTATCAGAGCCGGCCAAGTTTCCAGGATCGTCCCATATACCGTCCTGCAGCTTTTGTCTGCCCCAAGGCAAACAAAGAGTTGCCCTGAGCATGTCTAGTGACCTCCGCACACAAGAGGAGAAAGGGGAGCAAATGAGTGTCCATGGTTTTACCTGCAGCCTCGCAGACTTCAGTTCAAACCATCAGCAACCCGCACTCCAGATCCAACGGCCCTACGGGAGCCCTTCTTGCTGTCAGTTCCCTTACGAATCCCAGAATCCCAGACTGTGTGGGTCCTTCGAGTCCACAGGCAAGGCCAGCTGTTATTAGTGAACCCATGATTTCCCCCCCCCCCCCCACCGCCTTGAGACGGTAACATAATGGGGCTGTCCTCCTGTACCACTGTTGCTTGTGTTCTGGATGGTTTGGATCCTCGCAGTAAACTGTTGCGCCCTATTATTTTGCCAGCATTTGGAGAAGGAGAGGGAGACGCTGACAGCCACAGTACAGCTGCTCAATGTGCGCCTGACTTCGCTAACGGACATTCTCACCATCCAGGAGAGCGACCATAGCAACGCCCCCAGTAACACACTCCGAGCTAAAGTAAGAACCGAAAGGGCTGGAAATACTTGGTCAATCAGGGAGAGAAACCGATTTGGCATCAGGCGGAGGGAGACCTTTCACCTGAAGTATTAATACTGTCCTCTCTCTACAGTGGTGTCTGACATGCTGACCATTGGCTGCTTCTTCTATTTTCAAATTCATATTTCAAGGAAGTGCACTATTTTGCTTTTGAACAACCTGGGCTAAGCCTCGGAGCTGATATTCCCAGTGGAATCGAAGGTGCGGTCTAATTCTAAATTTCACCATGGACTCTTGGTGTTCAACAAAATCATGTCGTAGACCTAGAACATTACAGTGCAGTAGAGGCCCTTGGTGGTGTGCCGACCTACATATTCCTACCAAAAACAAAACAGAACCTTTCCTACCACATAACCCTTTATTTTTCTTCTGTCTGTGTGCCTAAAAGTCTCTTAAATGCCCCTAATGTTTCAGCAGCTGCCACCACCCTTGGCAAGGCCTTCCAGGCCCCCATAACACTGACCAATAACCCAGGTTCAGTCCTGCCCTCTGGGGCTGTCTGTGTGCGTGTCTGGTCTCACTGTGACTGCTCAGTGTGTTCCAGCCTCCAAATGTGCATTTTAATTGACAACTCATACGGAATGTGTAGGTGAGTGGGGGAATGACGAGAATGTGGAGAAATAATCAAAATAACGGGATTCTTTAGAAACTATAGAACACTGCAGCACAGAAAGCAGGCCCTTCTATCCTGTGCCGAAATCGTATTCGGCCTCGTCCCACTGACCTGCACCCGGTCCATCGCCCTGCATACCTTCTCATCCATGACCTGGCCGACTTTTTTCTTAAATGTTAAAATTCAGCCCACATTCAACACTTCATCTTACAACGTTACTATTAAAAGAAAATAAGTGCACGAATAGTGAGGCAGTGTCTTTGGTTCATTGGTCATTCAGAAATCTGACAGGAGGGCAGAAGCCGTCCTTGTGCTGTTGACTCCTCGTCTTGAGGCTCCTGTACCTTTTTCCCAATGGTAGCAGAGTGAAGAGGGCATGGCCTGGGTGCTGTGAGGATAGAGACTGCTTTCTTAAGACAGCGCCTCGTGTCGATGTCCTTGATGGAGTGAAGTCTGGCGCCTGTAAAGTCACAGGCCGAGTTCACAACCCTCTGGAGTTTACTCTCGTCCAGAAGGTTGGCGCCTCCGTACCAGGCAGATTTATGAAGGCCAATGTGTTTTTCTGTTGTGTGTTTCCAGCCCACGTTGGATATCCAGAGAGGGGACGGTGGGAAGAAGGCACCGCTGGTGACTCGCTGGAGGGAGAAGGTGTTCGCTCTCATGGTGCAGCTGAAGTCACAGGAGATCAGTCACACCAATGATATCAATCATCTCCAGGTCAAGGTAAGGACCAGCCTTTACTGGTCTTACTGCTGTCCCAGACTGCTTGAAGCCTCATCTGTCAGGAGGTACCACTCGAAGTGCCAGAAATTCCTGGTCCCTGCTGCAGCCCTATTCCAAGGGTGGGATGAACCATAGAAGATTACAGCACAATAACAGGCCCTTTAGCCCTTCTAGCTGCACCAACTATATTTCTGCTTGGTCCCACTGACCTGCACCCAGTCCGTCGCCCTCCATACCTCCCCCATCCATGGGCCTGCCCAAATTTTTAAAAAATATTAAATATTAAAATGCCTGCATTCACCACTTCAGGTGGCAGCCCATTCCACCCCCTCCCCCCCCACCCAGTGTGAAGAACTTCGATTAATTTAGACATGAAGCATGGTAAACGGGCCCTTTTGGCTCATGAGCCTGTACTGTCCAAAATACATTCAATTGACCTGCAACCCTCTACATTTTGAGTGGTGGGAGGTTGCCCATGCAGACAAGAGAAGAATGTACAAACTCCTTGGAAACTGTGCCGGATTTGAGCCCCGGTCGCTGGTGCTAACCATGCCCAGCTCTCTCCATGTAACTGCCTGAAGCTCACCAGCTTTTGTTTGTTCAATATTGCAGTGTCTGGAGTTACTTGTGTTCTTTTATCCCATAACCCAGGTTGGTCCTTGCATTTATTCCAGCACCTACATGATGTTGACTCGTAGCTTGACTAAGGGCTCAGGTCCAAAATGTTAGTGATATATTTTTAACCATGTCCTTGACTATCACAACCACTTCGCCCTATCTCCTGCGGGCTAGCGTGGTGGAGAGCGTCGGTATCAGTGACTGGGGTTTGACACCAGGGCTGTGTGTAAGGAGTTTTTTCACTCTCCCCATGTCAGAGTGGGTTTCCTCCGGGTGCTCCACCTTCCTCCCGCCCTCCAAAATGTACCCAGGGTTGAAGGTTAATTGGGGGGTAATTGAGTTGCACAGCCTCGTGGGCTGAAAGGGCCTGTAACTGTGCTGTCTGTCCAAATTAAAATGAGATTAAATCGCTGTGTAACCTGCCGAGTTTCTCAGCAGACTTGTGCATTAAATACCAATCGCAGCTTCACCATTGAGGGGGTACCGAGAGAGAGAGATGCAAAACTGAGTTTGTTGAGGAGCCTGTCTTAGCCAGTCAGCCGATACTAGAACCTGCGTCTGCCCCAGCACACAAGTTAGCAGAGTGGCTTCAGTCAGCAGGTGACACTGGCAGAATTAGACCTTGGGAACAGGAATCTTTTTGAATGCCGTGCCAAATTCCTGTGGGTTGGGGATTAGTCTCGGTTGATAAATGCCAGAAAGATATCATTAGCGATGGCAGGACGGAGTGCAGTTTTTGTCTCTCGTCCACTGTCCGACTTTCGAGGGGGAAAGTGCATTTGCAGCTATTAGTCAATGCTGAAAATCCAGAGAAATCAAATCACCCCCCCCCCCAAATCAGCGGGTTGTTTTGTTTTTAATTGCACAGACTGGCCCCAATTATTGTCTCTTCCTGATGCTGCATGCGTTTGTGCGGGTGCTCCTCTACTTACAATGGGGTTACATTCCGATTAAACCCATTGTGAGTGGAAAAATCGGAAGACGATAAAGAATACTGCACCTGTTGAACTTGATAGCCAAGCCGACCTTAAATATGCTCAGATCACTTACCATAGCCTTAGCTGGGCAAATCTATCTAAAACAAAGCCTATTTTATAATTAAATTTTGAATACCTTTTATTCCACACTGAAAAAAACAATTTTTAATCATAAAATATATTGTTTTTATCATTTAATAGATTAAAGGAAAAGGTTGGAATGAAGTCAAATACACTATTTGCATATTATCAAATACGTACTTGGTTATTAGATCATTTAGGGCATGAATTAAAATCACCTAAAATATCTAAGTTTGAACGTTTATTAACTGATGGAGTTTAAAAAAAAAGTTTTATTTCAGAAATTTATTACAAAAGAAGATGACTAAACCTGATTTGTATAAAATGAAAATTAAATGGGAGAATGATTTATCTATTCCAATATCTCTGGAGGAGTGGAGGACTATGTGTGAGGACAGTATGACTAGATTAATTAATTAATGTGAGATATAGTTTGGTCCATTATAATTTTTTTACATCAGTTATATTCAACTCCCAAGAATTTAAAAGATATGATTTTAGTACTTCAGATATAGAAAATAAATAGGTACTTTCTTCCATTCAGTTTTGCGAAAAGGTAAAGCCTTTTTTATATGGAGTTTTTGGAAGGTTTATTCAAATTTAAACTAACACTTGATCCGTTTTTATTTTTATTGGGCTATACCACAATGTTGACTTTGGGTTTAAAACTAGACAAATTTCAAATGGCATTTATTCGATTAGCTTTAGCAGTCGCTAGGAAATGTATAGGATTGCATGGAAGAATTAAATATTCAAAGATGGCATAATGAATTGAGAATTTGTGTACCTTTGGAAAATATAACTTATAATTTGCATAATAATTATTTTTTTATTAAAATGTGGAATCCATATATGAAATATGTAGGTTTGGTCTGTTAGATGGGATTGGCACCATCCTCGGTATCAAATTACCGATAAATATGTATTAGCTCCATTTATTACTATTTTTATATTTTTCTGGGGGTAGATTAGAGGAGGGAGGGAATGGGAAGGAGAAAAATTTGTATTATGGTTAAACTTTATTACATATCTGTACTTTAATTTTTGTTCAATAAATAAAGTTATTTAAAAAAATCATAAAATATAGCACCAGTGTACCATCGTAACGTCGAAAACTCATAAGTGGAGAAGTAACCTTATTTCATTGGTTCCTGAACTTGACAAGTTTTCCAATCACGGGACAGCACGGTTGGCATAGCGGTTACAGTGCCAGCGACCGGGGTTCAAATCCAGCGCTGTCTGTAAGGAGTTTGCACATTCTCTCCATGTCTGTATGGGCTTTCCCCAGGGGTCTCCGGTGTCCTCCACCCTTCAAAACGTACCGGGGGTTGTAGGTCAGTTGGGTGTAATTGGGCAGCACGGGTTTGTGGGCTAAAAAGGCCTGTTACCGCGCTGTGTGTCTAAATTTAAACTGACTTATTTCATTCGACTTAAGGTGAAGTCATTCTCTGCAACTTTTCATTCTTAATTTCCATTATAAATTAGTCTGCATTTTTTCCAAAAATAAACTTTATTCACAATAAATTATTTACATAAAAGAAACCAAAGTCTTTCCATACCCATAACTTCAATCATATCTATATATTCTCATTAACGTATTGTTACATTTGTTCTCTCAATACACGATTCTCACCACTATGACACCCTGTCGTTACTCCCTCCCCCCAAAACTCTGTCGTTTGAGTGACTTCCCCTCGGTGCCCGGTAATGGGAGGACTCCAGATTGTAGTCCTTCCCCACAGAGCATCAAGCCTCAGCATGTACTCCTGCAGCCTGGAATGTGCCAGTTAGCAGCGTTCCCTCACCGACATCTCTGTGGGCTGAAAGACCAACAATTTGTCTGCTGTGGAATTCTTGGCAGCAGTCAAAAGTTCACATATGTCGATGGCCAAATGCTACAAATCTTGATGATATCTGGAAAACTGCCCCTTTGCAAAGGAGTGAAACAAAGGAGTTGTTGAATCACGTGTGGCAGTGGGAGCTCTTGCTTTGACTGGAGTTTTTCTGTGCCTTCTCAGATTAGATTAGACCTCACTCCTGTTAACTCAGCAGCATCTTTATTGTGAGCCACGAACAGATCAAATTCTTACTCCAATGCAGATCGCAGACCTGGAGAAGGAGGTTGCAGTGAAAGGTCGGGAGCACGCACTGTTTGTCCACAGCTTACAAGACAGGATTGCAGAAACCAAGCTGGAGCGAGTCAAAAATCAGGTAAGCAGTCGAAGAAAGCAATAGAAATTCTGAGCACATGTTTGCCAAAGTACACGTGCACAAAAGTACTGTATAGGATGTGTAGAGCTCGTCGAAAGAACCAAAGACTTGTTGATCCAAACCAAGGCTTTAATTAGCAAAAGACAGGAGCTCTTCACAGGTGGCCGACCAGTCGGAATGATCCGACCTGGCTCGGGACACAACCCTTTAAGGCCCAGACAGTAGGCGTGGCTAAGTTCTCAGCCAATCGCTGTAAGCACAGTCATTACATACTCTAGATACTGTAACTATATACATTGGTGATAGGTCCGTACTATCGCAGGATGACTCTATGGGATGACCCAGGATTTCCATTTAAAATGTAGGTTTTGACTAATGCCCTTTGCATAAGACAACCCTCCCAAATCTGGGACTCAGCACTGACCCAGCAGGTGCTGTTTAAAAACAAATCACAATATTTCAATAGCAAATGAGCCTTTAAAGGTTTAAATTTTATTTGGATGTTTTAAAATAAACCACTGCCTGCTCCTGTAACGGGCCGTTTAAAGCCTTGTACCGAGCCAACGGCCGTCAGACCGAGCATGTGGAGCCTGCGGGGGGAGTGCTGAGACTTGTCAAATAACCAAAGGGGCATGCGCAAGATGGCGTCAGAGCCGACAGGAAGATGGCAGGGGTGCTGAGACTTCGTATGGATTTTAGACCACGCGTACAGGACGACGCCGGTTTGAAGGTGAAATGTTTAAGTTTCGAGGATCGTCTATTCCATTGGTTTTCAAGATTACTCCCCCTCAAGACAGCTTAAGCAATCCCAATGCCAATTAGGGGCGATTAAAACAGTGGTCTACCACCTCAAGCAATCCCTTATGGCATAGGGATTGCTTAAGGTGGAATGTGAGTTGAGGGGGGCAGTTTGAATACCACTGTTCTATATGATGGCATATATGGTATGGTACATTAATACACAAGTAAGGGTATCTGAGGAAAGTATTTCATCAGTGGGTGCTTTAAGCAAGATCGCTCCAGACGTTGACCGCAGCACGAGACGTCGACTGCAGCTTTAAACATCGTCTGTGGCTTTGGGTGACAGCCTTGGCTTTCACTGGCAGCTCTGTGATCTTTGAGGAAGGAGGCTGTGGGTTCAAGTACATGGGGTTGCCCATGTACAAAAGCTAGACCTGCCCTTCCAGTACATTGCTGTGATTCTTTGTTTTTAGACATACGAACATTAGAAACAGGAACAGGAGTCGGCCATCCGACCTGTCGAGCCTATTCTTTTTTTTATAATTTTTTTTTACACTGTGAACCATATCAACCAAAATTTATATAAACATTTCTCATTAAATATACACAGTGGTGTTTTCTCCCTTTTTTTCCCCCTACCCTCCCTCCCCCCTTCTCGCCCCCCTCCAAAACCAATAAATATTCAATATATACAATACGATAAAACCACGAAACAATGTCTTCACGCAATGAAAAATAAACAAGAAAAATGTGTCATCTACTTTTACACACTGAATCAAGTTGTTTTGTCTTATCATCATTTTAGGGGGTGGAGGTCCAAGGCATGCCCTCTCTGATATGTTCCATGTATGGTTCCCAAATTTGTTCAAATAATGTGACTTTATTTTTTAAATTATATGTCATTTTTTTCAATGGAATACATTTATTCATTTCTATGTACCATTGCTGTATTCTCAGGCTCTCTTCCATTTTCCAAGTTGACATTATACATTTTTTTGCTACTGCTAAGACTAACATAATAAATCTTTTTTGCACTTTATCCAATTTGACGCCTAATTCATTACTTCATATGTTACTTAGAAGAAAGATCTCTGGATTTTTTGGTATGTTACTTTTTGTAATTTTATTTAGTATCTGATTTAATTCTTCCCAAAACATTTTCACTTTTGTACTGTTGTTCCCATTTCCTTCTTACAACGAAAACATCTATCTGATAATGTTGGATCTCATTCTTCTAATTTTTGAGGCGTGATATATAACCTGTGTAACCAATTATTGAGGGGGAGGCTTCCGTCGCGCATGCAGCCATCTTCAGCGCAAACGCCGGGAGATCCAAAATGAGTGGTGGACTAGCTTCGCCAAACGAACCCAGCTCAGCGCGGACATTGGCGACTTCAGGGGTTTTTACGAGGCCCTAAAGGCTGTGTACGGCCCCTCACCCCAAGTCCAAAGCCCGCTGCGCATCTCAGACGGCAAAGTCCTCCTCAGCGACAAGATCTCCATCCTCAACCGATGGTCAGAACACTTCCAATCTCTTTTCAGTGCCAACTGCTCAGTCCAAGATCCGCCCTGCTCCAGATCCCTCAACAGCCCTTAAGGCTAGAGCTGGATGAGGTCCTCACTCGGGAAGAGACATATAAGGCAATTGAACAACTGAAAAGTGGCAAAGCAGCAGGTATGGATGGATCCCCCCCCCAGAGGTCTGGAAGGCTGGCGGCAAAACTCTGCATGCCAAACTGCATGAGCGTTTCAAGCTCTGCTGGGACCAAGGAAAGCTGCCTCAGGACCTTCGTGATGCCATCATCATCACCCTGTGCAAAAACAAAGGCGAGAAATCAGACTGCTCAAACTACAGGGAAATCACGCTGCTCTCCCGAAAATGTTCTCCCAGAATCACAGTGCGGCTTTCGCGCAAACAGAGGAACTACTGACATGGTCTTTGCCCTCAGACAGCTCCAAGAAAAGTACAGAGAACAAAACAAAGGACTCCACATCACCTTTGTTGACCTCACCAAAGCCTTCGACACCGTGAGTAGGAAAGGGTTTTGGCAAATACTAGAGCACCTCGGATGCCCCCCAAAGTTCCTCAACATGGTTATCCAACTGCACGAAAACCAACAAAGTCGGGTCAGATACAGCAATGAGCTCTCTGAACCCTTCTCCATTAACAATGGCGTGAAGCAAGGCTGCGTTCTCGCACCAACCCTCTTTTCAATCTTCTTCAGCATGATGCTGAAACAAGCCATGAAGGACCTCAACAATGAAGACGCTGTTTACATCCGGTACCGCACGGATGGCAGTCTCTTCAATCTGAGGCGCCTGCAAGCTCACACCAAGACACAAGAGCAACTTGTCCGTGAACTACTCTTTGCAGACGATGCTGCTGTAGTTGCCCATTCAGAGCCAGCTCTTCAGCACTTGACATCCTGTTTTGCGGAAACTGCCAATATGTTTGGCCTGGAAGTCAGCCTGAAGAAAACTGAGGTCCTCCATCAGCCAGCTCCCCACCATGACTACCAGCCCCCCCACATCTCCATCGGGCACACAAAACTCAAAACGGTCAACCAGTTTACCTATCTCGGCTGCACCATTTCATCGGATGCAAGGATCGACAACGAGATAGACAACACATTCGCCAAGGCAAATAATGCCTTTGGAAGACTACACAAAAGAGTCTGGAAAAACAACCAACTGAAAAACCTCACAAAGATTAGCGTATACAGAGCCATTGCCATACCCACACTCCTGTTCGGCTCCAAATCATGGGTCCTTTACCGGCATCACCTAAAACGCTTCCACCACCGTTGTCTCCGCTCCATCCTCAACATTCATTGGAGCGACTTCATCTCCAACATCGAAGTACTCGAGATGGCAGAGGCCGACAGCATCGAATCCACGCTGCTGAAGATCAAACTGCGCTGGGTAGGTCACGTCTCAGAATGGAGGACCATCGCCTTCCCAAGATCGTGTTATGTGGTGAGCTCTCCACTGGCCATTGAGACAGAGATGCACCAAAGAAGAGGTACAAGGACTGCCTAAAGAAAGCTCTTGGTGCCTGCCACATTGACCACCGCCAGTGGGCTGATATCACCTCAAACCGTGCATCTTGGCGCCTCACAGTTCAGTGGGTAGCATCATCCTTTGAAGAAGACCGCAGAGCCCACCTCACTGTCAAAAGACAAAGGAGGAAAAACCCAACACCCAACCCCAACCAACCAATTTTCCCTTGCAACCGCTGCAACCGTGTCTGCCTGTCCCGCATCGGACTTGTCAGCCACAAACGACGTGGACTTTACCCCTCTATAAATCTTCATCCGCGAAGCCAAGCCAAAGAAAAGAAAAACCAATTATACTGTATCATGCGTAACTTTGTGTTTATTGTATAGTTCATAGTTCCAGAACATAACTTTTCCCATACTTCATTTTTTATCTTTATGTTTAAATCCTTTTCCCACTTCAGCTTAGGTTTATACTTTATTTCATCATTTTCCTTATCTTGCAGCTCAAAGAACATGTTCGTTATAAATCTTTTAATTGTCATTGTGTCTGTAATCACATATTCAAAGCTGCTTCCTTCTGGTAATCTCAGTCTGTTTCCCAATTTATCCTTTAAATAAGCTTTCAGTTGATGATATGCAAATATCATGAGTTATTCCATATTTGTACTTCAACTGTTCAAATGTTAATAAATTATTTCCCAAAAAACAATTTTCTATTCTTTTGATTCCTTTTCTCTCCCTTTCTCTAAAGGAAAGGTTATCTATTGTAAAAGGGATTCGCGGATTTTGCGTCAATAGTAATTTTGGTATTTGGTAATTTGATTTTTTTTCCTTTCTAAGTGGTTCTTCTTCCATATATTAAGTAAATGATGCAATACTGGTGAACTTTTATATTGCACCAGCTTTTCATCCCACTTATAAAGTATATGTTCCAGCACCTTCTCCCCTATTTTATCTAGTTCTATCTTAGTCCAGTCTGGTTTTTCCCTTATCTGGTAAAAATCTGATAAATACCTTAATTGTGTATATAATAATTTTTAAAGTTTGGTAACTGCAAACCACCTTGATTATATCTCGCTGTTAATTTATCTAATGCTACCCTCGGTTTCCCCCCTTTCCACAAGAATTTCCTTATTATTCTCTTTAGTTCATTAAAGAATTTCACTACTAAGGGAATTGGCAACGATTGAAATAAGTATTGTATCCTTGAGAAGACATTCATTTTAATGCAATTTACCCTCCCTATCAACGTTAGCAGTAATTCTTTCCAATGTTCCAAGTCTTCCTGCAATTTCTTTATTAGTGGCTGATAATTTAGTTTGTACAGGTGGCTTAAATTATTATCTAACCTGATACCAAGGTATCGGATTGCTTGTGTTTGCCATTTAAATGGTGATTCTTTTTTAAATTCTGTGTAGTCTGCGTTACTCATTGGTATCACTTCACTTTTATTTGCGTTGATCTTGTACCCCGATATTTCTCCATACTCCTTCAATTTCTTATGTAATTCTTTTATTGCTACTTCTGGTTCTGTTAGGTATACTATGATGTCATCAGCAAATAAACTGATTTTATACTCCTCCCTTATTTTTATCCCTTTTATTTTCTGTTAACAGTTCTGCCAGTGGTTCTATTGCTAAGGCGAACAATGAGGGGGATAATGGACATCCCTGTCAACTTGACCTACTTAATTTAAATTGGCTCGATACATATCCATTTACTGTTACCTTTGCCAATGGTCCATTATATAATGCTTTAATCCAATTAATATATTAATCTGGTAGATTGAACCTCTGTACTACATTAAATAAATAGTTCCATTCTACTCTGTCAAACGGTTTTTCTGCATCTAAAGCAACAGCCACTGTTGGCTTCTTATTTCCTTGAACTGCATAAATTAGATTAATAAGTTTAGAGACATTATCCGCTGTTTGTCTTAATAAATCCAGTTTGATCTTGTTTTACTATTTTTGGTACGCAATCGACCAATCTGTTTGCTAATAATTTCGCTATTATATACAAGTAGAGATATTGGTCTATATGATGCTGGTGTTAATGGATCCTTCCCCATCTTTGGTATTACTGTAATTATTACTGTCTTGCATGAATCTGGCAAGTTTTGTGTTTCTTCTATCAGGTTCATTACTTCCAGGGGAGGAAGAATTAATAACTCTTTAAATGTTTTATAGAATTCTATTGGGAATCCATCCTCTCCTGGCATTTTATTGTTCAGCAGCTTTTTTAATATATCCTGTGCTTCCTCTATTTCAATTGGTTTTATCAGTTTGTTTTGTTCCTCTTCTTGTAATTTCCGCAGTTCAACTTTAGCTAAAAACTCTTCTATTTTATCATCTTTCCCCTCGTTCTCAGTTTGGCATAATTGTTCATAAAATTCCTTAAAGTTCTCATTAATCTCTATTGGGTTATATGTAATTTGTTTGTCTTTTTTCCTTGATGCCAATACCGTTTTTATAGCTTGTTCTGTTTTAAGTTGCCAGGCTAATATTTTATGTTTTTTCTCCCAGTTCGTAATACTTTTGCTTTGTTTTCATTATGTTCTTCTCCTCCTTGTACGATTGTAATGTTTCGTATTTTATTTTTTTGTCCGTCAATTCTCTCCTTTTTGTTATATCATTTTACCAGTTCCTTTTCTGTACTTACTATCTCCCTTTCCAACTGCTCTATTTCCCGATTGTAGTTCTTTTTCATCTTAATTGCATAACTTATTATCTGCCCTCTAATGAAGGCTTTCATTGCGTCCCATAATATTAATTTGTCTTTCACTGATTCTGTGTTTATTTCAAAATATGTTTTAATTTGGCGTTCAATAAACTCTCTAAATTCCTGCCTTTTAAGTAGCATGGAGTTTAATCTCCATCTATATGTTCTTGGTGGAATGTCCTCCAGTTCTATTGCTAATAATAGGGGTGAATGATCTGATACTAGTCTACCTTTATACTCAGTTTTCCTAACTCTCCCTTGAATATGGGCCGACAACAACATATCAATCCTTGAGTATGTTTTATGCCTACTCGAATAATATTAATATTCCTTCTCTCTTGGGTGCTGCCTCCTCCATATATCCATAAATTTCATTTCCTGCATTGATTTAACCATAAATTTGGCCACTTTACTCTTTTTGCTTGTCTTTTGTCCAGTTTTATCCAACATTGGATCCAAATTAAGGTTGAAATCCCCTCCTATCAATATATTTCCTTGTGTATCTACAATATTCAAAAAAATATCCTGCATAAACTTTTGATCCTCCTCATTAGGTGCAGATATATTGAGCAAATTCCAAAATTCTGAGTATATCTGACACTTTATCATTACATTCCTCCTTGCTGGATCTATTATTTCCTCCTCTATTTTGATTGGTACATTTTTATTAATTAATATAGCTACACCTCCAGCTTTTGAATTATATGATGCTGCCACTATGTGTCCTATCCACTCTCTCTTTAATTTATGTTCCACTTCAGTTCGATCCGTTTCCAGCACAAATGCTATATCTTTTTTCAGTAAAATTAATAGCCTTTTTCATTTAATTTGGTTATGTATTCCATTAATATTTATAGTCATATAGTTCAACGTGGCCATCTCATATCCTGTTTACACCTCATTTCTGCTTATTCACCACCACCATCCCCTTTTTAATCTCTCAGCTTTCCCTTTTTAAACTCGATGTATGACAACTGTCGAGCCTATTCAAAGAGATCATGACTGATCTGATGATCGTCTCATCTTCCCCGACTTGCCTTTTCCCTACATCCCTTAATTCCCCTACTCATTGTAAAAAATCTGTCCAACCTTGTCTTAAATATACTTACGAAGGACTCCTCCACTGCTTCAACGGGCAGTGAATTCAGCAGATTCACCCCCCCCCCCCCCCCGGGAAAAGCAGTTCCTCCTCCTCTCCATCCTAAATCTACTCCCCGGGATCTTGAGGCCATGCCCCCTAGTTCTGGTCTCCCCGACCGATGGAATACACAGCACGGTAACAGGCCCTTCTGGCCCGTGAACCCGAGCCACCCAATTATACCCAAATGATTATACCCTACCTAGGTTTTAAAGAGTGGGAGGAAACTGGAGCACCCACAGGAAACCCACGCAGACATGGGAAGAATAGACAAACCCCTTGCAGAGAGCGCCAGATTGGAATCCTGGTCGCTGGCGCTGTAACAACGTTGCGTTGACCGCCACACCGTGCCATTTGTCAATCTCCACTTTGAATATATTTAATGACTATCCCCACATCCCTCTCCGCAAAGAAATCTGAAATGGGTGAATACTTATTCTGAAACAACGATATGCCCCCTTTACGGGGAATATCCTCATGGCATCCAGCCCATCAATCACCTCTCGGAATTTCAATATGATCTTCTGAACACTGAAGGGAACAGATCCAATCTGCTCAAACATTCCCATCATGCATCACCATCGTCAACCCTGAAATCAACCTCGTGGATTTTCCCTGTCCTTCTATCAGTCCTTAAATGCAGAGACCAATACTCCACGCGACACTTCCAGGGCACTGTTACCAGCAGCCAGTCAATTTGCATCAAAACTTTCCTACGTTTATATTCCATTTCCCACCACCCCCCTCTACAAAAGCATACCTAATACTTGTACTTGCAAGCTAATTTTTGATTAAAGGAGACCCTCACCTTCCCTCTTCTCACCCTCCCTCCCTTGCCCCCATCACCCTCTGCCCCCCAGTCCCCCTCTCTCTTCCATGTAGCTAATCGTCTGTTTATTCTTGCAGTGTCTCAGGGACAACTTGGCTGGCGTTCAGGACAACCTTGTTCAGTTCCAGGAGAAGGCAGAGCGAGCTGACAGTGCTTTGCATCATCTCCACAAGCTGTTGAGAAGGTAGGTGAAGTGATAATTGGGATCTGTCCCAGACGCATCCTGCCAGACTTTTGGGCCGCCCTGCTGTTTGGAGGCAGTGTTCATAGGATCTTGCTGCAGTGTACCCCAATGGCTGGGGGGGGGGAATATATGTTCGAGAGAGGGGAGGGGGTGGTTGCTGATTATGGGCAGTGCAATTGGCGTCGTGGTTAGTGCAGTGCCTTCACAGTGCCAGTGATTGGGACCAGTTTTCGAATCCTGGGCTGTCTAAGGAGCTTGTACGTTCTCCCCGTTTCTGCGTGGGTTTTACCCAGCAGCTTAACTGGGAGCTGATAAGTGTGAGAACCAGAGAGGAAATGAATAGCAGAGTAAATTAAATTTTAAATTTAGATACATAGCACAGTGAGAGGCCCTTCCAGCTCACAACCCTGTACCGCAAAATACTCCAATTAACCAACAACGTTCACACCTTTTGAAGGGTGGGAGGAACCGGGGGTGAAATCCACGCAGACACGGGGAGGACGTAGAAACGTACAGCACCAGATTCAAACCCAGGTTGCTAGTGCTGTAGCATCATTGTGCTATCCGCTACGCCCTCATGTTGTAAAAAAATATTTTAAAACGATACAGTGCAGGCCATGAAACCCATTCCACTCATTTGCACACAATTAATCCACCAACCTTGTACATTTGAATGGTGGGAGGAAACTGGAGCACATGGAGGAAACCCATGCAGGCACGAGCAGGATGTACAAACCTCTTACAGAGAGCGCGGGATTCAAACCTGATGGTGTAAACAGTGTCGTGCTAACTACTACTCTAAGCATTCCACTCACGATAGATGTCTCAGCATGTTGACCGGTGACTTTGACCCACTTTTCTCCCTCCCCTTACCCCTCCAGTTTCTACCAGCAGTTCCTGGAGCGGGAGGCGGGTGTAAAGCAGGCCTTGCGACGGCTGGGGAACCTGACTCAGAGGGTGTCCTTTGCGAACAAGCGCATCGATACCATTCAAGGTGAGTGACCTTCAGCGATCCGGTCAGGTTTTCTCAGCAAGCGTAGGTGGGATTATCGGGAGAAGTTTGTTGAGCGTAACAGTATCTCCCCCCACCCCCCCCCCCACCCCCACCAAATGTCATTGTATTTCTGGTTCCCTGTGGGAACTTTACCCTCTCCAAAGCCTTTTCCACAACTGACATGGAGCGAAGTGAGAAGTACTCTTGCCCTCATCGTTCAGCTCTGTGTAACCCCTTGAACAGGATGTTGAGACGCTTTAATTTAATTTTGAATACAGCATGGTACAGGCCCATCCTGCCCCTGAGCCCATGCCACCCAAAATAAACTCGTGTGACCAATTACTCCTTTGGAATGTGGGAGGAGACTGGACGAAACCCACACTGTTAGGGGAGAACGTGCAAACTCTTTAGTGACTTAGGTCCACTGGCACTTTCGATGTAGGAACCGAACTCAGCCATTCGGCCCATCCTGTCCACGCTGCCAATCCATAATGAGCTGATCCATTCTCCCACTCAGCCCCACTCCCTGCCTTTCTCCCCTTCAACTTTTTTTGAATATTTTATTTAAAAATGTCGCAGACATGTAATTAATAAACTTTTAAATAAACAAATATTGATTAAATTTAAAACTATAATGATTATATGCTGGTTTTACCCTTCCCTTCCCCTCCATCCCTTTTATACCCTCCCCCACTAAAGCATTAGACAAAAAAAATGTGGTAGGTATACAATCCTTTATCTGGAACCTTTGGGGGGGACAGTGTGTTCCGAATTTAGGATTTTTCCAGATTTCAGAAAAAATGCCAGCTGCCCCAAATTTAAGCCCACCCGAATTGTGCTGCCGTATCCTCCACCCCTTTCCAGTTGCGCTGCCATCTCTCTTTCTCCCCCCCCCGCCCGCCAACCCAAGTCGCGCTGCCATCTTCCCCCCCCCCCCCCCACAGTTGCGCTGCTGTCTCTCTCTCTCTCTCTCTCCTTTCCGGATTTTAGATGTCTGGATGAAGGATTATGTACTTGTACATAGTGATATGAAATATAGAAGAGAGAAAAATTGTTTCCTGGATTGAACAAATGGTCGATTTGCACACTGGGCTCCTACAGTATTTGTAAAACTGTTGTCGAGAAGGATCAACCCAGGACATAAGAGGCCAGAAGTACATTTTTACATATTTACCCCTAAACTTTGCACACACGGGCTCCAAAATTGTAAACAGGCAGTATATTTATTTCTTAAATTGTATGTAATTTTCTCCAAAGGAATACAATTTTGAATTTCTGAATTCCATCTCTCCTTGCCTAAATATGCATCTGATTTCCAAGTCACTACAATACACTTCCTTGCCCCCGCTACTCCCCATAATATTGGATGCCCTGACTATTCGGATATCTGTCAATCTTGGATATACCCAACGTCCTGGCCTCCACAGCTATCCGTGGTTGCAAATTCCAGAGGTTCTCCATTCCCCAGCAAAAGAAATTCAAGGTTCCTTTTATTGTCACATGATATTACTTTACGAATGTAACATACATGATATATTTTAACTTCTGCTGCTAAAAGGAAGATAGCACAAGTTGCCATTAGTATTGCCCGGTGCCCCTTGCAGTACAAGAGAGAGTCCTCTGCATCTCTGTTCAAAGTGGGCTCCCTTCAATCCTGAAGTTGTGCCCTTTTGTCCTAGACTCTTCCACGTGGAACAACTTCGCCACATCTACCCTGTCTACGTTTTCGCTAGCTGTCCGTTTGTTTGACTACCAGTTCCCTTCCAGCCAGAACTGGAGTTGTTGTGGCAGGGAGGGGCTATACAGGAGGCACGGTGTCACCTGGACTGGGGTGGGTGGGGGGTGGGGGACGAGTTGGCATTGTACCGCAGCCACTGTTTTTTGGACAGCCCCTATCTTTCTTTGACCAGGATTGTGTGCTCGGAAGGAGGCACTCGCTCGGCTCCAAATGCAGGAGAGAAGCAGGCAGCCAGAGAGAGGCGTCATCAGGTTGGTACCATGTAGAAACTGCTTCACTTGGAGGGACAGGGGATGCACTGTTGCCCTTTCTCAAGGGTCAAGTGTCTGTGAGATGGAGAACGATGTTGACAAATGTGAGATTATCCTCTTTGGTCTGAAAAATAGAAGATCAGAATATTAAGGAGCAAATGAGGTACTCAAGAAGTATAAAAATGCAAGAAAAACATCAGGACGGTTGAAAGAAAACATGAGGTTGCTTTGGCAGACAATGTGGAGGAAAATCCTAAGGGTTTCTGCAGGTATATTAAGAGCAAAAGTATAGTAAGGGACAAAATTGGTCCCCTTGAAAATCAGAGTGGTCAGAGATAGGGGAGATCTTAAATGTGTTTTTTTTTGCATCAGAATTTACTCGGGAATCTGGCACAGAGTCTAAAAATAAACAGTGAGGTCCTGGAACGTATAAAGGTTAAAGAGGAGGAGGAAAAGCTTGCTGTCTTAAAGCAAATACGGGTGGATAAGCCCCCAGGGTGTGACAAGATATTCCTTCGGACGTTGAGGGAGACTAATGTAGAAATTGGGCGGATTTTGGCAGAAATATTTAAAATGTCCTTTAGCCTCAGGAGGGCTGCTGGTGGATTGGAGGGTAGCTCTTGTTCTTCCGTTGTTTAAAAAAAGGCTCCAAAAGTAACCCTGGAAATTATAGACCAGTGAGCGTGATGTCAGTAGTAGTTAAATTAATTGGAAGGTGTTCTTGGGGTATATGGATAGCCAGGGCCTGATTAGGGATAGTCAACATGGCTTTGATCATGCTTAACCTACCTTAGAGTTTTTAGACGAGGTAACCAGGAAAGTTGATGAAGGAAAGGCTGTGGATGTTGTACGCATGGACTTTAGGAAGGCCTTTGACAAGGTCCCATATGGGAGGTTAGTCAGGAAGGTTCACGATGCTAGGTATTTGTGGTGAAGTAGTGAACTGGATTTGACAATGGCTACAGGGGAGAAGCTAGAGAGCAGTAATGGATGATGACTTCTCGGACTGGAGGCTTGTGACCATTGTAATATATCGATCTGGATAGTGAGGTAAATTGGATCATCAAATTTGCAGATGGCACCAAGATTGGAGAGGTGGTGGACAGCGAGGAAGGCTTTCAGCTTGCGGGGAGATCTGGACCAGTTGGGAAAATGAGTGGTAGATGGAATTTAATGCAGACAAGTGTGAGGTGTTGCATTTGGGAAGGACAAACCAAGGTGGGATATTTATGGCAGGTCTAAATCTTCTCTGCATTCTTTCAATTTTATTGCTCTCTTTCCTGTAGTTAGGTGACCAAAACTGCACAAAATACTCCAAATTTAGCCTCACCAATATGTCATACAACTTTACCATAACTTCCCAACTCCTATATGCAATACTTTGATTTATGAAGGCCTAAAGCTCTCTTTACAACCCTATCCACCCATGGCACCACTTTCAGCGAATTATGCATCGCCACTCCCAGATCCTTCTGTTCTGCCACACCCCTCAGTGCCCGACCATTTACCATATACATCCTACCTTGGCTTGTCCTTCCAAAATGCTACATCTCACACTTGTCTGCCTTAAATTCCACCTGCTATTTTATAGCCCATCCATTCAGCTGGTCCAGATCCCTCCGCAAGTTTTTGCCGTCCACAATTCCTCCAGTCTTTGTCTCAATGATCCAGGTTTGAATCCAGCACTGTCCTGTAAGGAAGTTTGTGCATTTTCTCTGAGAGTTCTGGTTTCCTCCCAACCTCTAAAATGTATGGGGTTGGGAAGTTTGCTGGGTGTAATTGGGCAGCAGAGGTTTCATGAAGAAGGTTCTTCCCATTTTAAAAAAATGTGATATAGAGGCTCCATAAGGCACTGGTGAGACATCACTTGGAGTATTGTAAGCAGTTTAGGGGTCCTCGTTTAAGAAAGGATGTGTTAACATTGAAGAGGGTTCATAAAGATGATTCCAGGAATTAAAAGGCTTATCATACAAGGAGCATTTGACACCTCTTGACCTGTACTCAAATGAGGGAGAATCTCATTGAAACATTTTGAATATTGAAAGGCATAGTCAGAGTAGATGTAGAAAGGTTGTTTCCCCACGGTGGGAGAGTCAAGGACAAGAGGGCACAACCTCAGGATTGAAGGGCGTCCGCTTAGAACCGATGCAGAGGAATTTCTTCAGCCAGAGGGTGGTAAATCTGTGGAATTTGTTGCCGCGGGCAGTTGTGGAGGCCTGGTGATTGGGTGTATTTATAGCCCCTTTTACACTTGCAAGTGATCCCAGGAATCCAACACCTATCGGCCTTTAAAGTGGCGAGTGCGAAAGCAAAATCAGCTCAACGCCGGCGTCATCTCGCACTGGGGATTGATGGCCTCGACCCCTAGTACAATCCCTGGAGTCTGCAGACGCCGGCATTGCAATCAGACAAGTATGAAGCAGGTAATTACATTGTGGGATTAAAATGACCCAAGTTTTTGCCTGAGTGCAGGAAGAAAAGATTAAAATGATGATATAAACTTTGCTGTGGGAAAGTCGCAGCGGGGGAGAGAGAGGAAATAAATAACAATAGTGGACAAATTTTAAACAGCATGAGAAAATTGGTAGTGCTTTTTCACACAATTTATAAAGACCATGGGGGTGGGGGGGGAACCAATGGCCAACCTGACCGCAGAATGCTGTGCGGCAGAGAAATCCTTTTATGAATGCTCCATTTTGCAGCCGGGCATACAGGCCTTTCTCTGCTGCATGGAATTCTGGGAGGGCAGATCCGCCATTGCTTTTGCTCAAGGTATTTATAAATTGTACACAATAGTGCTACCAACTTTCCCACACTATTTAAAAATTGTCCACTATTGCTATTTGTTGTACTTTCCCACGGTCCCTTATAAAGGTTTATACAGGTCGGCACAACAACAGGGGCCGAAGGGCTCATACTGTGCAGTACAAAAAGCTTAATTATGTTATATTTAGGCATGATTAATTTTGTTCAAATATAAGATCATAATACATTGATCAGGATTTAGGGCCTAACCCCAGGGATGGCTTCTTGCATGTGTAAAAACGTTCAGTGTCCCAGTTAGGAGTGATCAAGTGTGAAAAGCCAAACCCCCCCCCACATTCCTATCACGGGACACTGAACAGCCAATTTAGTGGGAAGTAATTGTGAAAGGGGCTTAAGGCAGAGATTGATAAGTCCTTGATTAGCCAGAGCATCGAAGATTATGGGGCTGAGTGGGGAAATGGATCAGCTCACAATTAAATGATGGGACAGACTTGATGGGCTGAATGGCCTGTTTATGCTCCTATGGCCTAAAATTCCGAGCACCTAGGGGAAAACTATGTAGTAACAGGATGCATGTGGGAGCTGCACAAAGGGAGCACTTGAGGTCAGGATTGAACGAGCGTCCCTGAACCCATGAAGCAGCTGCCCCGGGGCCTGCCTGTCTGTCACCCAACACCCCCCCCCAAGAACCAATGGGTGGTGGGAGGGGGTTTTTCGCTGGTTGCTCTTCTACCTCTTGCTGCTGGTGCCCAGCAAACTCTCCCACTCTGTTCCCACAGGCACACCCGTGAAGATCTGGAGCGGGAACTCGAGCTGCTGAACGGGGAGAGGGACCAGTTGGCGGCGGAGTTGAAGTGCAACTCACAGCTGATGGAGAAGATGGTGACAGAGGCGCGGACGAAATGTGAGTAACTGCAGCCAAATGTGATCTGTCCACAGCCAAGACCATAAGACAAAGGAGTGGGCCATTCAGCCCATTGAGTCGGACCCACCACTTGATCATGAGCTGATCCATTTTCCAACTCAGCCCCATAACCTTCAGTGCCCTCAGCTAATAATCAAGAACCTATCAACCTCTGCCTTAAATACACCCAGCCTCCACAACCAACAAATCCCACAGGTTTGCAAATTCAAAATTCCTCAACATCTCTGCTCTAATCGGACACCCTTCAATCCTGAAGTTGTGCCCTCTTGTCCCAGACTCTCCCACCTTGGGAAACAACCTATCTACATCTACTCTGTCCATCCCTTTCAATATTAGAAATTCTAAAGAGGTAACAAACCCTCCTTGTATTACAACCCTTTTACTCCCAGAATCATCCCGGTGAACCTTCTCCGGACCCTCTCCAACTTCAGCATATCTTTTCTTAAATGATGAGGCCTAAACTCAAGGTTCCTTTTATTGTCCCATAATAATACATCAATAATGTACATGATATACAAGATATACTTTTGTCTGCCATAAGAGTCCCGAGACCCTTCAGGGGACCTACTTGCCCTCAGCCACATTCTTGAATCTCAGTTCCCGGTTACGTGAGCCATTCTCTAGCGGTCTAGAGCCTACGCAGGTCCTTCAGCTGCCAAACCCCTTGATCTGGTCTGGAAACTCTCCATATTCTCATTAGATCAACCACACCACTGGCCAAAAGAGAAATCATCCGAGCCCGTACATTCGCCTCCGGCGCTTCCGCCGCCAAGCAGAGTCCGGTCCAAACCATTGGCAACCCCAGCTCTAGACCAGAACCTCAAAGACCATCAGGAGTCTTTCAGCACCCCTTGTGGCTCAGTTCCAATACCTGGTACCCCTTCAGCCGGTCTCCAGCAGTCCGCAGCCAGCACGTGCCTCCTGACAGCAGCCCCCCCCCATGGGTTCTGAGTCGCCAGCAGCACCTCAGAGCCCCCTCACTATTCACTAACCCGTGGGTTAGTGCTTCTCTGCTTCTCCTTCTCGGACGGGGGCGGTGGGGTGGTCACCCTGTTTTCTGGTGGCCTGCTCCAGTCCTCCTGATTCCCAGGAGTCTGTAACCCTCGTGGCTGATGCCGATCATAGGCGCTGCCGTCTTGGGTCCAGACCCCCGCGGTCACAGGATTTTAAATAAAACTACCGTCGGCTCCTTTAGTGGGCTGGGCTAAGCCTGTGGGAAGCCGGCAGCATTTGACTTGGCGGTTGGACCCCGTGGGAGCACTGTATCTTCGGTCTCCGTGGGTCTGCGCCTGCGGCAGCGCCGCCAAACTACTCACAACATTCCAAGCAAGGTCCCACCCGTGCCTTATGAAGCCTCAACATCGCATCCCTGCTCTTACATTCTACTCCTCTTGAAATGAAAGCCAGCTTCGCATTTGCCGCCTTCACCATCAAGAATAGGAAGAAAAGCACCTTGTATTTCGGCTGGGAACTCTCCATCCAGGTGTCTTGGACACTGGCTTGCTTTGGTCTCTCTCTTTCTTTATTTTCCCCCCCCCCCCCCACCCATCTCCTTACTGGAATTAAAATAGGGTATCAAGGGAGAAGGCAGGGGGGGAGAGGGGTGGAGAAGAAGAATGTGTCAGCTCATGGTGGAATAGCAGAGTGGACGTGATGGACTGATTTCAGTAAGGAGATGGGTGGGGGGGATAAGGAAAGAGAGAGACCAAAGGAAGCCGATTCTGCTCTTGTATCTTCTGGTCTTCCCTCTCGCTCTGGATTCAGAGAGAACCCCCTCCCCGAATCAAATCTTTCCTTGCCTGCTCTCTTATCCTTGTCCACTCCTATCTTGGCTATTGCCCTGTGCCCCTTCTTCCATCCACACCCCTGCCTTTTAACGTAGGCACCTGACTGCTTTTTGCTGATACCTTGATGAAGGGCTCAGGCCTGAAGCAGTAGTTGTATAATTTTACCTCCCATAGATGCTGCAGGACCTGTTCAAGTTTTCCACTATTTACTGCAATCACGGTGTCGGCAGGCATTCTGGTTTCACTGTGCAAGCAGCCTGTCGTAATGCGCCTAACGGCCAAATAAACACAGTCGCCACTGGCGTCTGTCGCAAGGTGCCTCCAACTGGTGGCGGGGGTAGGTTGAATGAACTGAGAACCTCTGCCTCTGAGTCGATAGTTCAAGAATCAGGGGCAGGGATTCAAGTTTATTGTTATCTGATTATACAAGTGCAACTTGGCAAAACAGTGTTCTCTGGATTTCTGTGCAAAAACATGCAAACGCACAACCATACCTAACACACACATAGACAAGCAATACATATGCAGGGTATGTGTTTATATACAGTAAAACCTCTGTAATCCAGAATTCAAGCAATCGGCAGCCTCAAGCCACTGTCAAAAAAGAAAATTGAGGAAAATAAATTTTAAAAATTAAATAAGAATAAATTAAATCAATGGAAAATAGGGTTCAGGAGCAGGCCATTCAGCCCTTCAAGCCAGCACCGCCATTCACTGTGATCACGGCTGACCATCCGCAATCAGTCCCTCCCCCTTTCCTGCCTTCTCCCATATCCCTTGACTCCACTACCTTCAAGAGCTCCATCGAACTCTTTCTTGAAAGCATCTGGAGAATTCCATAGATCCACAACTCTCTGGGTGAATAGGTTCTTCATTCTAAATGGGGATATATGACAAAGGTGGGCCGAAAGATGGCAGATAGAGTTTAATACTGATAAATGAAAGGTGCTATATTTTGGTAGGACTAATCAGCAAAGGTCATACACGTTAAATGGTCGACAATTGAGTAGTGCAGGAGAACAAAGGGATTTAGGGATTCTAGTACATAATTCTCTAAAAATTGAGTCACATGTAGATTGGGTGATATATAACCATATAACCACTTACAGCACAGAAAAGGCCAGTTCGGCCCTACTAGTCCATGCTGTAACAAATTCCCACCCTCCTAGTCCCACTGACCAGCACCCGGTCCATACCCCTCCAGTCCTCTCCTCTCCATGTAACGATCCAGTCTTTCCTTAAATGTAACCAATGATCCCGCCTCAACCACGTCTGCCGGAAGCTCATTCCACATCCCCACCACCCTCTGCATAAAGAAATTTCCCCTCATGTTCCCCTTATAATTTTCCCCCTTCAATCTTAATCCATGCCCTCTAGTTTGAATCTCCCCCACTCTTAATTGAAAAAGCCTATCCACATTTACTCTGTCTGTCCCTTTCAAAATCTTAAACACCTCCATCAAGTCCCCCCTCAATCTTCTACGCTCCAGAGAAAAAAGCCCTAGTCTGCACAACCTTTCTCTGTAACTCAAACCTTGAAATCCTGTCAACATTCTCGTGAACCTTCTCTGCACTCTCTCTATTTTGTTTATATCTTTCCTATAATTTGGTGACCAAAACTGTACACAGTACTCCAAATTTGGCCTCACCAATGCCTTGTACAATTTCATCATAACCTCCCTACTTTTGAATTCAATACTCCGATTTATGAATGCCAACATTCCAAATGCCTTCTTCACCACACCATCTACCTGAGTATCAGCCCTGAGGGTACTATTTACCATCACTCCTAAATCCCTTTGTTGCTCTGCACATCTCAATAGCCTACCATTTAATGGATATGACCTATTTAGATTTGCATATGACCTATTTAGATGAAAAAAGCTTTTGCCATGTTGGCTTTCATAAATCAGAGTATTGAGTACATGAGTTGGGATGTCATGTTGAAGCTATATAAGGCATTAGTGAGGCCAAATTTGGAATATTGTGTGCATTTTTGGTCACCAAATTACAGAAAAGAGAAAGAAGATTTACAAGAAGATTGTCTGGGTTTCAGGGAAAGGTTGAGCAGGCTGGGACTTTATTCCCTGGAGCGTAGAAGATTGAGAGGTGATTTGATAGAGGTCTTTAAAATAATGAGGGGAGACAGATAAAGTCAATGTGGACAGGCGTTTTCCATTGAGAGTGGGGGAGATTCGAACAAGATGTGGATTGCGGTTGAAGGGGGAATTTCTTCACTCAGAGGGTGGTGGGAGTGTGAAATGAGCTTCCAGCCAACGAGGTAGATTCAGGTTCGATTTTAATATGTAAGGAAAAGTTGGTTAGGACTATGGAGGAGAGGGGCGTGGAGGATAAGGGCCTGGGTGCGGGTCAATGGGACGAGGTGGGAGAAGGTGTTGGGCATGGACTAGAAGGGCCGAACTGGTCTGTTTCTGTGTTGTAATATAGTTACCTTCTGTGGGTCTTTAAAGCTTTCCCAATCCTCTGGCTTCCCGTTCATCTTTGCTCAGTTACACTTCAGAGGCTTTATCTGTAAACCTTGGGGGGGGGGGAAAGCTGGTTAATTATCTGTAATGTTATTGTTCGTCTTTCGGGCGGCTCCATGGAGGGACAAGAACCTGCAGGTGCAGCAACAGTTAAACGTTTTCAAAGAATGCAACTGAAAATAAAGTAAATGTTTTACGGTTTATAAATTCATTCAAGTTTGTTCAGTGTAAGTATAGTGTAATATTTTTGTCTTTTAAACTGTTTAATGCAGGTGTATTAGCTAGGCATTTTAAGTGAAAGTCTCAACCAACCAGAAAATGTACTTATCCGGCATCTACCAATCCCCATAGGTACCAGATACCAGGGTTTTACTGTATAGAAACCCCCTGGAGTATATATAATAAACCTATTATCCAACCCAATGGAACTGATAAATGCTGGATAAGTGAATTTTTGGTTGCTTGAGATTTCTCGTTGTGTGGCTTAGCGAGCTAATGGTGAAGGGCACCAATTTTAAATTTATGTCTTTTTTACAGATTTCTGGTTTTTTTGCCATTTGCTTGAATTCAGGATAATGGGTTTTACTGTTTACATAAATAAAAATAAATGCAGGTGTGTCGCTTAATGTCCACGATGCGTTCTGTGAAATTAGGCTTCATGAGATGTGGACGTTGTGCGAAAGCAATTAGCAAAGCTGTATGGGATACTGTAGTGTACCTATAAATTTTTATTTGTAAGTAGGGATCCATGTGAGGACAGACATGGAGCAGTGGGGAGAGAGCGGGACAGTGGGATTAGTGTGGGGACCAACACGCGGCTGTGGCGAGAGATCTCACGGTAACTGAATAATTATGGGACCATGGAAGTACATGCGGTTGAACGTTGCCTGTATTGTTTAATAAATAAGAGTCTCAGAGGGTTAATCTGAGGAGTTGAAAAGCCTGACCACACGGGAAAAGATCTCACGGCATTCACCCTGAAAACTGGCCTTGGTGGTGGCCATGCCTTCAGTGGCTTTAGTCCCCGGTTGTGAAACCTCTCTGCTTCCCCTCCGCGCCGCTCCGTAACACCCACCATTGTTTCCTTGTGCTTCCTACAGGGTTTTGTCACTGTTGCACAGTGCTGACGTCCCCCTGTTTGTCAGGGAAACTGCTCACCTTTCCCCTGTGCTTCGTTGCAGTCGAGGCAGAGTTAAAGGAGCAACTGGCCATCACAGGGCGGCTGGAGCACGCCTTGGAGGAGATGGCGCAGCGAGAGCGAGGGCTGACTGAGCAGTTGGCGGTGGCTCAGCGGGAGCAGAGGGACGCTCGGGAGGCCGTCGAGGCTCTGCGGGCGGAACTATGCCAGCGGCAGGTGAAGTACAAAGAAGGTGAGTTGCTGCCTTTGTCCACTTAGTGCAGGGAACCCTCAGCCATTGGTGGTGAGAGAACATTCTCCGTGGATTTCATCCTCATGCACGCCTTCAGTCGTCCATCAGCCCTGTTTCCTTGACAGGAAGGGGGTCTTGCCAGGCTAGGCTGGCACGGTGCCCATCCTTCACTGCCTTTGAGAAAGCGGTGGTGGAACAACCCACTTGATGTCTGTGTGCTGACTGTCCTTTCAATGTGCTGTTGGCTGGAGAAATGTGGTAATCGGATCCTTTGACGGTGCCTGTCAAACCTGGCCCTAACGTTCAATGCGATCATGGCTAATCTGCCTTCCCTTCCGAGCCAGTTTCTTGTAAGCCTCGTTCAATAGTGCATCTGCCTTCTCATTAAACAGTGTAGCAATTAGCACAATGCTAATTGCAGTGCCAGTGACCCAGGTTTGAATCTGTCGTTGTCTGTAAGGTTTGTTCTCCGTGACCTGTGTACATTTCCTCCCACGTTCCAAAGGGATTTGTCGGTTAATTAGTGTAATCACGGGCTTGTGGGCCTGGTATCGTGCTGCGCCTCTAAATTAAACGCCTCCAATGATCTCATCTCCACATCCACCCAGGTGGAGCGTCCCGGATGTTCGCCTGCATTTTGCAAGAAGCCCCCACCAAGACAGTTTGCGAACGGCCACTCTACCTGTCGCCTTGCTTCAGATTCTCCCATGATCTCAGCATCTACACTGTTTTTCCCCGTTCAGATCTTCGATAAGATCACCCCTAAATATTCAAAATAAGAATTATTGGAGTGGCATGGTTACCGTAGATGTCAGCGCAGGGCCATAATAGTGCCATCTCTGCGTGGTTTTCTTCCTCCAGGTGCTCTGGTTTCCTCCCAATCATCAAAATTGTACTGGGGGAGGGGGTGGTGGGTTGTAGCTTAATTGGGGCATTTGGGCCGCAGGCCAGGAGGGCCTGTTGACATGTCCAAATTTTAAAATTTTGTGACTCAGAGGGAAACGTGCTGCCAGCTGCCCCCGTCCTTGATGAGAGATTCTGGGGAGGGGGAGGGAGCGTGCTGCTGAAGCGGTCTTGGCAGGTCACAGCGGTGGACGATCGATTGGGGACACTGAGCTAGTGGTGGAGTGAGGGAATGGTGGGTGAAATGCTAGTCAAACGGGCTTTAAACACTCGTTAGTCATACAGAACTCTCCACAAGGTTTTGGGCAAAGACACTTCCCCCCCCACCTTTATTTGCCGCTATGCTCCACAGTTTTGAATTTGTAAAATTCACACGTGATTAAAATGTACATTCAAGACTTTATTAAAGGGTATTTGTGTACATTTTGGTTTGGCCATATAGAAATTACAGCACTTTTTATACATGTCCCTAATTTCGGGACACCTAATATTTGGGACATAGCAATGATGTGTATATGAAAGTGCTTTGTGGCATATCCCGTGCATGAAACGACTGCTGTTTGCTGGGGTTAGTTGACATGAGCAAGGTGGTTTCCAGAACATTGGAAGTAGGAACAGGAGTAGGCCAAAAATGGCCCATCGAGCCTGCTCCGCCATTCAATACGATCATGGCTGATCTAATTTATGACCTAACTCCACCTACCTGCCTTCTCCCCTCCCCAAAGCAAGGGGAATCCATGAGAATAGTGACCAAGACCCAGTTTCAATCCAGTGTGGAGTTGGTCTGTGATCCCTTGGCATCACCCTCGGGGCTGAGTATCTTCTCTGGTGATGCCCTGCCAGGCCTCGATTGCAGCCACCTTCAGATCCTGCTTGTTTCAGGGGTGGGGTGGGGGGGACCTTGTCACTTCAGCAAATGGAAGGCATGCTCAGTTGGATTTAGATGGGGTGACATTACTGGCCATTCAAGAATTAATCAGTTGCTGGAACAGCTTTCTCAACCACCCAATCTCCCAAACGAAGGATTTAAGAAGTGCCTACTTCATTTCGTATGTCGGTTTTTAAAAAAAGATTAGATATTTCTCTGCAGAGACATTTAATTTAGACCTGCGTACAGACCCTTTTGGCCCCAACTGCCCAATTACACCCAGCTGACGTATAACCCCTGTGTGTTTTGAAGGGTGGGAGGAAACTCACGCAGATGCGGGGAGAGAGTACAAACTGCCTACAGACAGCGATGGATTTGAACCTGTGTTGCTGGCACTGTTGACACCCTAACCGTTGTTCCTTGCTGTCCGGCACAGCGGGCCGGAGTAAGATTGGGGAGTGGGTGGATACTGACTGGTCAGCAATGTTCCTTGCAGCTCTTCAGGAGAAGGTGGCGGAGGCAGAGAGCAAGGCGGCTGAACAGCTGTCGGAAATAGAGAAGCAACTCAACGAGGCCCGCAGGGAGCACACCAAGGCCGGTGAGTGGGGCAGTGCGGTCATCACCTGGCTTCTGCAACAGTCTCCTTCACCACCTCCCCCATCCCTTCGTCCCTGTCTCCCTCTGGCCCTCATCTTCCTCACCCCTCCCCCTTTCTCTCGACCACAGTTGTCGCCCTGCGCCAAGCGGACCGTCAGGCAGCAAGGGACCGGGAGCGACTGGAAACTTGTGGGAAACTCCAGGAGGAGCAGCACCGGCGGGAAAATCAGCGCCATGTCGAGCGGCTGCGCGACGCAGAGAGGGATAAGAACCTCCTCATGGTTAGCAGTGGTCCCAGAAGGCAGGGGAGGTAGTGCGTGATTGCCCAGCGTTAAGGGAAGTGGGGGGTGCGGGGCCACGTACCTGGACTGGTCAAGATGAATGGGGCAGGGAAATGCAGAGGGCTGGTGGAGATAACCCTCCATCAAAACCATCCGGGGAGACCCTTCATCTGACAAGTTGATTATGTAATTCCCCAAAAACTGAGGGTAGGTGAGATACAAACCAGAGGAGGTGTGAAAGGGGAAAAGTTTAGGGGGAACATCTTCACACAGAGTGTGATGGGAGTGTGGAATGAGTTGCCAGCTGAAGTGGTGAATGTGGGCTCAATTTTAACATTCAAGATAAATTCAGACAGGTACATGGATAGGAGGGGTTACGGACTGGGTGCAGCTCAGTGGGACTAGTTCAGCATAAATGAGAAGGCCAGAAGGGCCTGTTTGCATGGTTCTATTGAGATTGCTGTTGCTGGGGTTAGTTGACATGAGCAAGGTGGTTTCCAGAAGTAAGGGGAATCCATGAAAACAGTGACCAAGACCTAGTTTCCTCCCTCCACCCATCGACCAAATTAATCGGCCCCAGTGTGTCAGGGAGGAAATGGGAATGTGGGACAAATAATAATGCAAAGAACAGCGTGAACGTAGGATGAGTGTGAATGAATGCTTGATGACTGGATTCCCTGCTGTGACATTTTCTGTCTGACTCCATGTCTATTTCATTGGATATATTAAGTGAAACAAGCCGAGCTGGCTGCACAAGGGCACACATTTGTTGGAAGGATATGCAATTAGGGTGGTTAAGAAGCCAAATGATATGCTGGCCTTCATAAATCATAGTAGAGAGTATAGGAGCTGGGAAGTGAAGCTGCAACTGTTTAAGGCATTGGTGAGGCCAGGTTTGGAGTATTGTGTTCAGTTCTGGTCTCCAAATTATAGGAAGGATGTAGATAAGGTGGAGAGGGTGCAGAGAATGTTTACGAGGATATTTCCTGGTTTACAGCATCTAGATTACAGGGAGAAATTAAGGAGACTAGGACTTTATTCATTGGAATGTACTCTTTCCCCTGAGTGCAGGGAAGGTTGGAACAAGAGGGCATGAGTTAAGGGTAAGGGGCAAAATGTTAAAGGATCCTTTTTCACACAGCAAGTGGTGGCAGAATGGAATGATCTTTGAAAAGAGATAGTTGTGACAGGGTCCCTTCTGTCATTTAAGAGAAGGTTGGATGTGAGGGGGTTGGAGGGTTATGGGCGGAGAGCAGGAGGGAGAACTAGTGGAGTTGTTCAAGTGAACCGGTGCAGCTCATAGGGCCGACATGGCCTGTTTCTGTGCTGTAAACTGTGATATTTATAATTGGTGTAGAGCATGTTCCTAAACCCATCCTATCGACGTATCTGTCCAATCTTCTTAAACACTGCAATAGCACCTGTCTCCTCATGCACCCACCACCCTCTGTACACTGGGAAAAAGACTTTCTGCGTTCACCTGATCCATTCCCCTCGTGATTTTTGACACCTCCATGAAATCATCCCTCACCCTCCAGGGTATTCAAAGGTTACAGGGACAAGGCCGGGCAGACTCGATGGGCAGGATAGCCTATTCCTGCTCCCATGTCTTATGGTCTAAAGCCCTAGCCTA
Source organism: Narcine bancroftii (assembly GCF_036971445.1). Lineage (NCBI taxonomy): Eukaryota > Metazoa > Chordata > Chondrichthyes > Torpediniformes > Narcinidae > Narcine > Narcine bancroftii. Next base: position 184,084,353 of record NC_091470.1, read on the forward strand.
TTCAAAGCCCCCATAGGCACTGCAGGTCCTCAAGCATCAACGATGGGATCTGCTGCTGTCTGCGAGGGGTTTGTACATTCTCCCTGTGTCGGTTTCCTTCAGGTGCTCTGGTTTTCTCCCCCCATTCTAAAACATTTGTGGGGGGGGTACAGATTAATTGGGTGGTATAGACTCGAGGGCCGAAAGGGCATGTTACTGTGTTGTACGTCTAAAACAAAAATGCGACCAGGGGTATGTTTTTGTGTACGGTAGGCGACGCTGAGACAGGAAGGGCTGTTGAACCAGTTCAAGAAAAGTCGAGCTGCAGCTCTGCACACTTCTGCTTCCCTGTCTGACCAGTCGGAAGCAACGGGAACCCCACCTCTATCGCAGGCCAGAGCCAAGGACTCCAGTAAAGGTATCCTCCTCATATGATGCAGATCCAAACAGAAAATGGTGCTGTGAACCATTATCCTTTCTCCAACAACAGTGAAGTAAAATCAAAACTGCTCATGGCAGGTGGCATGGTCAGCATTGCACTTGGCACCCCGCTGTTACAGTACCAGCGACACAGGTTCTCGTGTCTGTCCTCCGGATGCTCCAGTTCCCTCCCATCCTTCAAACCGTACCAGGGTTGGAGGTCAATTGGGTGTATTTGGGCAGCCAGACTCTTGGGCCTAAATTTTACCCTTGCTATGAGCCCAAAGGACCCCAAAAACCAGCAGCAATAAATATGCACCAAAACAGAGGGTTAAATAAAAGTAGTTTTTAATTATAATTGAACAAGAAAACAGAACTAAACTTTAACTTATTACTTAATCTACCTAACCCACTGAATCCCCCCTTCTAATACTAAGTGCAGGTGTGTGTAATGTGTATTGAGGATTAGAAAAATTCTTTGGATCACTGGTTGCAGGCAATTCTTGTACTGTGCAGAGAAGTTAGCATTAATAAAGTTCACCAGGCTTTGGTGCTTAACAGGCAAATGGAGGGTTCTTGCTGGTTTTCAGAGAGATTCCTTTTGTTCCAGGACATCTGCACCTGACTCCTTTCCAATCAGTCTTGCTGACGAAACTTGCCTCCCTCCAGGATTCTCCAGATGATGCTCTTTCTTTCGGGTCACCTCAGACAGCCAGTCTTCTCCTTTGACCAGACAACCTTCCAAAAGTTTGCCAGCTTTGTCCTTCTGGAACTGATTTCTGTGTCTCTCCTCTCTGAGAGCAACTGTTCCGAGTCAGCCTGCAAAGATCACATGTTCTCCAGGAGAGCTGTATTCTACAACTTTGTTGCTCTTTTTGCAAAAAGCACTCTGCAAAAGTCCTGCGTTTTGAAATGTGTGTGTGCAACCTGCTCTAACAATTCCTCCAAAACCACCTCAAAATACGCTGTCACATCCTGTATAAATTTTAAATTTAGCACAGATGCTGCAAATCTAAAATTTTTAAAAATCTGGGAATACTCAGGCAGGATCTTGTGATGAGAGAAACAGCGGATGTTTCAGGCCAATGGCATTTCACCCATTCTGATGCAAATCCCTAAAAAAATTAACCATCTTACCATCCCCAGACACTGCCGAGAATTTCCCCCATTTTGTTTTTTTTACAACAAAATGTTTAATTATCTCGTTATCTGTGAGATCTCGCCGTGGAAAAGATGGCTGCGTTCTTGTCCACAAAACAGTTACCAGACTTAGTACTTGAATAAAGCAATTCAGATGTTGGAAATCAACTCAAAGCAGAAAACGCAGGACTGGATTTCACTCTCTCAAGTCTTCGAACACTGTCACCTCAGGGAGACGCGGTTAGTGTAGCAGATCAGCACCAGTGAACCAGGTTCGAAACTGGTGCTGTCTATAAGGTGTTTTCACTCTCTCCCCATGTTGGTGAGGGTACCCCCCCCACCCCCCACGTGCCTCAAAGCATACAGGAGTTGTAGGTTAATTGAGTGGCATGGGCTCATGGGCCAGAAGAACCCGTTACGGAGCTGCAGGTCTAATTTTTAAAAATATTTAAGGCCAATACTTAGAATGTGATAGACTGAACTGTCATTCAACTCCTCAACCCCGACACCTCTGTTCCCTCCATCTTCCCACTGCACAGTTCCTCTGAGCTGGGCTTTTAGGATTTTTCACCCTTTTTTGGTGGGCTGTTGAAGTGAAGGAGGAAATCCCACGAATGATCTCCTGCCATCAAAACTCCCCTTCCTCAAATACCCAGTTTATACCTGACAAAGGGATCAGGCCCGAAACATTGGCTATCCGTCGCTTTCTGTGAACGCTGCACAACCTGCAGAGTTTACTCCAGAGTATCACACTCGACTCCAGCATCTGCAGATATTTTTTTGTTTAACTCCCATTCTGGGGGTCGTTACCTCTCCCCCAACCCCACATCTTTGGAGCACAGGAGGGAACGGGGCAACCAATGCAGTGAAAACTCAGAAATTCTGGGGGGAATTCAGCAGTGTCTGTTGGAGGTAAAGACGTATCGGGCCTAAGCCTCTTCAAGACTTGAGCCAAACACAGGCAGGTGGAGGACACAGGTCAACAGCCATAATTGGACAGCGCGAGAGCAGCAGGGAGTTCGGAGAGGAAGCAGTGAGATAGCCTCTCACAGAACTCCCTTTGACGAGGATAACATTTTCAGGGTAGGCATACCTCAAAGTGATTTCTGTGGAGATAAAGATATATCACCAACATTTTGGGCCTGAGCCCTTCAAGTTACAAGCAAAAAGCAGGCAAGCGCCAAAATACTAGGACAGGATGGGCATCCGGACTCCACAGACTTCGCCAGACAGAGGTCAGGGTTGAACCAGAGTCTCTGAATGCATGGGGAGGGGAGGTAACTCTACCTACTTCGTTACTGACCTGCACCTTCAATAAACATATTCACGCCAACATGCATAGGACACTGCTCACAGCATCAGCTTTAAAAATGTGTGCCCTCCGATTTGAAAGGTGCACTACAATCATTTTTTTTTCCTCTGTTCCAGATTCTCTTGCAGAGGTTCTCAAGGAACTGCAGGTTTTGAGTGCAGCAGTGATTGGAGAGCGAGAGGAGAGAGAGCTGACTGACGAGGAGGAAGAGGCCAAGTAGAAGGGAAGGGAAATTCTTGGCCAACTTTACTGTAAATTTCTACCTAATATTCATAGGACTAAAACACAGAAGCCTACAGGCACTGAGATTGTTTTAAAAACTCACCAGAATGCTGGAGGAACCCGGCTCTCACAGCGTCCATCGGCCGTGGTCAACATGGGTACAGTAACTAAAGCGAAACGGGAGTGGCCTCTCCAGGGTGCAAGCCAGGGAAAAGTTGATGTGGAGATCCGTCTGCAGCTCATGCAGTGGGACTCTCTCTCCCACCCACCCACCCCCCCCCCCCCCCCCCCGTGCTCATGAACAGTCTGGTTGATAGTTTGGTGCCAGCATCAGTGCGGGAGTTGCTGTGCCATTGCTGGGTAAAGTAATCCGCCACCTTTGAGACTCAGACTCTGTTTGTAACCCTCTCTAATTTTACCAATTTATCTCCCAAAAACATTTCCAAATATTCCATCACAGTACAATGAGAAATGAAAGACTTTTCTAATCCAGAATTAAATTTAGACATATAGCACAGTAACAGGCCCTTTCAGCCCATGAGCCCAATCACACCAATATGTTTTGAAGGGTGAGAGGAAACCGGAGCACCCGTAGGAAACCAACGCAGGCATGGGGAGAAGGTACAAACTCCTTAAGGACAGTGCGGGATTTGAACCTGGGAAAATCACAGATCCAGGGTTTAGGAATTCGAGCGCCTCTCTTAAATGGCCTGGAGGAATGGATGTTTGCACTTTGTAATGCCAGTGTTATCTCCCACATCAAAGACATGTTCCTGGGACACAACCACCACAGCCCTGAGGAAGGACTTCCGTTTGAAGAACAGGGGCCCATCTCATCTCCAAGTGAAGACCAGCATTGTGACCCACAACCAGCATCAACAGATTATTTGTTCAATTTTGCATCAGGCTATTTGGATTTCCAGGGGGTAATCACGTGGTGCAACATAACAACGGTGGCAGGAATGTTATGAAGGGCGGCAGGGTCAACGCAGACCTGTGTCTGTGTGGGCTTCCTCCCACCTTCCAAAGGTTAATTGGTGTATTTTGGGCACGGTATGTCTAAATTTAAATAGGTATTGTGGCATGGATCATTTCCAAATTGCCAATTGCTGTGTTGGCGCAGAAATGCTCAGACATCACAATCTACATTAATATCTGGGACAAATGGATTAAAGTTACCATTACTCAGGGCAGCGCAACGCTGCGGCAGTGGCCCGAGTTTCAATCTGGGAACTTGCATTTTCTCCCCGTGAATTTTGCCCCGGTTTCCTCCTCCTCCTCCAAAAATGTACAGGATTGATCACGAGGGTGTATCTGGGTTCGGGAGCCAGAACGGCCTGTTACCGTGCTGTGTATCTCAGTTTTTTGAAAAAAACTGATGATACGTCAGGTGGGTGATCACGTTTAAAGGACAAAGAATCTGAAAAGGGATAAAGAAAGGTGAAGCTGGCAGATGGGAGTACAATATGGAAAAAATTAAATTCTGTACAAAGATGAAGGCAGCATATTCGTACTCAAAATGAATGAGACAAGAGGTTGCAATGCAACGGAAACAAGGATTCTCGCGTGCACATGTAGGACTGTAATTAGGCAGACAATAGAACGTTATCATCAGGGAATGGAATGGGGAGTGTTACCCTTTATTACTGCGAATGGAGTGAACAGGTAGATGAGTCTTGGAGCTTTACAAGGTAGTGATGAGACAGTGCCTGGACTTCTTGATCCTGTTTTCATCACATTTTTAGGAGTGATATTTCCATTAGAAGCAGTTCATTTAATATTCATTTTATTTGAAAAAGGCATCATTTAAATGACATGGTGGATTTACTCTTTGTTAAAGTCTGATACCTTGTTTCAGAACTCTCAGTACTTCTTTTTGGCTGAGGCTGGTCGTGCCGATCCCCGCTTTCTTTCTTGTGCCTCCGCCTTGCTGGTCTTGTCCCCGTCTAGCCGGTGCTTCACGAGGTCGACCGTCTGCTGGAGGATCCCCGTCAGGACAAATTCGGCGTTCACCACAGGGATGCCGGCGTCGCGGGCGGCTTTGCACTTGGCGAGGTCATCGGGACACGAAATTACCAGCGTCTTCTCCTGTCCCGTGACATTGATTCAAATCACAGGCATGTGATTAGCATCTCAGCTTTATTACCCGTCGAGAAACCTTTCCAGCCCTTGTTCCCAAAGAAGCAGGGTGCCTGTCGTGTGCAGGACACCGAAAGTTGCAAACATTTGTATTAGTGAAGTCAATGTTCGAACCACAATGTCTGTCGGATGAAACATTGCTTTCTCTCCTAGGAGAGATAGATTTGGACCACAGAGGGCTGTTCTTTCCCTTTTAAATAGCTTGATTTTTTTTTACAAATATCAAAGGAACTGAGTTACAGGGAAAGGTTAAGCAGGTAGGGGCTTTACTCCCTGGACTGTAGAAGAACAAGGGAGATTTGATAGAGGTGTACAAAATTATGAGGGGTACTGAGGGTAGGTGAGATACTAAGCAGAGTTCATGGATTAAGGGAGAAAGGTTTCGGGGGAACCTTCACACTGAGTAGTGGGAGTGTGGAACAAGCTGCCAGCGGAATTGGTGAACGTAGGCTCAATTTTAATATTTTTAAAAATTGGACAGGCACAAGAATGGGAGGGGTATGGACTGGGTACAGGTCAGTGGGACTAGTCTGGCACACACTAGAAGAGCCTGTTTTCTGTGCTGTAATGTTCAGTGATTCTATAAAGAGCCTTAAACTTCTGATGAAGAGGTAGGCTCATTCACAGCAGTGCTCCCCCAGTCCTGCGCAGATAGACAGTGAAGATTGGCTGTCCCAGTCACACAAGTGGGGCGTGAACCCAGCACCACCAACTCAGTCCATCGTGAGGAACTGTGACGCACCCAGCTAGTTCTGGTAACCCACCCACTTAGGTTGCTGGGACACATCAAAGCTGCCCAGCGTGGTCTTCCGGGTCCTTTGTTCAGTTCAAGTTTATAGTCGTGTACCAAGAGGCACCGATAAAGTTTAGGAGGTCCTGAGGGAGTGGTAAGCCTGAGGCCAGTATAAAGTTCACATGATGGCCCAGACAATATGCCTCAGAGGGCATCTTTGAAAGGACACGGGACTTTGGCATTACATTGCTGACAGAGACCGTGCTGTGTTGCGATTGGCTGCTGGTTTCACTGCTTCACAAAAAAGGGCAGTCATGCAGGATTTCCCACCGACTGCGAGAGACACTCAGAACATCCCGATGGTGTAAAAAGCAATATTTAATCTCCCGTTCGGCCCAAGATCAAACCACCACCTTCCCAATGCACTTCTCCTGACAGTCGATGCAAACAGAAAGACATTGTCCTGAGTTTGTAACTGCTGTGAGTTCATCTTTTCTCATTTCAGCACTGGCTTTTCCTATCTCTCCGTCGGAAGACATACAGCCTTCCCTACCAACTACAGGGATGAGGATGAAATGCTTCTCCCAGAGAGTAATGGATCTGCAGAATTGTCTGCCCAATGAAGCAGCAGAGGGTGCCTGATTGAATGTATTTAAGACGCAGCGAAAATATTTGGATAATAGGGGAACTAAGGGCAGGTAAGTGGAGCAGAGTCCAGGGCCAGATTAGCCATGAAGTCACTGAACTTCAGGGGACGTCCAGTAGGTGACTCCTGCTCCTACTTTTCATGTTAACACTGCAGCCTTTGAATCGTAGAACATTACAGCACAGAAACAGGCCCCTTTGGCCATTTTAGTCTATGCTGAACCTTCTGCCTCGTTTCACTGACTAATCCATAGCGCTCTATACCCCTCCCGTCCATGTACCTGTCCAAATTCCACTTAAATTTTAAAATTGAGCCCACATTCACCAGTTCAGCTGGCAGCTCGTTCCACGCTCTCTGGGTGAAGAAGTTTCCCCCTAAACTTTTCCCCTTTCACCCTTAACCCATGTCCTCTGGTTTGTATCTCACCTAAAAGTTTACTTGCATTAAGTCTGTCTACACACTTCATAATTTTGTAAACCTCTATCAAATCTCCTTTAGAGAATGGGAAAAAAAAGGGATTAAAAGAATAGAAAATTGTTTTTCAGGAAGTAGATTCTTATCCTTTGAACAAATGAGAGATAAGTACAATATAACTGGAGATACAGTGCTGGCATATTACCAACTGAGATCCTATTTGAAAGATAAATTAGGAAGCAATTTGAGTTTACCAGAGGGAAGTAACCTTGAATATGTGATTACAGATACAATGTTAATCAAAAGATTTATAACAAATATGTATATTAAACTGCAAGAAAAGGAGAATGAGGAAACAAATGGTAAAACTAAACAAAAATGGGAACAAGATTTAAATATAAAGATAAAAAAGGAAACATGGGAGAAATTATGTTCTGGAACGATGAGAAATACAATAAATACGAGGCTACGTATGATACAATATAATTGGTTACACAGACTATACATTACACCGCAAAAGTTAAATAAATGGGACCCAACAGTATCTGATAGATGTTTTAGATGTAAAAAAGAAATGGGAACAATTCATGCAATCTGGACATGTGAGAGAGTAGAAAAATTTTGGGATGATCTCAATCAGATATTAAATAAAATAACAGAAAACAATATACCAAAGAATCCAGAGATCTTTCTCTTAAGTAACATAAATTTGGAATTGATTTGGAGGATGCACAAAAAAGATTTGTTAAGATAGCCCTAGCCGTAGCAAAAAAATGTATTATGTCAACCTGGAAATTGGAAGATAATTTGAAAATACAACAATGGTATATAGAAATGAATAAATGTATTCCATTAGAAAAAATAACATATAGTTTAAGAAATAATATTGAAATATTCGAACAAGTATGGGAGCCTTACATTAAATACAATAGCGAAAACCTACCGGGGACAAACATTACCTAAGTTGATGGAAGGAGAAGGAAAGAAAAGAATGGACTCAGTAGAATTTCTGGTGTATTTTTGTTGAATGACAACATTGACTGATTTAATGCAACCTAGATTGTATACCTAAAATGGATGAGAGAGGGGGGTGGGGGGGTGGCTTGGGAGGAGGGAGGGGGGGGAGAAAAAGTCACTGTATATGTGTGAAAAAGAAAAAGTGTATATCATGGCTAAAGTGATTTATGGTGTGAAAAATAAAAAATAAAAAATAAAAAAAAATCTCTATCAAATCTCCTCTCATTCTTCGACGCTCCAGGGAATAAAGTCCTCACCTGTTTAGCCTTTCCCTGTAACTCAGTTTCTGAAGTCTGGGCAACATCCTAGTAAGTGGCAGTTCGAGTAAGTGATCCAATATTGACATCAGGCTCGTCTGCCTAGAATTTTCCAGGGTTACTTTTGGAGCCTTTTTTTAAAACAATGGAACAACACGAGCTCCCCTCCGATTCTCCAGCACAACACCTGTGGTGAAGGAAGTTTCTGCAATTTCTACTCTAGCCTCCCTTAAGGTCTGGGGGAATATCTGGTCAGGCCCCGGAAACCTAAGTTTGCAGCAAGCCTCACCTTGTACGTTCTCGGCATCTTGGGCAGCACGGTTGCTCCGCTGCACCGCAGGATAGTCCACATCTGGCTTGGATCAGGTTGCACCCCTGCTGTCACGTGGATCCGGTAATTCTAATGGCATTAAGGAGAGGGAGAAAAAAAAATTTACTGGAACAAAATGGCGGACAAGTATCTTCTCTTCATTTGTTTACCATGGAACCAGCAAGCCCGGCATTCTGAAGGGAGCAATGCAAACCGATAAAATTAAGGAGAGGGGAAACAAGTTGTTTGCCATAAACAAATAAATGCTCCGTGTACACAATTCTTCATCATGCCTTACCACCAGATCCTTCCAGTACTTTCCTTCTCAATTTGTCCACGTTTATTACATAAGAAATGGGAGTGGGAGTCGGCCATCCGGCCCGTCCTACCATTCAACAAGATCACGGCCGATCTGATGATCATCTCCACCGACTTGCCTGTTCCCCATATCCCTTAATTCCTCGACGATGTAAAAATCTACCCAACCTCATCTTACTGAGGTCACCACCCAATGCTTCAACGGGCAACAAATTCCAAAGATTCCCCACCCTCTGGGAAAAACAGTTCCTCCTCATCACCGTCCTGAATCTACTCCCCTGAATCTTGAGGCGATGTCCCCTAGTTCTAGTCTCCCCCACTCATGTAATCAACTTGGCTACTTCTCTCTTATTTTCCATGTTTCTAATAAGATCCCCTCTTATTCCAAATTCCAGAGAGTACGGTCCCAGATGTCTCAATCTTTCCTCATCGGTTAACCCCCTGATCTCTGGAATCAAGCTGGTGATTCTCATCTACACTGCTTCCATAGCCAGGGCATCTTCCTCGAGACCAGAACTGCAAGCTGGATTCCAGCTTTGGCCTCACCAGTACCGGTTATTATCGGTCTGCACATATACAGTTTGGATGGAACAGCGTTTATGTGAACTGTGGAAAAACGCAACACTTAATAATCACAAATATACACAAAGATATAAATAAAAATAAATATTTTGGGATGATTTACTCAGTTCCAGGATCTCACAGACTGTGGGAAGAAGTTATTCCCCATCCTGGCGGTCCTAATTTTGATGCTTCTGCATCTCCTTCCTGATGGTAGTGGGTCAAAAAAGCTGTGTGCTGGAAGGAAAGGGTCCTCAATAATTCTCTGGGCTCTATTTATGCAGTGACCAAGTTTCATCCCCCTGGAATTTGCTCTGCTGCAGTTCTCTCTTCTAGATTAGCACACCCCCTGTGTAGTTCAACTTCTGCTTGGGTTAACATCCTCTCTTATGTCATGGCTGCCCTTCCTTCCCCCACCCCCCCCCCCCATCCCTCTGGCCCAGTTACCTCTCTCACCTGCAGCAGCGGCTGTTCCTTGGCTTTCTGGAGGGAGTCTTTGAGCTTAAAGTTGAAGTTCTGCTCCTGGTCGCGGTCATCCAACAGGAAGCTGCGGTAGGACAAGAAGTAACTATTCCTCCCACTCTTCTCCGGGATTACGATCCAGTAGGTTGATGGGAAAGGAAGAGCAAAATGAGAATACAAAATAGAATCAAACAAAATTCAACGCCAAGCAAAAGCCAGCGATTACTGAAGTTGTCTTTCCAAGGGGATTAGGTCAAGTATGATGACAAATTCAAGAAACTCTCAGATTTAATCTTGGTATGTAGCACAGTGGAAGTCTTAAAATCCAGACTGCTCTGGAATTGGGTCGGATTTTTGGACACCTCGTTTAAAATTCAAATGTAAGGAAAATAAAGAGATGAACAGGCAAATTTGGATTTGTTATCAACAGGACATTTTTCATATAAAATACAAAAAAAAATTGTTCGTTCAATTCTGCTATTTCTCTGCAACTGTGGAGCTTACACAGACACAAAAAGCCCGCTAATTTTTTTTTTAAGTTTGAGAGTTTCGAAAAGTCTGGATTCTCGGGTGGTCTGGATTTCTGGACTTTCGCTGCACTGAACTGTTCGTCGTCACACGTTTTGCATGCTATCCAGGCAGCTCAACCCGTATCCAAGTGCAGCAGGCGATGCAAAATGCAACAAGAAGTGCAGAATATACCATTCCAAATTCGCACTTTGTTAATGAGGGAGGTACGGCAATAGCAGGGAGTAAATGGTCCTCGAACCTGGTGGTGAGCATCTCCAAACTTGCACATCTTCAGCTCAACAGGAGGAAGGAGGGAAGTTACAGGGTGGGATGGGGCTTTGAAGTTCAATATATCCCCAACCTGCTGAAGAATCACAGCAGGTCAAGCAGCGTCTGTGGGGGGTGGGGGGTTGAAAGGTGACGTTAAAACTCAAATGTTTGCAGATGCAGTGATTGAAGTGAAAACAAAATATTGGAGAAACTCAGCAGGTCAAACCGATCTTTATATGGCAAAGATAAAGATACATAACCAATGCTTCGGGCCTGAGCCACTTATCAAGGCCTGAGCAATACCTTGACGAAGGGTTCAAGCCCGAAATCTTGGTTATGTATCTTTATCTTTGCGACATTAAAGTATGTTGTGTGACCTGTGGGGTTTCTACAGCACACTGGCTCCAGCATCTGCAGATTTTCTTGTTTCACTCTGTTAATGGGTTGACTGCTTTCCCAAGAGGTTTTGACAAAGCAGCATTCATTCACCTGGCTGGCCGTTGCCAAGGGAACAGTGAGGGTGGGAGGGCATTGTTCGTGGGCTGCTGAGTGATCAGTCCAGCTCACGTGGGTGCCTTTCTACGTCCACATCAGCCTTAATCCAAAGCACTCTGCGGGGATAGTTATCTCCTTTTGGAAAAGGCCCACGACTCCACACGGTCAGAGTGAAGCCATTGGTGCAAGGCCCTGATGAATGTCCCGTTCCCAAGACGGTCCCCGTGACGGTTCAGCACACACCATGGCCTGGGAGGATTTGCTTCCCAGAGGTGTGTGGAAGGAACAAGATCAAGTCAGAGCTTGGCGTTTTCCTCTGAGCTTTCATTCATTTCACAGCTGCTCAAACACGAGACGACAATATCAGAGGAGGCGGGCTGAGTGGTCGCCCAGAGGGGTAATGAAACTACTCACCTTCTTCAGCCATTCTGGAGTGACCACAGGGATGCCCCTGGCCACAGCACACAGGAACTTCACCGTGCGTCTGATCCGGTCTGTGACCAGGTGGGTGCTGTCATGCACGCACTCCACCACTTCGCCCCCCAGCAGCTCAATCACCTTCATCCCATCCTCATCAACCAGTCCTGTGAACATGACCTTAGAACAAAAAAAAAACCACAGTAAATACTGGAGAAACTTAGCCAGTCCCACACCATCCATAGGAGGTCAAGATTGCTTACGCTTCAGGGCTGAGCTTTTTTTCAAGGTACAGGCAAAAACCAGGCAGTCGTCTCAATAAAGACGGAGGAGAGAAAGGTGGAGGAATCAAGACCAGACAAGAAGGTGTAATTGGATAAGAAAGGTGAGAATTGACTTTGGCTCTGTGAGTGGAGACAGAGGGAAAAGGTGGGGGGGGGGGAGAAAGAGAGCGAGAGAGAGAAAATACTAAAGAATACAGGGGAATGAAGATAAGCAGGGAGAGGTTAAACGGAAACTAAAGGTCAACATTAATGCCATCCAGTTGGAGGGTGTCCAGATGGAAGATGAAGTGCTGTTCCTCCAGTTTGCAGATCTGACAGCGCCTGAGACCAGGACAGAGACGTCAGCAAGGAAATGGGATGGAGAAGTGAAACGGGTGGCCACTGGGAGATCCACGCTATTGCGGCGGACAGAGCCGAGGTACTCAACAAAGCAATATCCCAGTCTCTCCGATGCATGGAAGACCACAACAGGAGCACCGGATACAGTAGCGGACACCTGCAACCCATCCTGGACTCAAAACCTCATTAGTCAGGAAGGTGCAGCAGCAGTTTCTAAGGAGTTTCTGGAGGGCAAAACTACTGGCCCCCATCTTGATATTCTACAGTACAACTGAGCATCCTGTCTGGCTGTATCATTGTGTGGGATGGTAGCTGCAAAGTATTGGACCGAAAGTAAATACAAAGGTTCATCAAAACTGTGGTGAAGATCACCAAGGTCTCCCTTTCTTCTATTGACATTTACCAGAAGTGTTGCTTAACTAGGGCTTGAGGACTTATGGAGGACCCTTTCCATCCAGCACACAGTACCTTTGACCCACAACCATCAAGGAGGTGGTACAGGAGCATCAAAATCAGGACTGCCTGCCTGGGGAAATAGCTTCTTCCCGCAGGCTGAGACTGATGAACGATCTCCTGTTACCAAGTTTATCATCCTAAAATATTTATACATTTTAAAATTTAAATTCAGGCTGGTCTGGGATTGGGTCAGTCCGGATTTTCGTATTTTACGGATCCAGGACCTGTGGTGCTGATGCAATATGGGCATGCACTCAAAAGCCAAGTGTTGTTGAGAAGTCCGGATTCTTGGGTTGTCCGGATTTCAGCCGAGAGTTTCAGAAGTCTTGATTCATGGGTAGTCAGGATTTCTGGCATCTGAATTTTTGGTTTGACACTGTACATATTTATCTAGATATGAGATTATTATGCCTGCACCATGGTCTGGAGAAATGCTGCTTCATCGGGTTGAATGTGTTCAGTCAGATGATAGTGAACTTGTGTCCTGGACTGGACTGGCTTGACACCACTCTGTATCACATGCATATTAAATCTGGTGCGAGGTTTCCTCGGTATTTTTGACCAAGCTGGGTTCCAAATGTGCTAAGAAAATCATTCAGCAGCTGGTACTCACCTTTGGCATAGGCACACTCTCCGAGAGGGAGGCCCCAGAGGGGGAGGGGGAGAGCTGGCACGCCTGCCGACGGGTTTTAACCCGTGTTGACGTGTTGGCTCCCAACTCGCTGCCCGCTTCGCTCGATGCCCTGGAGCGCCGCGACCGTGCAGAGGATGATCCCCTCTCCTGCCCGTCCTCCTGAAGAGAAAGAGTGCAACTGCTTACATGGCAGGCGATCTGATGTGGATGGCTGGTAGTGCAGACCCGAGGGGCCATAGCACATTTAGGTTAAAGCCTGGCTTTCACCTCATGCAACATAAATGTCTTTTTATGGGAGAGGAGCATGGAAGAAACCAACAAAACATCAGAGGGAAGGGACCCCAAAAACTTTGCCTGGAGACTTTCATGTTTTACTCCCATAAACTTCAAGCAGAGTTCCAATTGGGCCATTGCCAATAATTTAAAAAAAGGTTGGGAATAGCTGGTTTAGAGAAACCAGAAGCTGGAATTCCGAACAGACTCCAAGCAGCACAGGCGTTAGTTAGTGTAGCGCTTGGTGCAACGCTGGCGACCTGGGAGATCAAATCCAGCGCTATCTGTAATGAAGTTGTACGTTCTCCCTGCACCTGCGAGGGTTTCGTTCCACCCTTCAAAACGTGGGGTTGCATGTGAATCGGTGCATTTGGACAGCACAGGCCTCATGGGCTGCAAGGGCTCGTTACCGTGCTGCATGTCGAAACTTAAATAATTAATTTGAACAACGATCTGGTGGGGCTCAGCAGACCAGGGAGAGAAATGGACAGTCGATGTTTCAGGTCGGGACTCCAATTCAAGACCAAGGTGGGGAGGGGAGTTAGCAAGCAAAAAGAAAAAAGGTGGGGATGTGGAGATAGCCAGGGATGAACTAAGAAGTGATGGGATACAATTAGTGTGTCAGAGGTTGAACGGACTTACAGGTAGGGACGAGACCACTGGGAGGTGGGGGTTGCACGAAGCGCTATGCCAACCAGGCCGCCCAAATTATATGCGATTATTATGTGGCTCCACCATGATCTGGAGAAATGTTGCTTCATCAGGTTGTATGTGTACAGTCAAGACGATAGTGAACTTGCATCCTGGACTGGACTGGCTTGACACCACTCTGTATCACATGCATATAAAATGTGGTACGAGGTTTCCTCGGTGTTTTTGACCAAGCTGGGCTCCAATCGTACCAAGAAAATCATTCAGCAGCTGGTACTCACCTTCGACATAGACACACTCTCTGAGAGGGAGGCCCCAGAGGGGGAGGGGGAGAGCTGGCACGCCTGCCGACGGGTTTTAACCCGCGTTGACGTGCTGGTTCCCTTCTCGCTTCCCGCTTGACTTGCCACCCTGGAGCGCCGCGACTGTCCCGAGGATGACCCAGTCTCCTGCCCGTCCTCCTGAAGAGAGAAAGAACAAACTACTCACACTGCAGGCGATCTGACGTGAATGGGCAGTAGTGTACACCAGCCATTCTTAACATAAATGTCTTTTTATGTTGTCAGTGGGAGAGGAGGACGGAAGAAACCAACAAAACATCACAGGGCAGGGACCCCAAAAACTTTGCCTGGAGACTTTCATGTTTCACTCCCACAAATTTCGAGTAGAGTCCCAATTGGGCCATTGCCAATAAAAAAAAAGGTTGGGAATGGCTGGTTTAGAGAAACCAGAAGCTGACATTGCTGGAATTCTGAAAAGACCCGGAGCAGCATGGGCGTTGGTTAGCGTTGCGCTTGGTGCATCGCTGTTACAACGCCAGAGACCCAGGATCAAATCCAGCACTGTAAGGACTTTGTACATTCTCCCTGCACCTGCGAGGGCTTCCTCCCACCCTTCAAAGCGGGGGGGTTGCATGTGAATTGGTGCATTTGGACAGCACAGGCCTCATGGGCTACAAGGGCCCGTTACCGTGCTGCATGTCGAAACTTAAATAAATAATTACATTGAACAACGATCTGGTGGGACTCAGCAGACCAGGGACAGTCAATGTTTCAGGTCAGGACCAAAGTGGGGAGGGGAGTTAACAAGCAGGTGGGGTGGTGTGGGGCGGGGTGGGAAGGACTTAGAGATGATGGGTTACAATTAACGGTGTTAGAGGTGAAATGGCGAGACCACTGGGAGGAAAGGGGGCACTGGAAATGGGCTGGGGAAATGGGGAAGGCTCCCAGATCATATCCAGAGCTCAGGTTGCCAATTATTTGAACTGGAGTCTGTGTGGGACTTAAATGAGGAACCTAAAACCACTCACAATTCTCCAAGTGAGGACTCACCAGTGCCTGGTGGAGCTCGTACATTCTATTCCCCTTGAAATTAACGTAGTGTTGCATTTGCCTTCTTCACCCACCATCTCAATTTGAAAGTTCACCTTCAGGCCGTCCTGCACGAGGACTCCCTTTGCATCTGGGTATTTTCAATTATCTCCCCATTTTAAAATTAGCCTGAATATTTATTTTTTTCTCTCCCTGGCAATGCATTCCAGGCACCCACTACTCTGTGTTCAATACCTACCCAATGTGAGATTATGCCACAGGAGAACTTGCACAGAAAAATAATTTAAAATCTGTACCGCAATTTGAGAGAATCCAACAGCACAAAACATTCTACATAAATTCAAGGGGTCTGCACCAGGAAACCTGGGCTATTTTGACCCAAATGAAAATCCTCATCCATCAACTACTTGACACCTTTCATTAGACCTGAACTAATCCAGATGCAGCCAAGTAACGTCAGGCATTGATGTTACAGAGAAAGTTTAGAACTTTTCCCTTCCGGAGTGTAGAAGAATGATGCAAGGTTTGATAGAGGTATACAAAATTATGGGGGGGGGGGGGGGGGTAAGGATAGAGTAAATGCAAGCATGCCTTTTTCCACAGAGGTTAGGTAAGGCAAGAACAAAAGGATGTGGGTTAAGAGTGAAAGGAGAGATATTTAGCAGGATCATCTTCTTCCAAGAGTGTGGAACAAGCCACCAGCTGAAGTAGCAAATCCGGGCTTAATTCTGATGTTTATGAAAAATTTGTATCGGTTCATGGTAATGGAGCGTTATGGCCCAGGGGCAAGTCAATCTGACTTGGCAAAATAATAGTTTGGCACTGTCCAGATGGACCAATGGACTTGTTTTTGTTCTGTAGGTCCAAGCAGGATGTCTTCAACAACTTAAAAGGTTCAAAGCACTTCAAGATCTATACGCAATTTGCATGGAATCCACCCCACACGCAGCATCTTTCAGCTGCTCTTATCGGGGAAGAGATCCAGGATCAGAGACAGCACCACCAGGCTGAGGAGTGGCTTCCCATTGGCAGTGAGAATGCGGAACGAGCAAAGGAACCGCTCGCACTGACCCTCATATTCCAGAAACAACATGTATATATTTTGTATAGATGAGTACTTCTCCTGCATGTGGATGGTTTTACACCGATGACCAGATATCGCCATTTCATTGGGTTGCCCTTGTGCATTCAGATGACAAACTTGACTTGAGAGCTGCAGAACTGTTCTGGCACAGGAGTTAGCCATTCAGTACATACCAAGTGGGCAAATCCCGTCTGTCCCACTCCGCTGGAGGATTGGGCAGCAGCATCGGGGGGGAGGGGAGGTTAACCTCCCGAAAGATTGAATTAAGCTTCCAGGACATCACCAGCTGGTCAAATCTTCTCAGTTAAATAAGAAACTCTGCAGATGCTGTGATTGTAAGTGCAATGCACAAGATTGCTGGAGAAACTCAGCAGGTCACCCGACAAAGGGTTCAGCCTGAAGTGTTGGTGACTTTGGTTTCCTAAAGATGCTGTGCGACCTGCTGAGTTTCTCCAGCACACTTGTGCATTTTAACGTTAAATTTAGACGTGCAGCATGGTAACAAGCCCTTTCGATTCGTGTTGCCCAATTATACCAATAAGACCGACAACCCTAGTACGTTTAAGGATGGGAGAAACCCAGAGCCCCCCAGGGGAAACCCTCACAGACATGGGTGGGGGGTAATATACGAATTCCTTACCGACAGCGCCAGATTTGAACCCAGGCCACTGGTGCCACAACAGCGAGGCACTAGCATGCCGCTCCATGCACTGTGCATCTTTTTTGCTTTGGGGTGATGATGGATAGCATGAGGGAGAAGGGAAATTGAGGGATGGGATGGAGCGGGGAGGGAGAGGGCTGACAACGTCACTGACCTGCGAGCTGACATCTCTGCCTGTCGCAGGCCGTTTTTTGGGAGGGCTCTCACTTTCTGGCCGGTTCTGTGGGTCTGCCACAGATCTCCGCTTGGCTCTGGCCTTGGGGGCAATCAGAGGGCTTTGCTGGGGAGAACCAAGGTGATCATTTCCGGTGGTCTGCAAGGAGTTCCTCTGCCTGCCTTTGCCTCTCCTGGGTCTGGCTGGCGTCTGCTTCATCTCCAGCTCCACTGCTAACATAGCCTTTGCAGACGTCTCCTCCACTTTCCCTTGGGCACTCGGTTTCTGGGTCCTTGTCCTACGAGTGCACCGGACGTTTTCTCTGGCCTCCCGGCTCCGGTCCTCTCCACTACCAACCAAGCCAGAGCTGCACTGCCGGCTGTGTTCCTGGGGGACGACCACATCCCCCCAGCTCCCGTCACTGGACTTCAGTTCGGCAGCTCTCGATTTCCTGCTGCTGCGCCTCACGCCTGCCCGGCTGTTCTCGTCAGTACCAGGGTCAAATGCTTCCTCCCCAGGCTCTTGACACTCCAGCGAGCCCTGGGATTTCACCCCCTCCATCTCCTGCTGACAGGACACCCTCTCTCTCGCGCTCAGTGCCTCGCTCAGGCCTGTGGCTGCAGGAGCTTCCTCACAGTCCCCTCCCTCGTCCCTTGGAGGGGTATTGGCAGGGAAAGGGGCCAGGTCAGCTGCAGCCAGCACCAGGGCTGCTCCAGCCTCAGCCACTCGCTCCACCTCAACGGCCTGCTCACGTCCTAGTGAGGCCTGGATCTCTACGTCAGCTTCTGGCCTCTCCAGCCCTTGGGCCTCCAGCCCATCCAGCTCTCGGGGCTCCGGCCCCTCCAACAGCATGCTCCCAGTCATATCGGTCTCTGCTTCTGTGATGCTCTCCTCCCCAGGGCTACCTGAGGAAATTGGTGATTAGGTTCAGTCCACAGGTCAATGCTGCTGGCCGCTTAAAGACAAGAGCCCCCTACACTCTTCGCACAGGATCCCCAATCCCCCATCGAACACAACTGCTCAGAATCAGATCCTTCAGCCCATCTAGTCTGCCTTGTTCCATCATACTACACCCAGTCCTCCTTCCTCCATATCCCACCCATTCACGTACCTATCCAAATTTTTCGTATATGTCAAAATGTGGGCAGCCCGGTTGGCATAGCAGTTAGCACAACGCTGTTATAGCGCCAGCGACTCGGGCTTGAGTCCAGTACTGTTTGTGTGGGTTTCCTACCTCCATTCTAGGGGGTGCAAGTCAATTGGGCGGCTCGGGCTCATGGGCTGGAAGGGACTGTTACTGTGCTGTATGACTACATTTAAAATGCAGCCCACATTCACCCCTTCAGCTGGCAGCTCTTTCCACACCCCCACTACTCCCTGCATGAAGTAGTTCGCCCTTTATATCTCACCGATCCCCCGTGGAAAAAGCTAACTTGCATTTACTTTATCTATATCCCCCATAAATTTCTATACCTTTATCAAATCTCCACCAATCCTGAAATCCAGGAAATACCCTGGTAAATCTTCTCTGTGCTCCTTCATTCCTCCTTTCCCGCATTGTTCCCATCTGCCCATCATCCGGTTCCACTCATCACCCTTCTTCCTTAATCCAATTCGGCCCAGAGTTTTGTTTTATTTTAAATTTAATTTCGGCACGGTAACAGGTCCTTCCAGCACATGCAGCCAAAATGCACCAATCAACCTACCAATTTTGTGGGTGCTCAAGATGGCAGCACCTGTGCTCACCGGCAGCTTTGGGAAGTTGCAGAGTCCGGGGAGTAACGGATCCCAGAGCAGGGCACCAGAAACGGGGAGACAACCCCCTCCACTTGAGGAGAAGCAGAGGGTGGTGACCACGGCAGCAGGCTGAGGGATCCGCACGGGTTGCGGGCGACTAGCTCATGGGAGCCAGGTATCGGGACTGGAAGCTGAGAGGGTGCGGCGGGCAAGAAGGACCTCACAGGCACAGAAGGTTTGGATCTGGAGCTCGTGTTGCCGACTAAGTGAACAGGAGTCTGAGAGGCTGGAAGCAAATCTGTCTCTGAAGGGACTTTTTTGCTTCTTTCTCTCTAAGAGGCGCTAGGTGCCACTAATGGCGACCCTTTGTCTACCTTACGGCAAGCAGAAGGCAATTTTGTGTGATATTACATGTTCGGTACTATTACAAGGAATTTCGGGTCATTGTAAGAGTACAGAACATGTACTCTTCAGCAGCTCAGCCTTTGCATTTTTGCACATCTCACTCGTTCAGTCGGGTTATTTGGGCAGCAGTAACTCAGCCAGTAACGCTGCACCCTGGGTCACTTGGCATTTCCAACTGCGGTTCAGAATCCACTGCACTGCCAGTGGCGCTGACGTTTTTAATTTTTAAACTTGAATTTAAACATACAGCACGGTAACAAGCCCTTCAGGCCCACCTACACCAAACTGATCTACAACTCCAGAATGTTTTTGGAAGGTGGGAGGAAGCCCTCGTAGATACGGGGAGAGCGCACAAACTCTTTACAGAGAGCACGGGATCCAGGTTGCCGGCGCTATAACAGCTTTGCACTAACTGTGCCAACTTCTGTTGTCCCGGCTAATATTTATCCCACAACCAGTCACTGAATAACCAAATCACTGGCACTTTTCCCCCTCCCAACATTCTGTGGGATCCTGCTGTGCAGGTCAGCTGCAAGGCACAGGTCGGAAGCATAAAACAATATGGCCCACCGCGTCTGCACTATCCACCATGCCAATCTAAACTAATTCCATCTGTCTGGACATGGTGCACATCTCTCTGCCCCCTGCTCATTCCGTCTATCTAAATTTCTCCTAACACTGGTATTGAATTCTGTATAGATATAAAAAAAAAACACCTCCAAATCTGCGTTAAACTGTCTCCCGCTGACCTCACCCTCTAGGATTTGACATTTCAACCCAAAGAGGAAGATCTACCTTATCTGTGCCTCTCCTGGGTTTACGCACTTCCCCGAGCCTCCAACACCGTTACTGATGGCCTGTTATTTTGCTGTACGTCTAAGGGGAGGCACGGTTAGCATAACGCTGTTACAGCGCCAGTGACCAGGGCTGTACGTTCTCCCCATGTCTGTGCGAGTTTCCTCTGGATGTTCCTACCACTGTTCAAAAAGTACTGGGGCTGTAGGTCAATTAGGTGTAATGGGGAGTAGGGTATGTGTTCGTTGGCTGGAAGGGCCTGTTACCTTGCTGTATGTCTACATTTAAAAATTTAAATTTAAAATACTCCAGCTAAAACAATCCAGGCTCGTTCAACCTCTCCTGTACGTTCCAATCTAGGGTTAGGAAGTGAGAGAGAAGGAGAGACATAGAAATCGGTTCCAGAGGGACAAGCTGGCAAACTTTGGAAGGCTGCCTGATCAAAGGAGAAGACAGACGGTCTGAAAGGTGACCTGAAAAAAAGAGGATCATCTGGAGAACCCTGAATGGGACAAGTTTTGTCAGCAAGACTGATTGAGAAGGAATCAGTTGTGGATGTCCTGAAAATAATTCTGTGTTTTAAAATGTTTGTGTGTAAGCTGCTCTAACAATTCCTCCCAAACCACCTCTAAATACTCTGTCACAGGGGGGGCATGTGTTTGTGGGCTGGAAGGGCCTGTTACCTTGCTGTATGTCTAAGTCTAAAACAATCCAGGCTTGTTCAACATTTCGTATACGTTTTAATCTAGGCAACTCCTCCAAAACACACCTGATGTGCAACATTGTCAGATCATTCCAATTCTCTTCCTTACCTGTTGCTTCACCAAGTTGTCTTCTGTGATCAGAATCCGAAGCGAAGGCCTCTGAGAAAAAAAAATAACAAATTCAGTGCACTGACACAAAGACCAGCCAAGATTGTGCACATCAACTGGCCCAGCTTCACTGATTTTATGTAGAAACTACAGGAACAGAAGGTATCTGGTGTGGTGATCACACCTCAGCAGCTGATGTGCCAATTCATGGTCACAAAAGGAGCTGTATTAGCTGTTCACTCCATCGACTGCCTTGGTTGTGAAAAGTGCTATACAAATATAGTACAGTCCCCATTATCCGGCACCTATGGGGATCGTGGATGTCAGATATGCGAATTTTGCAGTTGACCGAGACTCATTCTTTCAAAGCCTAACTAATACTGGCAAAGCGTTCAATGCAATGCCTTTACGGCACCAGCAATCAGGACCGGTGTTCAAATCCCGCGCTGTCCGCAAGGAGTTTGTACGTTCTTTCTGTGTCTGCACGGATTTTCCCTAGGGCCTCCCATCCTTCAAAGCGTACTGGGGTAATAGGTTAATTGAGTGTAAATTGGGCAGCACGGACCTGTAGGCCAATATGGCCCATTACCGTCCTGTATGTATGTCTAACAAATGTCCAAATATACCTGCATTAAGAATACAGTTTAAAAGACAAAAGGTAAATTTGAAACAAATCAGTATTTTAGCCTTTATGTAAAGGACACAAGGTAATTCCTGAAACTTACAAAATTTAAATTCGAACCCCAGTCACTGGCACTGTAACAGCATGGCGCTAGCCGCTACGCTAATCCTGCCACCATCAGAATTAACCCCCTCCCCCAAATTTACAGATAACGCCTTACTAACACAGGTATACCTAATGCTAATAAAGACTCTTACCAGGAAGGGATAGGGAGATTCTTGGGGTGAGTTACCCCAGCAGCGTCAGCCAATTCTTCACCCTGGTGCTGCCTTTTCATTCCAACACAACTTTATTGAAATTTTGTTCACATAACTGCTGTGGGCAGGGCATGACTGGGGCTGAAAGTCTCAACATCGCAGCTACCATCTCCCTCCATATACTATCCCCACCCTGACTACCTGGCTCACCTCTACACAGGTCTCCCAGTCAAGCCCTCAGCGCAACTTTCTTGCACTAACAACCCAACTTATTTCCATGCAAGTGTTCCGGTCAGACCCTACGCACCTTCCTCACGCTGATGGCCCAGCACACTTCCACACCAGTGTCCCGGTTAGGACCTCGGCACACATTCTTCACACTGACAACCCGACTCACCTCCACGCAAGTGTCCCGGTCAGGGGCTAGGCAACCTCTACCACCTTCCTCACGCTGACAATCTGGCTCACCTCTGCACAGGTGGCAAGAGCATCGAGGGACATTGCTACGTCAGCAGGGAAAACCTGCACGTGTCCAGCTCTTCCACGGGGTCCATCCAACTGGACATTTATTTGAAAATCTATTTATTTATTTCCTTGATTCCCACTTGTAATGGAAGATTCTAACCTGTTTTTTTTTAAATTTGCAGCTCTTGGTTTTGCAAGCAGAATCAGCAGACTTAAGCTAAATTCCACCGAGGGACCAGAGGTGCTGTTATCTGAAGAAAGGACATCTGTGTACCAAGAACATTTAATCTTCCTGCTTGTTTTGGTCACAGACTGTCAGAGGTCTAGCCTTGATGCATAATAAACCATTGTATTCAAAGTGATAAGCTGAAAATTATGTTATATGTTAGAAGCCTAACATGCTAGCTCGCTCGCTTATCTTTCTTGCTGTGCTGGAAATGGGTGCTTTGGTAAGCAGTTTTTGGGTAATATAAGCCATGGTCCCGCTGCTGAAGTTAGAGACTCGCCGAGAGGTGGCAACATCTCTCAGCAAGAAGAACTTCTAGAGTCCAGCCAACGTCCTGGTCAGGGGAGGTGGGGAAGCTGCTACCGGCGCCCTGACAACATACTACAAGTGTGCAGTCGTTGCCTCGCTTCGGCAGTTGGGACCAGTCCAAGCGTTGATATGTATAGTTGGGAAGGGCTTGCATATTGTAGTGTGAAATCAGCTTTAGAATTTGTAATAAACATTTGTATAATCTGAACTGCTCTCGCTGTGTGTGTCTATTTTCTTTCGGTTGCTCAAACACTGTGACCAATCTAAAACGAACAAAGTGAGAGGTACAAGTTTACCCAAGACACCACTCCCCCTCAATTGATTAAATTCTGGATTATGGGGATTTTTACTGTACAAGCCTTCTCCTGTTATATCACCTTTCACAGCAAAAAAAATGCCATTGAAAATGAGAGCCCATTCAGATTGATATCACGACAAGCTCTGGACCACCAGATCATCCTAGTCGGATTATCAATGGTGCGTGGTTTGTGTTTCATGGTAAAACTAACAAAATGCAGCTGTTACACCACCCTGCAGCTCTTACATAGTAGCAAGTACATCTTCACAATGTCCAAACACTGACTACATGGTTTGCAGTGACAAAGGGTCAAAATAAATGGGCAGGATCAGCAAGTGGGAAGAGGATTACTTCTTCGTCTGCCACCTAGGTTACAGTTGCTCGCATACAAGCCGTATTCCTCTGTTTAATATTCAACCACCAGGCGTCATGCTGACTTGCCAGCAGCCTGTTGAATTACAGTCAAGGACAAATGCTTCCCTCAGGCTGCACCTGTTCCTCTCCCTGTACCGTTTGGAAACTGCATTCTGGGGCCCATCCCCTTGCTTTGCTTTCCCTTGGCGCGGAAGGGCGCCGGCCAGCTCAGTGCAGGCATACGATTGGGAACAGCAAGCTTCCTGGTTTGACTGCAGCCACGTTCAAACACTGCACTTGAAAAAAAAATCAATGGGGCCAATCTTTTGCCGTTGTGAGATTTCACCTCTCCTGCCTGCTCCCAACCAGCAGCTGAGACTTGGGGGAACTGAAAGCCTCAATATTCGGGGAGTAGGCTTAAGGTGGAGATGAGGAGGGGCTGCTTCTTCCGGAGAATTTTGTGGAATTCACTGCCCAAGGAAGCAGTAGAAACTGTCTCACTGAATGTACTAGAGTGAGAGAAAGGAATTTTTTTTTTTTTAAATAAAGAGTATAGGAATTGAGAGCCACATGGAACAGGCGGGAAAGTGGAGCTGAATCCACAGCCAGATCAGCCGTGGATCAACAGGAGCAGGATCGACAGACCAGATGCCACTACTGCTCCTAATTCTCATCTCCTCACACTTCCTATGTTTATATGCTCATCTTCCTTATATCTTCAAACCCGCACCCCACCCCCCCACTATTTTGGGCACTTGATTATTCATAACTAATTCTCCACCACAACTAGCTCTGATCGGAGACATTTAATCTCCTTCTCTCACACACACATGGCAGTTCTTTCCCTTGCCGTTTGGTGGGACTGTTGAGCTTTTATTTAATTAAAGCGAGCTACCAGGATAATCCATTCAGTCGAAAGAGAGCTGATTCATTGTCTCCTCGAAGATGATGATTCTCCACCACGCACCCCAAACTCCAACCTGACAAGAGCTGCTAAAATGATTCATCACGATCGCAAGCTGTTGACGCACAAACGAGAGGGTCCACATTGCCCAGCATACAAAAAGGAAATGTAACCTTCCAGTTACAACTCAAGGGAGCTACAAAGGTACATTGTTAGAGACAGCCCATTTTTCATAGAAAATTTTTTTTTTTTTTTTTAAAAGATTACTAAATCTCGATCGCTGCTGTTCATAACAGAGTGTGTTTGAGAATTGAAGGAACCATGTTTAATCATTGATTTCTGACATGGTAGAGGAAATAGGATGGGTTGCTAAAATTCCTGCAAAGTACAACTCTTTGGTTTGGTGACACAAGTTCTGACTGTTACAAGGAAAAGATCAGATTAGACCAGCCATTCTCAACAGGGGACACAACCAACACTGCTCCCTCACTACCATCCGGGGGCCCAAACAGTCCTTCCAAGTAAACAAACCTTCACGTGTGAATCTACAGGGGTCATCTACTGCATCCAGTGCTCCCGTTGTGGCCTCCTCTACTTCGGAGAGAATTGGTCACATACTGGGAGATCGCTTTGCTGAGAACCTCAGCTCTGTCTGCCACAGTAGCATGGATCTCCCAGTGGCCATCCATTTCAATTCCCTGCCCAATTCCCTTGCCGACATCCCTGTCCACGATCTCATGCACTGCCAGACTGAGACCACCCGCAAACTGGAGGAACAACACCTCATCTTCCATCTGGGCACCCTCCAACTGGATGGCATTAATATCAACTTCTGATTTCTGTTAAGAACCACCCCCCCACTCCCCTCCACACACCTTCTTCCCCTCTAGTTCTGTGTGTCTCCCTGGCTACTTCTTCGACAGAGCCAAAATCATTCTCTCCTTTCCTCATCGTATCCAATACAACACACATGTCAAACTCTGGCCCGCGGCCCAAATTATATTTGGCCCGCAAGATCATATCAAAAATATATTAGAGGTGGCCCACTGGCCGCCGCGCCAGTATAGCGCATGCACAGTAACCGCTGTGTCCCAGGGTGAGAGAGAGAGAGAGAAAAATCCTGGTCCTTGAAAAGTAGTGGTGGGTGGTTTTATAAACACGCTGTCGTGTCCCCCTGCCCACCCCCCCCACCGCAGCGCGGCCTGGCCGGTGTCAGGGGAAGCCAAGGCCGCTTCCCAGCGCCCGCAACCCCAGTGGCACAGCGTTTCTTGGAGCTGCAGATGGAGTCGGGACGCTGGAGGTAAGATTGGGGCTCCCCGCCGGGCGATGGGGGCGCCGGCCACCGGCCGCCCTGCGCCTTCCCACCGGACCAGTGGCGGGTGCCTGGAGTACACGTGGAGAGTGAGGCTGGTTGGGCAGGTAGGGTGGAACCCCCCACCCCCGCCAATCTCGGTAGTGGCGTAGGCTTCGGCCCTTTGACTCTACCTCGTGAAAACCCAACATTGGAGAAACTCACGGATTAAACCGTATCCTTTTTCCAGCAGAGAGGTACCTGACAATGTTTGGCCCTTGATCCCCCTCATCAATGTATGAGCGAAAGTCTGTGGTTCTCGTAAAAACACCAGAAGGGAGAAACTCAGCAGGTCAAAGGGGGGTCCGAGAGAAACTCAGCAGGTCAAGGGGGAGGGGTCCGGGAGAAACTCAGAAGGTCAAGGGGGGTCCGGGAGAAACTCAGCAGGTCAAGGGAGGTCCGGGAGAAACTCAACAGGTCAAGGGGGGTCCGGGAGAAACTTAGCAGGTCAAGGGGGGTCCGGGAGAAACTCAGCAGGTCAAGGGGGGGTCCGGGAGAAGCTCAGGGGGGGCCTGACCTCGCCAGGACCGTTGCCCACTCCCCCTCCCTGCCGCAGGCCGACCCGCGACTCACGGTGACGGGGCCGCTGATCCGCCGAGATGCCACCCTGCAGCGAGAGCCGATGCCCCTGCACTGTCGTTGTCCAACCCGATCGCCCGCAAACCCCGCCCTCCCGCACACAGGCCTGAGTAAGGATTATGAACTTTAATCTCAGGATAAAACGATCTTCCAATAGTTTCATGTCACAGTGATAAATATATTCCTGGTTAAAAATTGTCCTGCACCTGGATACAAGCTCATTAGGCATAAAACTTGAAAAGTGTGTAAATCAAAGGATATCTGTACCAATGGAAAAAGGGCATGGCAAATAACCCTGCTAGAATTCATGCCCACAATCAGTCACCCATTTGATTGCTTCAGGAATCATATTATTCTCCCATATTCTCAATAGCCCTCAGATTTTACTATTCGACAGCACACTAGCAACATTTGACAAATCCTCTAGAGAAATGTTAAACTTTTTCTTATCCAAAACTATTATTAAACATTTATTTTAATAAGAAAAAGTTTAACATTACATATGTTGAAAGAGAAAACATGCAGATGTTGTTGAAAATTTTCAATAAATACTTAGTTCGGCCCTCGACTTAGTCCAAGTTTTTAATTTTGGCCCTCCGTGAATTTGAGTTTGACACCCCTGCAATACAAGATAAATATTTTTTTTCTAATTTTTATGTAGTCAGTAGGAGAGAAATTCAGAAGAAACCAAAACTTGACTGCTTCATGGGGAAGGGGGCCCATAAACATAGAAAAATAGATGCAGGAGAGACCATTTGGCCCTTCAAGCCTACACCGCCATTCAATATGATCATGGCTGATCAGTACCCGGTTCCTGCCTTCTCCCCATACCCCCGGTCCCCTTAGCCATAAAGGCCAAATCTAACCTACTCTTAATTATTGACAAGGAACCGGCCTCAACTACTTCCTGTGGCAAAGAATTCCACACATTTACCACTCTCTGAGAGAAGGAAGTTTTCCTCATCTCAGTCCTAAAAAACTTTCCTCTTATCCTTGAACTGGGACCCCTGGTTCTGGTTTTTCCCAGCATTGGAAACAACCTTCCTGCGTCTAGTCTGTCTAAAGCCTTAAGAATTTTATATGTTTCAATCTTCTAAATTCCAGAGAATACAAGTCAAGTCTATCCAACCTTTCTTCATATGCAAGTCCTTCCATCCCTGGTATCATTCTCGTGAATCTTCTCTGCACCTCCTCCTTGGCAAGGATGTCCTTCCTCAGAAAAGGAAAACTACGCGCAGTACTCCAGGTGTGGTCTCACCAAGACCCTGTACAGCTGTAGCAGGATCTCTGTACTCCTGTACTCAAATCCTCTTGCTATGAACGCCAACATACCTTTCGCCCTCCTCACCACCTGCTGCACCTGTACGCCCACTTTCAATGACTGATGCAGAGCAACACCCAAGTCTCGCTGATCTCCCCTTTTCCTAAACAGATACCATTTAGATAATAGTCCTCTTTCCTGTTCTTACCTCCGAAGTGGAGAACCTCGCATTTACCCGCATTATATTGCATCTGCCACGTATTGGCCCACTCGCCTAACTTGTCCAAATCACTCTGCACCCTCCTAGCGTCCTCAACACAGTCAACTCTGCTACCCAACTTTGTGTCGTCTGCAAATTTTAAGATATTGCTATCTATTCCCACATTGAGCAGAATCCTAGGCGGAACCATAGCCAAAAAAAAAGGTTGAGAACAGCTGGATTAGATAGACCTCCCTGTCAATGAAATAGAAAACCCATGGAGGCAGAGAGAGGAAATATTGTGGGAGCTGAACTAAGAAATTCTGGTGATGTACCAGGTGTCATCTTTCCTTGGAACACCAAACTCACAAGACACTGTGCCCCGCGGATTAGGTTACACCATTAATGAGTAGATACTTCAAAACTGACACAACACACAAGGCCTGGGTTCAACCCTAACCTTGAGTGGTGTCCGAGTATCCAGTACCAAACGCTAGGAGACAAGTTTATTGTCAGGTATCGGAACCAGGTATTCAAGAAGGTCCTGAAGGCAAGAAGGGCTCTCGAAGGGCCTTGGGCGGTGGAGGCTTCCTGTTCGTAACAGAGGTCTGGATCTGTAGCTCGGGATGAAACAGGACTCTGTGCGGCTACAAAGAGGCTGTGGCAGTGCTTGAGGCAAATCCACGGAGACTCAGTGAATCTGAAGGGAATCTATTGCTTTGGTTTCTCATTGTTGGAGACGCCGGGCAATGTTCGCAGCAACTTTTTGTTTGCCTTATGGCAGAGCAAAGCTGACGAATTTTGTGCATGTTAAATTTCTTTGTATGATAAGGGAATCTTGATGCAAAAAATGCAATGCTGGAGAAACTCAGCAGGTCAAACAGTGCAAGTTATATAGCAGGGGTGGCCAACCTTTTAATTTTTAATTTAGACATACAACATGGTAACAGGCTATTTCAGCCCACAAGTCCCTGCCACCCAATTTACCTACATACATCCCCTGCATGGACTCGTGGGCCAAATTAGCCTGTTACCATGCTGTATGTCTAAATTAAAAATTAAAAGGTTGGCCATCCCTGTTATATAGCAAAAACAGAGATACATAACCAACATTTCACCCAAAATCAAGGGACCTTGATAACGTTGGTTATCTTTATTAATACCTTAGTGAAGGGAAACACGAAGATACATAACTGATATTTTGGGCTTGAACCCTTCATCAAGGAAGGAGCAAGATGTAGTGGGGTGGGGGGAGGTGCACAGTCCCACAGGCAGGAGGTAATAGGTGGATAAGGGCACACCAGCACACTGGGAGGTGGGGGTGGTGCTCTGTGGGTGGAGACGGAAGGAGCTGAAGGAAAGGTGACAAGAATGGGGAAGAAAGGGAAAACGGGGTCCAGCAGAGACCGGAGGGCGACGCAAATGCCATCCAGATGGAGATGGCCCAGATGGAAAAATTAGGAGTTGCTCCCCCAATTTACGGGTGGCCTTGGTTTTGCAACGCACGAGGCCATGGACGGACATGTTGGCGCTGGGATGAGATGCAGAACGAAAATGGTTGGCCTCAGAGATCCGCGTTACTGATGCAGACAGAGCGAAGATGATCTTGAATGTAGGCAGATACAATGCGCAGACACACTGAAATGCTTACTTGCTGCAACCATGCTGGTGTGCAAGAATCGCCAACAACAACAGTATTAATTAAATGACCATAATATGCCATGATAGAAAGATAATAAATATATTCACAGATGCAGTTAATCCAAAATAATTTTCAATAATACCTACAATATTTTAATCCTACAAAAATATTCCGCTCCTACGTGGGCCTCACCCATACCGCCTGAGTGTATTTGACAAGCCCACGTCTAACCCTGAGAGCATTCATCAGCTAAGGGCACACATTTGCATCTTACCTTGGCATGGCTCTCTGCTAAAAACTGAAGTCGGGAGGATGAAGGGCTGCGTGGCATCTTCTTCCAGGCTGTGCGCTGTTACAGGCTCACCTGTGGAGGGCGCAAATGCAACACGATTGAACACAGTCCACATTTGACAAGGTGCGCGCGACTCGCATTCATCAACGTGCCAGGCAGTTGAAGGCAAGAGAGCCCCCCCCCCGATCCAACGCATATTTGGAACTCACTGAGAAAGATACCGGGGCAAATGCCATGGAAGCACTGCCTGAGAGAGTGGGTGGAGCTGGGTTGCATTTAAAAACTGTGTAGATAAGGGCATTAAGGTTAGTGCAACACTATTTAGGCGCCAGTGACCTGGGTTCCAATGCGGCGCTGTCTGAGTTTGCGTGTTCTCCCGGTGTCTGCATGGGTTTCCTCTGGATGCTCCATTTTCCTCCCACCCTTAAAAATGTACAGGGTTCATGGTCGACGTACAGAAACAGATTGGAGGTCAATCCACAAGATCACTGGAATCTCCCTCACCCCCCATCAACTGGGATCATTGTCTAAAGAGGGCATGCAAAATCATTGAAGATTTCTTCCCCCCTGCACGCAGAATCGTTCAGCTTCTCTCATCGGGAAAGAGATACAGAAGGTATCAGAGGCAACACCTCAAGGGTGAGGAACAGCTTCCTCCCATGTTAAAACACAATGCTGGAGAAATTCAGCAGATCAAGCAATGTCCTTTATATTGCAAAGGGAAAAAATGCACACCAACATTTCAAGTTTGAGCCCTTCATCAAGGTATTGGAAATTGTCAGCAGGCGTCCAAACAAAATAATTGGGGTGGGGGGGGGGGGGGAGAAGAGGGGTGGTCACAAAGGCAGGAGAAGGGAGGAAGGGGACAGCAGAGATCAAGGGGAGGAGGGATGGCAAGGTGAAGGGAGGGAGGGAGGAGAACTGGAAAGAGAAGAGGGGAGGGGGAAGAGAAGAGACTAACAGAAACCAGAAAAGTATTTTAACACCATCTGGTTGGAGAGTGCCCAGATGGAAAAATCAGTTTCTTCTCGTGGGCAGTGAGAATGCTGAATGATCAAAGGAACTGCTCACACTAACCATCCGAGACTCTCATATTCCAGAAACATTTATTTATTTGTATCCAAGAAGACTTGTCCTGCATATGTATTGTTGGTCTGTATGTATGTTAGGTCTGGTTGTGCGTCTGCGTGTTTTGCACCGAGGACTGGAGAACGTGGTTTCAGCAAGTTGCATTTGTATAATCAGATGATAAGAAACCTGAAATTGTATTTTTAAATATCAAAATCGTAACCAACATGCCAAGTAGTTCAATAACATACCCGACTGCTGAATCTTAAATTCACACCAAGCCCTTGATTGCTCAGACAATAGCCATTCAATAAGCTCGTAGCTAATCCATGAACCAGTTCTGCGTCCGATCTAAAGCTCCAGATAGAAGGCGAAACTAATTACTGACACAACACGCTGTTCCTGTTTGCAACAGTGGGCCATAAAACCGTCAAACTTTCCCTCGTGGTAGTTAATGGACAGAGTAGATGTGGCGAGGATGTTTCCCGGGGTAAGGGGGGAGTCTGGGACAACTTCAGGATAAATTTAAAACAGATATGTGGGAAAAATTATTTTGCAAGAGTCTGTGGAACTTGTTGCCACAGATGGCTGTGGAAGCGAGGTCATTGGGTTTAAGGCAGAGATTGACAGGTATTTGATCAAGGTTACGGGGAGTGGGAGGATGGATCAGCTCATGATGGAGCGAAGAAGCAGATTCAATAGGCCGAATTCTGCTCCTATAGTTTGAAATCTTGTTTTATCAGGGGACCTGGACATTTCGTAGCTGATACAAGAGACCAAATCCTACACCCTTCAAAAAAAAAATGATGCAATGGATTCCCACAAGGACATTGATGGGGAGGATCAGCAAGTGATTTGACCACAAGAGGGAATAATTGCAACTGAGGGGATATACCAGTCTTGCTGATGGCTCTTTCTCCTATTCAACCAACCTCAATGGGATCAATTTTTGCTGAAACCGATTACCGTACTTACTTGTGCAAAAGGTGCTGCCATGTAAACATCGACCCCTTATTTTAGGCCCCAAATTTTCCACATAAAACTGGTATCTGCCACCTATGACGTATCAATTTTAAACTTGAGTACTTTTTACCCTATTGATTTTCCATAGTTTTTTTTGGCAAGTTGCTTGAATTCCAAATACTATAACCACATGTAAAAGTGGAACCACCTCCCCCACCAACTATTTTTGACCCAGACTGCTCTACCATCAAAGTTCCCAATGCCTCAGCCCCTGCTACCCGCCCATCGGAGCTCCCGACACCTCAAAAACAGGTACTATATTCAAAAGTACTATCCCTGTAATAGACAAGTGCATAAATTTAATGTTTAAAACATGCTCCACAAAATTCAACTTTTATACAAGTATATATGGTAATTTGATACTACAAAGGGATGCAGGACAGTTACCTACATGGCTCTAGTCTCGACAATGGGCCACAGAACAGTGAGATAAGCTGACAGCTCCAATACCAATTCTGAGTCACTGCTATGCCATAAGATGTGTTGCACTGATGAGATACAAAGGTCCCTTGTGCTCCCTGGAGTAAATGTGAAACAAAAATTCCCGAGGCAATGCTCGAGGGGCATCGACAGACCAAATGATGCAAAGCAGGCTCACCCCCCCCCCCACCCACCCCGCCGCCATTGAGGTTGGGTGAGAAAAGAACTAGAGGGCATGGGTTGATGCTACAAGATGAGATACTTGAAGGGAACACAAGGGGGAACCTTCACATAGTGAGTGATGAGATTGTGGAACGAGCTGGGAGGTGTATGGAGGGGCATTGTCCAGGTGTCGGTAAACGGCATGAAGCAAAATAATAGTATGGCATGGACCAGATGGGCCAAATGACCTGTTTCTGTTCAGGGTCTACATTTGGGCAGCCAAGATAGGAAAATGCAGACACTCCTGAGGCGCATAAAATCTTCCCGTACCTCTCCTGAAGCCGCTGACCAGCTCACCAGATTTTTTAAAATTTAAATATACAGCACAGTAACAGGTTTTTGGCCCACGACCCTGCGTCACTCAATTAACCTACAACCTGGCATGTTTTGAAGGGTGGGAGGAAACCAGAGCACCCA